>NC_134809.1:14650917-14655917 GCF_046742065.1 Oratosquilla oratoria
ATTTTTTCTAATCTATATATTTCCAAGAGTAACAAAAACGCTAAAAAAATAAAATAAAAAGCCTTCAGATAACAGCTCCGGCCAATAATCAACGTTTTTATCCTTCGGGATTATATCGCACCGTAAAGGTTGATACACAGAGTTGGTGAAAGACGATTGAAGTGGAATAGTTGAGAGGAGGTAAAGTAGAAGTGTAAATTGATCAACATTCTTCTTTGAGCAGAGTTAAGCCTCCAATCAAAATGATGCGTGACTCTGGGACGTAGGGGTGTCATTAAACCCCTGGGATATTTACTGCAAAGACTTATATTATCAATAACCCAAATGGGGAGAAAAGAACGAAGAAATATATAAAATCATAACGGAGAAATTAATTCAAGACAATTTCGGCCTTGGCTTGAAGTACAATAGAAATAGGACAGTTCTTCGGGAATTTTTTTTATTAATTTTTCTCACACTCTCCGTGACCTTGACCTTGACCCTGACCCAATCTCATATTAGATTCCTTCCTGAAAGCTACGTGCTGGCGATCTGCTCCAACAGTCGAGGGAAAAATTACCCAGTGTGATAACACCCTTAAACCTCAGCGACCCAGATCAAGTGCCAAACCCGTGATCGACAGCTTTTGTCTTCCCGGATAAGAGCTCAGAGCTCTTACTGTATTGCCTGATTTATGATTAATTATGTGACCTGACACACAACACACACCCATCTCTTTGTTCAGGGGAGACAGTAATGGCTTGCAGTATTAGTGGAGAAAAATCACGCTGCAAGCTGGGCACGACCTCGGACCTTCTGCGTGAGAAGCCGAAAGGTTAACCACTGCACTAGCAAGACGAGCGCGCGCGCGCGTGTGAGTATATATATGTGTGCGTGTGTGTGTGTGTGTGTGTGTGTGTGTGTGTGTGTGTGTGTGTGTGTGTGTGTGTGTGTGTGTGTGTGTGTGTGTGTGTGTGTGTGTGTGCGTACTTTCACCTAAAGTATCTCTCTTAGCCTCTAGACAAATCAACAGAAAATGAAGATGAAACTGTAACTACTTCTTTTTTCCTATACATCTTTTCTTTTCGCATTTATTCCCATTTTCCTTATGCATTCCACAAACAATCCATTCTTCCCATTTTCTAGTCTGCCACCCAGGGTGTTCACATCTTACTCATTTGCAAGAGATCGATTTTGCGGTCTTTTTCAAAGTATTACAAAGAATTACAAAGGGGGAGCATGCCGACAGGAGACCTTTTGGTCCATATCTAGGTCGGATGCAAAAAAATATATACATATAATGATAAATAATGTTATAATAATATGAATAATGATGAATCACAATGGCAAAAGCCGACAAGACTGTGAGAATAAACACCTTGTGAGATCGAAACCTTTATTGGTACTACGTTTCGCTTGTTACAGCTTTTTCAAGCGAAACGTAGTACCAATAAAGGTTTCGATCTCACAAGGTGTTTATATGAATAATGATGAATAAAATCAATAAATGCATATGTATAGTTGAATAGTAAACAAACAGGTAAATAGTAAATAATAACAAATTGACATATAATAATAAATGAAAATCAAGCAAATAATAATTAACAGACAAATGATAACAAACATAGTTTGTTCTTATTAGTAATTTCCTCCCTATCCTCAATTATGAAGTTCGAAGCTTTAAGATGCTTTAAGATGCTGTAATGACTATCATTTACTTTATATTATTTATTTGTTTCGTTATCATTTGTCTGTTTATTATTATTTGCTTGATTATCATTTACTATTAGTCATATGTCAATTTATCATTATTTACTATTTACCTATTTGTTTGTTATTTAACTATACCTATGCATTCATTTATATATGTTATTATTTACATTATTATAGTTTTATTTATTCATTTACTTATTTATCATTATGATTTTTTTCGCATCCGACCTAGATATGGACCAAAAGGTCTCCTGTCGGCACGCTCCGCTTTTGTAATCCTTTGTAAGTCACTCCAGCCTTTGTATCTGTCCACTTGAACACTACAGCCGTTTCCATTTTTCCATCTTCGGCTGGATCCAAATATAATATATAAATAGCAACACTTACTGCTTTCTGATGTCTCTATTTGATATTTAATACCTTCCATATATATATATTTTCAGTCCCGGTACTCTTACTTTTAGTTGCACATATTCTCTTCATTTTCTTTTCTTACGAAAATAAATATTCTAATCAGCTTCTAAAGTGTTTCATCATGGTTTTTCATCAATGTCATATCATCCGCTAAAATCATAAAACTCTTTCATTCTTCCTCTTCTCTATATTTCCTCTGTTTTGACGGTTCTATTTCCCTCATGATCTTATCCACAGATACAATGAGTAGTCTTGCCTTATCCCCATCTCTACATTAAACATCTGTCTCCTTTCTACATAATGACTTGCATTTCTCTTACAGTACAGAATTTTCACCTTCCCTCAGCAGCTTCCCTCCCACCTATCAAGGATTTTCCGCGATGAACGTCTATCTTGTATGAAAGTGGCAGTTGCCGATAAGTCTATCACAATAAACACCAAATGGTGAGGTCGGAGCCCTTATTGTATTAGTACGACGTTCCACTTGTTCCAGCCTTTTTCGAGTACATAGTTGTAATACACATGACTATGTACTCAAGAAAGCTGTGACAAGCGAAACGTCGTAATAATACAATAAAGGCTCCGTCCGTCCGCACTTGTGGTGTTTATTTCGATAAACGTCTATCTTTTCTCATGATTTATCTTTTCACTGATTTGCTTTATTCAAAACATCTGATCCAAGCACTTTCTTAATTTTATTGATCCTCCCACTTTTTACTTTCTTCCTCATCTCTTCGATCAATAACTAACTTCCACGGTCATTATTTTTTATCATTCCTGGACTGTCGTTGTCTTCCCTCTGTAAATATGCTCCATGCATCCTTTTTTTTTCATTGCCCCGAAATTCTTTGCAGCTATTCTTCAAACTGCTCTTCTGTTTCTAACATTCTCACCAACTCATTCATTTTAGTACCTTCTGTCTATATCTTTATGAACCTTAATATCAACCGTTTTATTGATCGTTTTTGTTATGTGGAACTTTTGAGACGTTTCTTTGGGGTCCCTCTCAAATGAGGGCCAGAAGGGATGACTATTAAATATGTGCCCCCCCCCGCTGCCCCCCATGATATATTTACACCATTAGCCCAATTCCTCTCCGTCAGTTTTCCCTTTCCATTTAAAGTTTTCTTAAACTTATAGTTTTGTAATCAGTCATTCTTATCCAAAATTCTTTTTATTCGTGTTAACCAGTCTCTTCTTCATATACTCGTTCTGTACAACGCTGCCCCTTCTCGCTTTCTCAATCTTGACCCCTTTTCCCAGTTCCATCCCTTATGCCTTTCTTTCCCTTAGCCCCACTGGACTTATTTTCCAATCATCGTTCCAACCAGCCTGACCACCCTTGTCCCCCTTCCTCCATCCCTTTCATCCTGGTCCTCTCCAAATCACCTCCCGACTCCCTGTGCACCGTCACGCCACCTGACTGCCTGATCACAGAGGAGAAGACCGTGACGACGCGTGGCGTCGGTTTAGTTCGACCGCAGGAGATAAATGGAGTGAACACGTTCTGTTGTTTCCTTGTGTGTGCAGGTGGTTGTGTTAGCGTGGTATGATTGTATATCTTACCATTATTATCGTACATTGTAATTGTGTGTTGCTTATTTGGGGGATTATATGTTTCCCCCTCTTTATAAAATTGTCATATGTTTTGTTGTTTATTGTTTCATTATTTATTGTAATTATGTGTAATCATTGTGTTTATTGTAATTATATTGGATATCGCAAATGCGATGCATGTCTGTTCGCGCCAAAATTGGCAGCTTGGCGTCAGTTCTGAGCCAGCTCTCTTTGTATACACACGCATTAGTTGTCAGTGGTATCAGAGATTACAGTGTGCTTCCCACTATTTGACTTTCATTTCTTGTAGCCACCCGGTACATGGTCACCAATGCTTTCCGGGTAAGATAAGATAACACTATCACTTCAGTGTACGATCTCAGACTCATGAACCTGTTCTGTGTTATGTCATAGCCATGCCAGATGCTGCGTGTACTTCTCATATGCAACAGTTTTCTTCTAGTAGGAAGAAATATATAAACAAAATAATACTAATGTAACTGCAACCCATAGTCAGGTTCGGGTGCTCGATGTTCCTCGGCAAATTTGTGTTCTCTCCCTTAAAAAAATAATTAAAAGATAATTATGGTCTCTTGCCTTATCCGGAAGGATTATATCAAATTAAGACAAATATTTTTCTTCACAAATATTTTTCTGTCGTCTGTGGTCACTTCAGTTTTTAGGCGATTTATAGAAAAAAAAATTCCTCACTCGCGTTCCCCTGCTCAATCGCAACTAACTCACTCCCACTCACAATCGTCTGACCCAGCCTTTTCCACTAAACTCCTACCTTATTTGTTCCCTGATTCACTCGTTTAGTCATACTCCAAAGTCCTTATCTGGTAATAGATGTTGGCAAAGGATACAGTCCATATATTGACACCACTTTAGTACAAAACTTTTCATCAGGGATATCTGTAACAGAGCAGCGACTAATGTGCCATCTATTAACTGGCAACATTCACACACAGTCGTCGAATTATGAATTGACTGTACTCTACTCTCTCCAAGACCACAATCTAGTTTTTCACAATTATCTGTTCCAGTTGTGCTCTGGGTATGTGTGATTTCCATAACATGAGATGAATGTTATACGTCCACCGTGACTCACAATATAGTCTTCTTCATCAACCTATTCACCAGTGTACCAATTGTCAGGCATATGGCACATGGGAGCTTCGATATATACACTCCAGATCACCAGCAACACTTGCCCATACCCGCTTCCCCTCTCCCCGACAGTCACAGCCTTCTGGATTTCTGGATTCCAGATGCGGTTCAAGGGGCTGCCAGCCCGTCTGGAAAGAGTCTGACGACAACCGAGGCCTAATGACAAC
>NC_134809.1:14660917-14673417 GCF_046742065.1 Oratosquilla oratoria
CACACAAGTAAATCCAAGACAACATCTACTGTACTGCTCGCCACCTAAGCACCATTATCCTACCAGAACAACCAGCTGGTTACCACTCCATTCTGACTGACATGTTATCACCACAAACATCAAGCCCCCGCTGGGCTCCTCGTGGGGTCGAAACAAGATGAGAGGGAAGAGGAGGTGCATGGGGGGGGAGGAGGGGGCGAAGGGGGCGACAGGGAAGGGAGAGGGTTCGTGGCAAGCGGGGAAGAGCCATGTGAGTAAGAAAGAGGAGGAGGAGGAGTAGGAGGAGGAGGAGTAGGAGGAGGAGGAGTAGGAGGAGGAGGAGTAGGAGGAGGAGGAGTAGGAGGAGGAGGAGGAGTGGTGGACGGGGGGCTTGGGGGGGGCAATGGGAAGGAATATAATTAAGGTTGTCTTGGCGATTTCTCGAACAACCTCACAGTTACTTATAATGACTAGCCAAATTACCCGCGCGTTGCTGAGGGCAAATGATGATCGTTTTAATTGTGATAGAATTTGTGGAGAAAAGTTACACGTATCAATATAATTCAATGGAAAAGGTAACAAAAATGAAATGTTAAGAAAGTAAAAAAAAAATCAATTTGAGGAGGGACACGCCCTTTGGAAATAAAATATACTTATCCCAGTACCCTGGGTTATGGTGAATATATATGGTTTGGGGGGGGAGTTCGTGAACAAACAGACAGACAGAGGCTACTACTTTATCATAGTAGATACAAATAAAAGATAGTTATCTAAGTACCTTGGGTTATAAGGTTTCAGAATATACAGTATATGGTTATAGGGGTCTATCTGCAAAAACCTAGGAGTGCGTGAATAATCCCTAATCTAACCAAATATAAATAATATTTATGGACACGTACAATTTTTTGTTTAATCATAGTAATTTTTGTCACAAAACTGCTATGCCCGTTAAAGGGACACTACAGTAGTGGCGTGTTACCACACCATACCCCACCTAACTTTAACCCTTAACCCTATCCAATTTTTTTTTTTTTTTTTTTTTTTTTTGTTAATGAAATATAGTTATCCAAGTACCTGGAGTGACAGGATATCAGAATATATATGGTTATGGGGGTCTATCTCCAAAACCCTAGGAGGAGTTCGTGAACAAACAGACAGACAGAGGCTACTACTTTATTATAGTAGATTACAGCCTCTCCGACTCCAAGTCTCCTGCCCACCCCACCTGAGCCAAACCACGCAATAAATATCCCTCAGAATCGCCCGGTGGCGATAGCCCTCTTTCATACACAACTATCTTTTCATTTTCGTACAGACATCTCTTCCCCTTCTACAACCACCGATCTACCTTTTCTAGGTAGTCCATAGTCCACAACACATTGGGCTGGATATCCTTGAGTTCTCCAGTAGTTTCTAAGAGGGTTGACAGATCACAAACCAAGTTGCAGTTTGTGGATGTCAAATAGTTTATACAGTTCTGAAACGATCTTGCGGCACTGCTTCTGATCCAGGGCAGTGGGCAAGATGGAGGGATGACCCGTCTTCCAGGAGGTGCCAAGATAAGAGGGAGGGAAGAGGGTACAGGGGAGTGGAGTATGTAGGGGATGGAATGGGTGGGAGTGGTTTCTATGCCTTTGTATTTCGGCTACCTTCCGTGTAAGGGGAAAAAGCCTTTGGTATATGAATGTATGTATGTATGTATGTATGTATGAGACGATCTACAGGAACTGGACAAAAGAGGATTGCAGAAACGGGGGATCTGTGAGTCAAGAGGCTGGGGGCCAATCTATTCTTGATCTTTGTAAGGGTGAGACATAGAAAACGGCATAGGGTGACGTTGCCTGGAAAGGGTGACGGATGAAGATGGCGAGGAGGGGAAGGAGGGCTAAGGGTGAGAGAAAAGGTGAGGATTAACCCCATCGATAAGATGGAGGGGGGAGGGGGGAAGGGTGAGGGGGAAGGGGAAGGGTGATGGTGATAAGGAGGGGAAGGGGGAAGTGTGAGGGTGATGAGGAGGGGGAGGGGTGAATTTCTCTCGACTGAACAAAGGTTTATGTCGCAAATAATAGTAAATGGGTTAACCTAGATAAGTTTAACTTTTCCACTGAATAATATTCCCTGGCGGAAGCAAAAATAAATCATTACCGGTGACAGAGATCAGGGTGTCAGGAGATTTTATTATTATCATTAATACTATCATTACTTACATTAATATTATTGTTTCTATTGTTGTTGCTGTTGTTGTTACTATCATTATTATTATTATGATTATTATTATTATGATTATTATTATCATTATTATTATTATTTTTATTACTACTATTGATCTGGGAGTTCCATATCAATCAGTGGTTCTTAACTGTGTCCACTGTTTGTATCCCCTTTCAACTGGCAAGTAGCCCTGTATGGACCAATAGGTCTGTTAATGTTTGCATCTCCTTTGTATTCCATGTCGGCAATTTCCTTGTTACAGCGGGCGTCTCCGGGTGATCCACCACAAACTGACTCCCAATATTTCTTATTCTATGTAGGACCGGCCACACACGTGCAGTATAAACTGACAGTTACAACTGTTCAGTTATAACTGTCAGTTGAAACTGCACTTGTGTGGGTATCTCAGTATCACTGAGATACCCACACACGTGCAATTTCAACTGACAGTTATAACTGAACAGTTGTAACTGTCAGTTAAAACTGCACGTGTTTGGCCGGCCTAACAGAGAGGAAATTCTCAAACCTATTCCTAGAGTGTATTCTAGATGATGTGAATAGAGACTGTGGTGGAGCTGTCCACTTTTCCTCCTCCTCCTCCTCCTTCTCCTCCTCCTCCTCCTCTTTCTCTTACTTTCATACAGACACTACTCTTCCTCCTTTCCCTTCCTTCCTTCTCCTTCTCCTCCTCTTTCTCCAACTCCTCTTCCGCTTCCTGCTAGTACTAGATTCCCTTATACCTCCTTCTCCTGCTTTACTAGAAATACTAATCTTGCACCTCCTCTTTCTTCCACCGCTCCATCCTCCTCCTCCTCGTCCTCCTCCTCTTCCTCCTCCTGCTAGTACTAGATTCCCTTATTCCCCCTTCTCCTACTTTACTAGAAATACTAATCTTGCCTCTCCTCTTTCTTCCACTGCTTCCTCCTCCTCCTCCTCCTTCCTCGTCCTCCACCTCCTCCACCCAGCACTTCCCTCTGCCCTTTAGCCATCCATTGGTTCCACGAGGCCGCAACTGTCACTCGTTACGCGCAGTGCTGATGGCGATCTCGGTCAGATGAGGTCAGCCAGGCAACCTAAGGGGAGGAGAGGAAGGGGGGCGAGGAGGAGGAGGAGGAGGAGGAGGAGGAGGAGGAGAAGGAGCGTGGGGAGGATGGGTGATGTTGAGGGAAACTGAGGGAAAGAGAGAGAGAGAGAGAGAGAGAGAGAGAGAGAGAAAGAGAGAGAGAGAGGGGGGGGGAGAGAGAGAGGGAGAGAGAGAGGGAGAGAGAGAGAGATGGAGAGAGAGAGAGAGAGAGAGAGAGAGAGAGAGAGAGAGAGAGAGAGAGAGAGAGAGAGAGAGAGAGAGAGAGAGAGAGAGAGAGAGAGAGAGAGAGAGAGAGAGAGAGAGGGAGAGAGAGAGAGAGAGGGAGAGAGAGAGAGAGAGAGAGAGAGAGAGAGAGAGAGAGAGAGAGAGAGAGAGAGAGAGAGAGAGAGAGAGAGAGAGAGAGAGAGAGAGAGAGAGAGAGAGAGAGAGAGAGGGAGAGAGAGAGAGAGAGGGAGAGAGAGAGAGGAGAGAGAGAGAGAGAGAGAGAGAGAGAGAGAGGGAGAGAGAGAGAGAGAGAGAGAGAGAGAGAGAGAGAGAGAGAGAGAGAGAGAGAGAGAGAGAGAGAGAGAGTGAGAGAGAGAGATGGGGGGTTCAAAAATGGTGGGGGATAGAGAGGTAGGGCGTGAGAACGAAATAACTATATATATATATATATATAGAGAGAGAGAGAGAGGGTGGGGAGTAGGAATATATAAAAAATTAACCAGCGCGTCTGGAGAGGACTAAGATGGCGGGAAAGGAGAGGGAAGAGAGCTTGAGGTGCCAGGAAAAGAGCAGGGAAAATTAGCAAAAAAAGAGTAAAGATGGGATGTCGTGGCCAGGAAATGGTAGTACAGGGGTGAAAGAAGGGAGGATAGGGGAAGGACGAAGATGAGAAAGAAGGGATAATATAAAGATAGGAGAAAGAAAGGGAAAGGGAGGGGGGAGGAAAGTGTAAGGCAAAGGTGAAGATATTACAGAAAAAGGAAGAAAAGGAGAAGAGGAGATGGAAGGGAAAGAAAATGGAGATAAAGAAAACGTAAAAGAAGAGAACTTGAGAGAGTAAAGAGGAAGTGGGAAGCTAAAAAGAGCATTTGATGTGAAGGCGGTCAATAAAAAAGAAATAATAATTGGATAACAAAAATAAAACGGGAAAAGAGGGGTGCGTTACTGCCGGACATGTAGTGCGTTACCGTCAATGCGTTACCGGTTTTAATTTCCTTTAGAATGATTTTGACTAAAAGAAATTAAATGTTGAAGTATTTACTTCTGACGAATATTCTCAATAAAATAATACCTAAAAACTACAACATTAATATTCCCTACTCTAAAACATATGGCTAAATTAAAATACTAGAGACATCTTCCTTTATTGTATTTGAATACTGTGTATCTCTAATGAATTTATTAATTATAATAGGTTTAATAGGCTTACTTTACAACTTTACACACTAGGACTGAGTTAGCATTAATCCTAATGCCAGGTACCGCAATGTTTGCTTAATTTTCAGATTTATTGATTTTATTTCATTTTATTTTATTTTATTAATCTTTTTTTTTTTTTTTTTTTTTGCTCACCCCCACCATTAAACCCGAATTTTTCTTTTCAATTACCTCCCTCGGGTGGGGGGGTGGGGGTAATTTAGCCCTAGTTTAGAAACCACTGCTCTACAGCAACGCCCGAGTCGGTGACGCTCACTGCTGAAGCGACAAGGAGGAAAGTCTCAGGGGCTGAGGGGATTCCCTCTGGGGGAACCCAAAGGGTTAGGAGAAGAAATATGTGGAGGATGTATATTTCGCGGGCCCATCTCACAGCGTGTCGGGATGAAGTAACCCAAGTGGGGCGGTTAAATGATCCCGAGTTAGTCAGACGCTCCCAGAAGGTGTCTGGGACTGGTAGATCGAGTAAGACCCTAAAAACCTCCGAAAGAGGAAGATGGGGCCGAGGGAAGAGAGGAGTTGATCAATTTGAGGAGAAATGGGGAGAACTATAAGGGGAAGGAGAAATAGGAATGGTAGGAGAAGAGTGGGGAGAAAATACGCAGAAGGAAAGCCAGAGAAACAAGTAAGAAGAAGGAACAGGAGGAGCAGGAAGAGGAGAAGGAGAAGAGACGGAGAATATGGAAAAGGACACAGAGAAAGAAAAGAAAGAAGGAGAAGGAGGAGAAGGAGGTGGAGTGGAGGAGAAAGAGAAGGAAGAGAAGAACGAGGGAAAAAAAGAAGAAGAAGGAAAATAATTTGAAGCAGAACGAGAAGAGAGGGAGAAAGAGGAAAAGGAGAAGAAGACAAGGAAGAAGGAAAAAGAAGTTGCAGTAGAAGAAGGGGAAAGAGAAAGAGGAGGAAACGAAGAAGGAAGAGGAGGAGGAACAGGGCGATTTTATTCAGCTGAAGTAAAACCCCGACCGGTTAATGGCTGGATGGAAGTTTATTGGGCTACGGAGGGGGGGGGGGTTCAGGCTGAGTTCAAACTAGCCCGAGTGATATTAAGAAGCGAGGTCGAAGGAGGGGATGGGAGAGGAGGGGAGGAGAGGGAAGGGGAGGGAGGGGAGAAGAGGGAGAGGAAGGGGAAGGGAGGGGAGGGGAGAGCGGAAGGAAAAGATAGGGAAGGGGAGGGAGGGGAGAGGAGAGGGAAGGGAGGGGAGAGAGGAGGGAAAGGAAGGGGAGGGGAGAGTAGGGAAGGGGAAGGGGAAGGGAGGGTAGGGGAGGAAAGGGAAGGGGAAGGGAGGGGAGAGGGGAGGGAAAGGAAGGGAGGAGGAGGGAGGAGAGGAGAGGGAAGGGAAGGGGAGGGAAGGGAGGAGAGGGAAGGGGAAGGGAGGGGAGGGGAGAGGGGAGGGAAAGGAAGGGGAAGGGAGAGGGAGGAGGGGAGAGGAGGGGATGGGAGGGGAGGAGAAGGAGGGGAGAGGAGGGGAGGGGAGAAGGGAGGGGACACAACTTGGCGAAGGGCATATTTCACATGGTAGGTATGGTGGAAATGGCGTTGATAGCTGGACTGGCAGTATATTCTAGTGTTATTGTTGTTGTTGTTAATACTGCCGTTGTTGTTGATGTAATTGTTACTACTGTTGTTCTTGTTGTTGATATGTTGTTATTGTTATTAGTGGTGGTGGTGGTGTTGCTACTGCTGTTGTTGTTGTTGTAACTATTGTTGTTATTACTGTTGTTTTGTACCCTTGGTGTTGCAGCTGTGCCCACCCTATTCCTTGTGATGGTCGTGATAGTGGTGTTGTTGTTGTTATTGGACTTGGTAATGATAACACTAACGGTAACGGTGACGGGCATAGTGATGAGGTTAGTGATGAGGATGGTGAGGATGGTGATCATGTAGTATTGTTGATGACTGTCGAAGCGTGAGCGACTGTTCCCTTGGCTCTGATGGACGGGAAGCCGACAACGATGACGTCACGAGTTATATTTTTTTGTTCGCGAGTCGAGCATTTTCGCGAAGTCAAGCATTTTCGTGATACACTGCAAACATTGAATCAAACCAAGATAGAGAAATGCAGAGACTTGAAGTGATATTTTCATTGAGACAGTCTCGATCCTCCCTGAGGATTGTTTTCCTACTCTGAATAAAATCGTCTGACAGTGACCAATTTTTTTTCTTTAATTTGTCAACATTAGTTAAAAAAAGAAACTTGGAGACAGTTACTAGTGACCACGAAGAAAACGTCTCGGGTTCCCATGCTCACGATTTAATAGAAAATGGCAAAAATGATAGAGTTGGTATAGAAGCTGAGCGACATGTGTTGTGAACGCGGAGTGCTGGAGAGGGTGTATGTGTGTGTGGGGGGGGGAGGAAGGGGGGGTTTGCTATTGGTCCGGAGAGAAGTAGGCGGGGGGGGGGAGGGAACAACTAGGGCGACAGCAAATGAGGCGTAATTTACGCCCCCCCCTCCGGGGGATGGGGAGGGGAGGGGGGCTAGAGAAAACGAGGGGTTCTTGGGGAGAGAAAGAAGGGGAGAAAAAATGGGAAGAAGTAAATGAAACGTAAGAAAGAAAACGGGAGAAACCTGGAATGACTAGGAAGAACAGAAAACGAGAGGATGAGAATGGAATCAGAGGGAGATTTGAGAGGAGAGGGAACAGGAAGAGAAGAGAGAGAGAGAGAGATTAAGAAAGAGAAAGAGAGAGAGGGAAAGAAAAATGCTAAGGTGTAAGGTAAAGGGGACAAGAGACACCAAAATTGGAATAAATCGTCGAGAAAGGGACAATCGTGGACAAAAGTAAATTCAACTCGAAATTGGGACAAAACAAAAGAAGAAAAGGAAGGACCAATGAATAATATTCTACAGGGAAACAGTGAAAGGAAGGTAATTAATATTTAAAGTTAAGATTAAAGAGAAAGTAAAAAAATGATAAGGCAGGTTGGTCGGAAACAAACGGTGTTTATGTGTTTGCAGATCAGAAAATTAACGCTGTAGGAGAAACTGTGCACATCGTACTTGTTTTCTCTTCCTTTTCCTTTTCCGGATATTTACCCAATCTGGATATTCCATGCACGTTCGCTGGAACATTGCTGCCCTTTTTCCAGAACTTGAATCGTCTCGGTCTTTAGTCAATGACTAAGATTCAGCTGTCAGTAGAGAGTTCGTTCATGGTATCTCTGAAGAAGTCTTCTTGCGTATTAGTCTGCGACCTCGCTTCCGGCGCGAAGGGATTATTGAAGCATTTATTGGTATCAACTACTAAATAACTACTCTGTGTGCTCTTTGCACAGTGATGTTACGAGAGATGTCTGTTTTAATGTGCGCGTAATTTCGGCCTTCGGTTGCTCATTGTTACATGTAATACACAAACACGCAGACGCACACAAACACATACGTATGCACACACATATACACAGTCACGCCCTTATAAGGGGGAAGAAACAGATATATAGAATATATAAACATACATATACCATATATATATATATATATATATATATATATATATATATATATATATATATATATATATATATATATATATATATATAAAACCGGGGACGACCTTGTTTCATTTAGCGTGATTTGGATGCAGACTGTCATGAGGTGATAGTGAGTACAAGACTACAAGAGGTCACAAGCCGGACCTCCTTCCCACAAGACAACTCGTACATCGGACGCACACAGCTCCTCAATGGAACACAGAGGACCAACACACAAGTCCATGAATATACGTGGATAACCTTTGATCTCGCGACCACAAAGATGGGAGGACGAAACTAGTTTTAATTTATTATTAATATGATTTTTTTTTTTTTTTTTTTTTTTTTGCATCCGACCTAGATATGGATCAAAAGGTCTCCTGTCGGCATGCTTTGCCTTTGTAATCCTTTGAGAACAGGGACTTTTTCAGTGTCTTAGAATTCTTTAGCACAAGTTCTGCGCTGTAACCTTTCTCATGAAAAAACCAGCCGTGTCACTTAGGTCTAAGTATTGCCTCCTTCGACAGATTTCTTGAAAACGTTTGTAGGAATCATCTTCAATTCTTTATGGCTTGAATGTACAAGAATGAACAAGTTCATTGCAAGAACGATATTATATATATACATACACATATGTATATATATACATATATATATAATATATAATATATATATGTATATATATATATATATATGCTGGTACATTGTGACAAGTTGATGAAGTTGGAAAAAGAAGTCACATTCCTCTGAAGAAGCATAGATCGAAACCGGTCAGAAATAAACTTAGAAACTCGGAACTAGACACGTGACTTCTTTTTTCCACCTTCATCATATATATATATCACGTAGAAACCACTGTTGGAGTAGAAAAGACTGGAAACGGGGAATCTATATATTTCGATTGCAAACTGCAATCCTCTTCAGTAGATCTACTGAAGAGGATTGCAGTCTGCAATCGAAATATATAGATTCCCCGTTTCAAGCCTTTTCTACTCCAACAGTGGTTTCTACGTGCGTGACAAATGTGTGATTACATTTTTCACCTGTAATATATATATATATCTATTTATATATATATATATATATATATATATATATATATATATATATATATATATATATACCAGGACACAAACCGAAAACCCCCAAAAAGGTGAGCTGATAGGGGGAATCGCGAGGATGATTGCATAGGATGAATACAGTGTCAAGGCTAGAGGGATATGGCATGAGACAGTGCAGTGATAATAGATAGATAGATAGATAGAGATAGAGATAGAGAGAGAGAGAGAGAGCGAGAGCGAGAGAGAGGGCAAGAGCTGATTACACCTGTTTACTTGGGAGAAGTTTAGGGAAGGATCCCGCGCCTCGGGGCTTGCCTTGCCTTGCCTTGCCTTGCCTTGCCAGCCGGGCGGGCGGGCGGACATCCACTCCACCGAGAGAGAGAGAGTCAGGTGCCGGGAGAGGGAAGGCACACGACTGGTGACCCGTTTCACCCGATTCCTCTCTCTCTCTCTCTCTCTCTCTCTCTCTCCCTCCTCTCCCCCTTCTCTCTCTGTCTTATCTCTCTTCATTCTCCCTTCTTTCTCTCTCTCTCTCTCTCTGTTCTCTTTCTTTGCTCTCTCCCTTCTCTCTCTCTCTCTCTCCGCTCTCTTTCTCTGGTCTCTCTTATCTCACTTCTTTCTCCCTTCTCTCTCTCTCTCTCTCTCTCTCTCTCTCTCTCTCTCTCTCTCTCTCTCTCTCTGCTGTCTCTCTGCTCTCTCTCTTCTCTCTCCTTTCTCTCTTCTCTCCCTCCCTCTCTCTCTCTCTCGCTCTCTCTCTCTCTCTCTCTCTCTCTCTCTCTCTCTCTCTCTCTCTCTCTCTCTCTCTCCCTTCTATCTCTCTCTCTCTCTCTCTCTCTCTCTCTCTTCCCTCTCTTTCTCTCTCCCTCCTCTCTCTCTCTCTCACTTAGAGAAACTACTGATACCTTCGATTTTCCCTCCGTTTATGTCCCGGCTCAGACTTCCCGTCGAGTTGATGCTCCCTCCTCAACCAATAAGTCTCCTTCTTCGATCTTTGGAACAAGGTCAGCCGGTCCTTCCCCTAATTTCCCTCTTTTTGTCCTACGAAACCCCTCCTCCACTATCTCTACAGATAACCTCTCCCTCCACAGTTCTCTCCTTATCAATGCCTTCCTCTCTTCCTTCACGCTCTCCATCCTAACACAAAATTTCCTTCTCCTTTTCTAAACATTTTCCTATCTCTCCGCCCTCTTTCTCGTTTCTCCTTTTCTCTATTCTCTCGTGATGCTTGCAATGGCTCACGACGGAGTTGCAATTGCAAAGGATTACTGCCAACAGGAGACCTCTAGGTCCATAAGGAGACACTATGAAGAAGTGAGCAAGTACCCAAAACGATCAAAACAAAATAACCTATTGACAGACACTACACTAAACCGCTAAAGTGTTTATCTAAACGTCTCATAAAACTTCAAATTGGACTACACTCTCCCTTACTATTAACTCGATGTCCCATTTCCCTTACTTTCCCTATTATCTCCCCTTCACCACGTACCTTCTCCTCCTCTCCCCTTTCCCCTCTTCGTCTCCCCTCTCCTCCCGTCCCTCTCTCTCCCTCTCTCCCCTTCCCCTCGCTTCTGACCACACGATGAAATCGTTGCCAAACTCCCTCCACATCTTTTTACGTGCATGAATAATTCACGACGGCGTCGCTACTCTTAGGTCCAGGAATAAGCTTTTGTTTATCGAGTCGACATAGGGCGTTGCTGTTCTCCAGAAGTCTCGGCCAAGAAGGGCGCAGGGCAAGGCAGGGCACGGCAGCGACGCCTCTGTTTCACTTACAATACACGTAGGCGACCGAAGATGGTCGAGGTAAGGACACAGTCCAAACAAGGCCTTCCAAGACGCAAGACAGCGAAACAGAAGGAATGAGAGAGAATGAGAGAGAGAGAGAGAGAGAGAGAGAGAGAGAGAGAGAGAGAGAGAGAGAGAGAGAGAGAGAGAGAGAGAGAGAGAGAGAGAGAGAGAGAGAGAGAGAGAGAGACAGAGAGGGGGGGGGAGAAGGAGAGACACAGAGGTTGGAGGGGAGAGAGAAGGGGAGGGAGGGAAGAGAGAGAGAGAGAGAGAGAGAGAGAGAGAGAGAGAGAGAGAGAGAGAGAGAGAGAGAGAGAGAGAGAGAGAGAGAGAGAAAGAGAGAGAGAATGGGAGAGAAAGAGAGACGGAGAGAGAGAGCGGGGAGAGAAGGAGGATGAGAGAAGTTGGAATGGAGAGAGAAGGAGAAAGAGGGGTTGTAAAAGAGAGAGAGAGAGAGAGAGAGAGAGAGAGAGAGAGAGAGAGAGAGAGAGAGAGAGAGAGAGAGAGAGAGAGAGAGATATGAGAGAGAGGAGGGAAGGAGGGGAGCTATATGAACACGTACAATACTGTCCGTTTATATTGTTCTCTCCTGATGGCAGAAATCCAGAATTCGCTCTTTGTCGTTCTTCACCTTTAGTTATAGACCCATTTGTGCCCGTCTCGCATTCTAGATACTTTAGTCTAGCTAACGCGAAAGGAAGCTCGCTGATTAGAGCGTCGTGTCTTGTGGCGAAGGTCGGGAATGGAGGCAGTTCGAATCCCGCAAGGCGGAAAGCGAGTTCGCAGTAAGAGCAGACTACATAGAATTGCCTGCTTCTTAAGTTTCTAGATAATGAAGGACCGCCGAGGTTTCTCTAGAACGGCGTTTCCCGACCTGGGGTGCTAGCACCACCTGGGGTGCTAGCACCACCTAGGGTGCTGAAATCAATTATGGGGGGGTGCTGGGAAATGATGCACACAAAAATCACATTGATATATGTATCATTGATTACCCAGTTGTGCATATTTGACTTTTTCCAATCTATTTTTTCTAGGGTGTTCTTATTTCTTCTACAAACAGTATTGTCAATTTGTTTCAGTTCTTAGGAATCAAGAAAATGAATCATCAAGCAGTACACTTCACTTTCTTTTATCCTTCTAATAACAAGATAGGGGTGCTGGACTGCTTAGGCATGACAACAGAGGGTGCTATGGTCGGAAAAGGTTGGGAAACGCTGGTTTAGTGTCACATGTAGCAGAAAACGGAGAAGTGATCAAGGCGATTGTCTTCGGGGAAGGAAATGTGTAATAAGAAAAAGGTGTTTAGGGAAGAACGCAAAAAAGAAGAATGTACAAAGGTATGATTGCGCCTACGATGCAGTATGGGGCTGAGACTTTCTATATAAAGGAGACAGAAAGAAGTTTAATTGTGTTTAAGATGAAGCGTTTAAGAAGTATGATGGAGGTCACGAGTAGAGGTAAAGTGAGAAATGAGGAGGTAAAGAGAAGA
>NC_134809.1:14680917-14685917 GCF_046742065.1 Oratosquilla oratoria
TGATGATTCATTTTCTTGATTCCTTAGAACTGAAACAAATTGACAACATTGTTTGTAGAAGAAATAAGAAGACCCTAGAAAAATGAAATATCACGGAAAAAGTCAAATATGCACAACTAGGTAATCAATGATACATGTATCAATGTGATTTTTATGTGCATCATTTCCCAGCACCCCCTATAATTGATTTCAGCACCTCCAGGTGGTGCTAGCACCCTAGGTTGGGAAACGCTGCTCTATGCTTACTACCTGCTAGTATCCACAAGTATCTACAAATGAAGATCTACGAGATAAACATCAGAGATGTCTACCTCCTTACTGACTTCACCTAGAGGTGCTGCCTCGAGAGGCTGACACTCGGTCCCCGGACTGGACCTGAGATCCCTTCACCTTTTTACAAAAGGAGAGCTGACAACCGGCGACTGATCGCTCCCTCCATCATAATAAAACCCAGACAAGACTTCAATGGTTCTCCCCAGTTTAGGAGGACCCGGTGATCGTTGCCAGACGCTCTGGGTCTGTGGGTTTCCAGTCAGTGAAACTCGAGGCCATAATCAGCAATTAGTATTATGTCTGCCTGCTCTCCCTCTCTTTCTCTCCCTCTCTCTCGCTCGCTCTCTCTCTCTCTCTCTATCTCTCTCTCTCTCGTTCGCTATTTTCCTCCTTCTCCCTCTATTCTCTATCTCTCTCGCTCGTTCGCTCTTTTCCTCGTTTCCCCTCTCCCTCAATTCCCCCTCTATTCTCTCTCTCTCTCTCGCTCTTTCCCTCCCTCTCCCTCTCCCTTTATTCTCTCTCTCCCTCTCTCTCTCTCTCCCTCCTTCTCCCTGTCCCTCTATTCTTTCTCTTTCTCGCTCTTTCCCTCATTCTCCCTCTATTCTCTCTCTCTCTCTCTCCCTCTCTCTACCTATCTATCTCAGTCTATCAGTCTATATATCTATCTACCTATCTACTTCTACCTACCTATGTCCACATATCGCTATATGTTTTCATTTAGGCCACCCGCACCATACTCGAAAAAGCGAAGACGCAAGACAAAATATATTGATACACAACAGACCCGGACCATTCGATAAATAGTATCTGGAGATGGTGTGGATAAATCAGGTGTCTACCTGGGAGCTGACTAGAATCCTAACCCCTGAACTGGGTTAATGGCCTGCCCATCCCTAAGATCAATGACTAAACAGTAGTGACGTCACTAAAACAGCTCTTCCTTAAAGCCCCACCTTTGACCGAAAATCAAGCGATCGGTCGGCGACACAAAACCTATGCAAGGAATTGAAATGGAAAAAAGTTGATGTGGTTGATAAGATGAAAATCTAGTCACTGGGGACTATTCAGTGTATTTTGTAATATAGCTATCTATCTATCTATTTATTACCGACTACCAACTCGTCTCCTCAATACAAACATTTCTTATCGTAATTCCCTCCTCATATTTTTATCTTCTTCTTCATGTTTCCTTCTCTCTTAAATTTAGTGTTACTCATAAGCTCATCTACTGTTCTTTTCATACACAACACACACATGCGAGCACACAGACATGTACACATACATACACGTATGTACGCGGACACATATAGACACACGTGTGCGCGAGCACACACACACAAACACACATTCACACATACACATTCATGCACACACACACGTACACACACATTCACACGCACACACATTCATGCACACACACACACATACAAAAACACACACATACACACACAAGAGCACACATACACACACGCACACATACACGAGCACACACATACACATACACACACACACACACACACACACATACACACACACACACACACACACACACACACACACACACACACACACACACACACATCCTATCATTCAGCCAGAGCAAACTGCGACGCTTCTCCGGGCGCGGGGCGGTGTCCTGTTTAATTCTCGAGGGCCCGAGCGGCGGCCAGTCGTGCACCACTTCCTATCCACAGCACGTAATACAGTCGAGAAGATAAGTTCCTCGACACTTTCTCTCGTGCAGTCTCGGCAAGCGACGACAACAAAGAGCATCGCATCGTAAGCGACCCACCGGGATTCTTTCGTTGACTTTTTTTTTGCCCACGAAACGCCTCACTGGTGGACGTCGCTATTTCACGTCGTTCAGACTCTCCGTCTGTTATCGATTCGTGCCTGGAAACTCCTGGAGAACTTACGTCCCCCCCCCCCAGCCGTCCCATTCACAAACACGTATCTACCTGGATAGGAGTCCCCCCTCCCCCTCGTGCCCACCTCCAGTGCTCTTCCATTTCTGGCCTGTGACACTTTTAAGAGCAGCGACGACCACCTCACGACGTCTCCAACTCCATTACACCTCCGCTCTTTGGAGACTTGGAGGCAGGGGGCGACTCATCACGCCAAATCTAATGTTCTCCCCACCTTCGCTGATGGGCACTTTGAATTCAGAATCAGCAGCAACCCAACCCCCTACATAAGCGCACTGTGCTACTTGGTTCTTGGAAACAAACCCTTCCTCTTCTAGTTTCATTTCTTTACCTATATTGGGAAAAGTGTTTGCAATCTATGAGATCTGTTCTGACTGGTTAAAGCTAGTTCAACTCACCCGTTCGCTACGCTGACACAGCTCAGAGGTTTTGCTCTTATTACATAAAAGGATTACAAAGGCGGAGCATGCCGACAGGAGACCTTTTGGTCCATATCTAGGTCGGATGTGAAAAAAATCATAATAATAATAAATTAATAAATAAAAACTATAATAATGTAAATAACAAATAAAATACATAAATAAATGCATAGGTATAGTTAAATAATAAACAAGCAGGTAAACAGTAGATAATAATAAATCGACATATAACTAATAATAAATGAGAATCAAACAGACAAATAATAACAAAACAAAAACAAATTATATAAACTAAATGATAATCATTACAGCATCTTCCTTAGGTGTTTATCTAAATGATTCTTAAAGCTTCGAACTGAACTACATTGCACTGCCTCTGCAGGAAGTTTATTCCATTCATTAACTACACGGTTGGCGAAGTTCTTTCTACCCACTTTCAAATGGAAAGGAAACTTCAAGAGACCATAAGGCCTACACTAGGCATTCCCATGCCCATTACTACCTATCACCCCAATCTATAAAATTATTTAACCTCCTCTTAAAACAACCGATAGTTTCAGCGCTCATTAAATGGTTACTAAGTCTATCCCATTCGTTAACCATTCTATGGGTAAACTAATTATTGCCCATTTCCTTCTTAAATCTAAATCTCTCCACTTTAAATACGTTACTGCGAGTCTTACCCTGTTGTCTTAATATGATGACCTTGTCTACATCACCTTTGTTAAAGCCCATGACCCACATGAGCTCCGTGACATACAGCATGTGATCACTAGGGGTAGGTCATGTCTAATTAATCTTCTTTTTACACTAATGCCTACAAGGCGTCAGATAACAATGATAGTTACGATGTTATTTACCTTGATTTTAGCAAAGCATTAGACAAGGTGCTCCACCAAAGACTACTAAAGTCAAAACCTATGCCATAGGAGGAAAATTGTTTGGATGGATTAGAGCATGGATCAATGACAGAAAACAGCGGGTCACCATTAATAGTGTAAAATCCAAATGGGGGGAGTGTTATTAGTGGAGTTCCCCAGGGCTCGATTTTGGGTCCCTTATCATTCATTATGCATGTAAACGACTTGGACAATGGGATTATTAGTGATGTTAGTAAGTTTGCTGACGCCTCATTAGATCAGGGGAAGACGCCGGGATTCTGCAAGATCTTAACTAATTGTTCACATGGTGGGTGAAATAGCAAATGAACTTCAATATCTCAAAGTGTATTATGTTAAACATAGGTTTACACAACCCAAAAGCAGATATAGCTTAGCTAACACCTTTTTAGAGAAAACCGAACACCAGAGAGACTTGGTAGTCTATTGAATCCTGACCTTAAATCCAGGAAACAGTACATTAGCGCCAGTAATAGAGCTAACAGAGCATTAGGTTTTATTGCTAGGACAGTTAAAAATAAAAGTGCAGAGGTAGTTATCAAATTCTATCAGGCGTTAGACGCATCCTTGACTATGCGGTACAGTTTTGGTCTCCGTCCAATAGAATGGATATTAATTCATTTGAATCAGTACAGAGAAGAAAGATCAAAATGATACACGAACTCAGAAATTTATCTTACGAGGACAGACTTAGGCACTTTAATTTACACTTTCTGGAAAGACGTAGAGTGCGAGGTGATCTATTAAAGGTATTTAAGTGGATCAGACAAGGTCATCATATTAAGGCAACAGGGTAGGACTCGCAGTAATGAAATTAAATTGAACAAATTTAGACTTAAGAATGAAATAGGCAAGGACTAGTTTACCAATAGAGTGGTTAATGAATGAAATAGACTTAGTAACTATGTAATGAACTCTGAAACTGCTGGTTGCTTAAAGAGAAGGTTCGACAACTTTATGGATTGGGATGATGAATGGTAATGGACATGAAACTGCCCAGTGTAGGCCTTATGGTCTCTTGTAATCTCCTTCATTCTTATGTTTTATGTGTGTACACTACAGATATGAACATATAAAAACTGTATGTAGCATTCTTGACTTAATTTTTTTTTTAAGATATCACCTATGCAGTTAAATCCTATCTCTACTAAACTGTTAAACATATTAAATACAATCGCTTTCTACTCGTAGCATAATATCGAAATCCCTCTTCCCCTACACCAAATGTCAGCAGATTTTGTAACTACATTAAAACGAGGTTGTTGATTTAACCGTTTCAGTGCCATCACCGATTTGTTCTGGCTGTCTCCAGAGGCTTCATTCAACCAAGGAACTCCCCCGTCACCCCCCCACACCCCCACCCCTTCAATTATCCCCCTTGGGCGTAGCGAAACGATTAATGGTTTGGAAAGTTGAAAGATTGTGCCCGGGGATTCACTCTGGTAGTCATGGTAGCTTGAGATGGTTTGGTCCTATGAAGAGAA
>NC_134809.1:14690917-14698417 GCF_046742065.1 Oratosquilla oratoria
TTTTGTGTGTGTGTGTGCGTGTGTGTGTATGTATATGTATAAGAACACGGGTACGTGTGTTCACTTATGCAAAGTAGACCACTTGGAAAAAGAAACTAACGAAGCAGAGCGCTTTCGTATATTACATCTTCAGATGTAATATACGAAAGCGCTCTGCTTCGTTAGTTTCTTTTTCCAAGTGGTCTACTTTGCATATACATATATATATATATATATATATATATATATATATATATATTTTTTTTTTTTTTTTTTTTTTTTTTTTTTTATTCATGGGATCTGCTGATGCGATCTTCAATGCCGTCCATTTTCCTTTTGACATCACACACTGTTTCACTCATACATAACTCCAAGCAACACGAATGTGTTTTAGCTGTTGGCGCGAAGACATACCTCCTTGTGGCCCTTTGTTTCGCGACTGTCTCTTTTGGATTCGCTTCCTTTACGAGTTCCAGTTTATTATGTTCAGTTTCCTGGACAGAAACTTCACTTGTCAAATCACTGTTAAACTCAGTCACTTCTCCGAAACTCAAGCAAAATGATCACAGTTATGGCAAGGTTTTGTTAAGTGTTTATTAGATGTTATTAAGTGTTTATTAAGTGTTATTAAGTGTACAATTCCTTAGTGTTACTAAGCTCACCTAAGCAACCCTATCTCGTGCCTTAACTTTCTTTGTATTTCACAAGAGCGACCTCGTAGTGTGTGGCAGAAACTATCCCACCGCGTTTCCCGATGTGGTCATTTAAATAACTCGGTTTTAGCTCCAAATCTTGTTTGTTCGAAAAAAAAAAAAGTGAGAAAAAAAGCCGAAATAAGTTGATTTTTACGTTTGCTCCCCCCCCCCCAAAGCCGCAAGTATAGATCCCTGGTCTTGTGTATTTTATATTTGCCCTGCGTTAGATACTCTTTCGTAATGTTTCATATGTGATTATTATGTGACCATCTACAGCATACTATGTCTAACATACGCTTTTCATTCTTAAATGCACTTCTCTATATTTTATCTATTTTCATCTACTTGGTTACATTTAATGCTACGCTCAGAGATATCTATACCAATTGGGGCTATAGATACGGGGCACTGCGAGTGTAACACTTATCATGTACATTACATACAAACATAGATAGGTAAGCACATTAAGCTTTCCTGTTTCTTTGTCGAGTTAAGCTTCACATGCTTTCGATATCCACTAAAATGCACTTAAATGTAACTTATGTATGTTTCTCCCGCGCTAAATCAGTCATGGTCTCGTCTGCAAAGTGAGAGCACGTATTGTCTATGTGGTGCTATACAATTGTTAATCTATTCAGTGTTTCATTGACCACCCCTATTACAAGGTAGGCCTACTGGATGTAAAGCGAATCACCCATAGTATTGTTAATAATTTTGCTACTATCGTTTCTACTTTTATTTCTCTTCTTTCTCCAAATACTACTACTGTACTACTACTACTTCTATTACTACTACTACTCCTATATTGATTTCATTAATAGCACCATTTCTTCTACCGTCAAGAATAACCACACACACAAATTTTACCAATGTAAATATGATTATAATTTTCTTAGTCTACAGAATTCCCCCACGAAAGAGGGTCTCTGAGCGTCAGCAACGGGCCTTTTATTTCGCGAAAAAAAAAAAAATTCTAAAGAAAAACTAAAATTAATTCAGGATTTCCGTCTCCTCTTTAGACATTTGCGTTTCTGTCCCCCATATGCTCTCTTCCTTGTGTGTGTGTGTGTGTGTGTGTGTGTGTGTGTGTGTGTGTGTGTGTGTGTGTGTGTGTGTGTGTGTGTGTGTGTGTGTGTGTGTGTGTGTGTGTGTGTGTGTGTGTGTGTGAGAGAGAGAGAGAGAGAGAGAGAGAGAGAGATTGATTTATGAGATGTTTGGCTTGAAAGCCAAGCGCCGGAGCTTAGATAGATAAATAGAGATAGCTAGAGAGATACAGAAATAGATAGATAGATAGAGAGAGAGAGAGAGAGAGATTTATGAAATTTTTGGCTAGAATGCCAAGCGCTTGAGCTTAAATAGATAGAGATAGATAGGGATAGGGAGGGGGGGAGAGAGAGAGAGAGAGAGAGAGAGAGAGAGAGAGAGAGAGAGAGAGAGAGAGAGAGAGAGAGAGAGAGAGAGAGAGAGAGAGAGAGAGAGTCTATCCTCATTTCCTTTCGCAATGTGTTATAATCCTCAAGGACTAAAAGACTGTCTACGACAGGGGAGGGAGAGGGGGAGGGAGAGGGGGAGGGAGAGGGGGAGGGGGAGGGGGAGGGGAGGGAAAGAGATGTGTAATAGAAAAGGGGAGAAAATTACTTAGAATGTGATTGGAGGGACACACACACACACACACACACACACACTGAGAGAGAGAGAGAGAGAGAGAGAGAGAGAGAGAGAGAGAAGTCGCGGGGGGTGGGGGGAGGGGGGAGGGGGGGAAAGAAATGTGTAATAGAAAAGGGGAGAAAATCACTTAGAATGTGATTGGAGGCACGAGGTAACCGCGGCTGTATGCGTCCCATTCCATCACGCGGGCAGCGCAAGAATAGCGGCAATCAAAGGCACATCTGCCACTCGGCCGGCCTGCCACTAGATCAGCCAACACTGTCACCCTCATTACAGCAACGTACTCTCCCTCTATTGCTGTCTTTCCCACCGCTAAATCCATCGACATTTCGCCCAACAAAATAACGAAGCAGCGAGAAATTTATTTGGATGAAAATTGGTGTAGGACTGAATCGCGTTAGAACTGATGGAACGTGGTTGACATAATCCATCAAACGACATTCTCCAGTGTAGTGCGCTTATTTTTTTTTTTTTTACTCTCTCTCTCTCTCTCTCTCTCTCTCATTCCGTTTTTCGCTCGTGCACACTACATGACACAAGAGGCCAAATGCATTCACAATATCTTGAAAACATCGGTGCAGAGTTTGCGTATATCGTCGTATCCCGTTGATTAAGAGACAAAGCTTGCATCAGATGATCATCGTAAGAGGGAGAAGGGCGCGTTCGGCTCGACACTTGATCTCCCCCTCACCAAAACTCACATTGCCGATTCTCCCCCTCTCCCCCTCCCCCTCCCCTCACCCTCACCCCCTCATGACTGTCCTGGTGATTAATGACGCAGATAATGCTGCAGATAATGCTGTAATCACCGACTGACTAGGAAACAAGTAATAAAATTAGAGTATCTCGCTCGGCCCACCAAGTTCCTGTTCCCTCCTCCGTCCCTCCCTCAGGTCACGTGACCAACTGGAGGAGGAGCCACCGCCCGGCACGTGGCAAGGCCTACGTCCCATTTGGCATCAAGTCCCGGGGAATAATAATAACGACCGCGGAAATAGTTCCTTTATATTTCCCCCTCTTCCGAGGGGCTCGTGGAGGCTGATATGCAAAAAAAAAAAAAAAAAAAAAAAAAAAAAAAAAAAAAAATTCAGACTCTACAAGGAAGAACTGATGTGAGAAATAATTAAATATGCAGTGATGTATGATGCATCCTACGTTTCCAAGGCCGGAATTTTTAGTACAAAGGTTTTATTGTTTGGTTAGTAGTAGTGGTAGTTTAACAGCTGAATTATTTCAGCCCTGGGCAGGATTCGATCCCGGACACCCGTAGTAGCGGCCAGGAACTCTAACAACTGCGCGACCTCTGAGACTCCCATCACACTAGACAGCTCACAGGACAATATGCCTGCACCCACATAAAAAAAAAATCATCACACAAATCCCAAAAATTAAACATCACACAACAGATGTACACAACAGCAAACAAGGTTGAAGGAGTTACCCATCAGACCAACCTAGTAGCAATGTAAACCCCAATGGAAGCAAACAAGAAGGAAAAAATAGACTGGCTGGCTTTGCTACTACCGATGAATGCACAAGGGGTGTCGTCTCGTTCTTTTCATTACACACTGTCCTTCCTTTCCAAATACGACCATCAGGTCGTGACCTTCTCAATGATAATAACAACAACAAAACAACAACAACAACAAAACAATAATAATAATAATAATAATAATAATAATAATAATAATAAAATAATAATAATAATGATAATAATAATAATAATAATAAAATAATAATAATAATAATAATAATAATAATAATAATAACAATTATAATAATAATAATAACAATAATAATAATGAAAATAATAATAGCGGCGTCCGAACCAGAAAAGACATTTTAAGGGTCATTTACACGGTCGAACAGTTTGACAAACCCGGTTTGTCAGGCAAGTGTTTGAAGTGATGTTTGACCGTGTGAATGGGGTATTTGGTCGTCAAACACGTTTGTCGAACGTGTTTGACAACCAAATACCTTATTCACACGGTCAAACATCACTTCAAACACATGTTTGTCAAACCGGGTTTGTCAAGCCATTTGACCGTCTAAATGCCCCTTTACACCAACTTTCCCATCGCCCCCCCCCACACCCACACCCACACCCCACCCAGCTCCTACTGAGTAGCCTTTTCCTGGCGGAAGACGAGGTGAGAATAACCACGTGATTCAAAGGATTACAAAGGATTACAAAGGCATAGCATGTCGACAGACCTTTTGGTCCACAACTAGGTCGGATGCAAAAAAAATCATAATAAATAGATAAACAATAATAATATGAATAATAAATAAAACAAATGTATTAAGCTCCCGGGTGCTAGATTCAACAAATAACAAAAAAGATCATCATTACCTACGTCACATGTCACAGGAAAGTCATGATCTGGCCCAGGTAAAGCCTGGATATCGTAGCGATTTATTTAGCTATTTATTTTATACTTCTTCTTTGGGCATCGCGTAGATACATCAACGTGTATACCTGGAGAGTGTCGGTCATCGCGAAAAACTAGAATCGCGTATAAGGTGGGTTGACTGTAACATATCTGCCGAGTTGGTTCGGTAAGAATACTACCTATGGTAAGAATACTACCCACTACTATTCCTTGCGAACCGTAAGAAGCGTCCTAGTAGGGATAGTAAGCGTTGGAGACTATTACCCTCACCTCCCGAGAACTAATTCATTGAAAGAAACTCAGTAGGGAGAGTTTGAGGGGGTAAGGCTGGTAGGCATGCCATCCAGGATCCAGTTAACAGTCCTATATGTACGATTTAACGTATGTAAGAAGACATAGACATTGTGACTGATAGAAGACCAGGCTGGGTATCCTGGTTATGAGTGAAGTGAATGTGATAGGTAAAGATGAGTGGATGATGAAGGGAATTAAGAGGGTGAAAGAGGAAAACAGCGTTTCCCAACTTGGGGGTGGTGAAGCATTATGTACTACTGATGAAAATACGAATCGCGAAAAATAAAAATAAAAAATCAACTTTCAGTCTGAACGGGTAGAGGGGAAAAAAAGTGTGACAATTTTGGAGGAAACTGAGAAAAGAAATATCAAGAATACGAGTGGCGAAAAAAAAATCAACTTTCAGCCTGAACGGGTAGAAGGGGAAAAAAGTGATAATTTTGGAGGAAACTGAGAAAAAAATATCAAGAGAATATGAGACAAATGAGGGAGACATAGGAACAATGAAAATGCACAGAAGTGGAAGTGATGGAAGGAGAAGGAGAATTTTTTAAATAATAAAAGAAGTGACTCGGGCTTTATGTCGTATAAGAGAAGTTGTTTGGAAGACAAAATATACCGAGTAATGGATTGAAAAACTGGAAAGAATATAGAGGAAGAAAAAGTAAAAAAAAATATGAGCTTTGCCTGGGAAGTAAAACATAGGAAAGTAAGACGAGTGAAACTGCACAATGCAAGCGCGAACGCTATGGGAATTGAAACGGATGAAATGTAAGACTTTTAAGAAGAATAAGAGAAATTATTTTGGAAGAAGGTTAAGTGAATTTCAAAAGTAGAAGGGTTTGGTGAGATTACCAGTAAAAATGGACGACAATTGATAGAGAAAGTCGAAATTGAGGAAAGGTCCAAGAAGCACTTAGGAGATCTGATGAATGAGAGTGAAGATAGGAAAGTTGAAATTTTGACTCTTGGGAAAGGTAGATTGAGAGGCACAGGTAGAGTTGACTGGTCTCAAATTAATGGAAAAAGTAGAGGATGTAGTGGCAAAAGTAAAAAGTGGAGAAGCGAAGGGACTGGATACTGTCAGTGTGGAGGTAATTAAAAAGGACAAGACCTTGATTAGCGTGATTAGCAAGGGTTTGTGCTGTATACCACGAGTCCATGAAAGTACCCGAGGACTGGAAAAAAAACATAGCACCAGTTTACAATAGAAAAGGTTGTATGCTTGATTGCAGGAACTTAAAGAAATATTAGCCTTTTGAGCATCTCAGGTATGTCATGACTATAATAGAGCATAATCAGAGAAATAGAGATGATAGGAGAGGATCACTGTCGTTTCAGTGAAGGAAGGGGTTTCATAGGTCAGATACCGTAGGATGGGGTGATCGGGCCATCACTGGGGTGAATGGGCCATATAAAAGTTATTCATGCATTAAAAATTATGTTACAACTGGTAAATAAAATTCTGGTAAAATGGAGGTAGGTATTCATTCAGGGCAAAAGTGAAGTATTTTAAAATCAATTTCAATTAAAAAAATGAGTAACTTTTATATGGTCCATTTACCCCACACACCCCACCCCCACCCCACCCCCAGTGATGGCACGATTACCCGATCCTACGGTAACCTATGACGGTTCAGTGAGAAAATATGAGAGAGAGAGGAGCATTGATACCAGTGTTTTGTGGATCTAGAGAAGGCGTACAATATAGTAGGCAGGGGAGACTATAGAATTAAATGGAACTATAGGGCAAGCTAGACATTTGGAGGCAGTGGAGAACCTTAAAGAGAAGGAAGGAGAAATGTTTGAGGTGAACATTCGTCTGAGACAGGGAAGTGTAAAGTCACCAATGATGTTTATGCACCTGTATAAGGATGAAGTAATACGAGAAGCGAATGCAAGAGTTATGAGTAGAGGTGTGAGGTTGGAGACTAGTGGATACGAATGGATAATAAACAGCTTTATTTATGCAGAGGACATCATTCTGTTTGCAGAGACAGGTCAACTTGAAGAAGTTGATGAATGACTAGCGGGTTGTTGAAGACAATTGAATGTTAACGTTTCAAAGAGTAATGCAATGGTAATATACAAGAGTGGATGGTACAAGTTGGGGACTAGTGGATAAGAATGGATGATAAACAGCTTTGTTTATGTAGAGGACATTGGTCTGCTTGCAGAGACAGGTCAATTTGAAGTAGTTGATGAATGACTAGCGGTTTCTTGAAGACAATTGAATGTTAACGTTTCAAAGAGTAATGCAATGGTAATATACAAGAGTGGATGGTACAAGGCTGGTATACAGCCGAGTGCGGAGAAAATGGAGCAGGTAGTTATAGGCATCTGAGAACTTTACACATAAAAGCGGAAAACTGGAGAAAGAAATTGACAGAATAAGAGGGGGAAATTGATAGATAGTACCCTCGAAACTACGGAGAATTGATAGGATGCCCGTGGAAGCAATTAAAGGAATG
>NC_134809.1:14703417-14713417 GCF_046742065.1 Oratosquilla oratoria
CCCCTATCACTTCAGATAAAAAAAAATTATTTACTTGTCCCTTGCTCTGTCTGGGAACCTGAACTTCTTTATGGTTTATCTTTTATTTATCTATTTATCTATCTATTTATTTCATTTTATATTTTATTATATTTTATTTGCTTTTAATTTTGTTTTATTTTATTCTATTTTATTTACTTATTAATTTATTTTTATCTTTATTAATTTAATTTCATTATATTTTCTTTCACGTTGGAATTTGTGGAGTTCTCACGCCTTCGGCATGGAAGCACTTGTTATACTTTATTCTGGCTAATCCCAGATGATTTCATTTAGCCCGACAAGGAGGAATCTAAGCCCCCCTCAACTGAATAAAAATCGCCTAAGGATTAGCCAGAATGAAATATGCGAGGGGCGTCCTCTATCGCGCACTGAGGAATTTTAACTTGAGCCCACGTCTTCTCGTCACATCCCGAGGTCATCTTTGTCAATAAAGTCCTCAGCCTTCAGCCCTTAAATGACCCGAGCCAGCTGACCTCAACTGACCAGCGTATTGAATATTCCTAACAAGCGCTCAGTGGCAATAGCCCTCTTTTGTTCAAAAATGTCTTTTTCATTTTTCTACAGGCCTCTCTTACGTGTGTGTATGAATGTATGTGTATATGTATGTATGCATGTATGTATTTATGTATGTATTATGTCTGTATACGCGTATGTATGTATGAATGTATGTGTATATGTATGTATGCGTGTATGTATTTATGTATGTATTATGTCTGTATGCGCGTATGTATGTATTGTATGTATGTATGTATGTATGTATGTATGTGTATGTATGTGTGTAGTCCATAGCCCATAGCTGACCACCAGCATTCCCAAACGCAAACCATCTAGAATCACTCAAAGTATGTGACGCTAACATAAATGGATCAAAGTACCTGTACAGGGTGTCGCGAGCTCAGATCTTGGGCCGCATCCACTTCGATGCGGCTCAACGATTGTCCCATGTTTATTAACAACCCTTCATGTCCTCCTCTGACTATGATGATTACAAGTTCACTCAGATCGAGATTTATGGTAACTATAACTCATTAATATTTCTCTTTATTCTCTTCTCTCTCTCTCTCTCTCTCTCTCTCTCTCTCTCTCTCTCTCTCTCTCTCTCTCTCTCTCTCTCTCTCTCTCTCTCTTGCTGCTCTTCTTGATGTCAGGTACAATCCTTTCCCGGCTCTATCAAAAGTGCGTAACATTTTACTCGTATCTATCAATATTCAATTTCACTTTACGTTCTTGGCTATGATAACAGATTATGTTCAACTCTGACTACAAGTTATTTGTTTATCTCTCCTCTTATATTACCATTAACAGATTAATTGTTGTCACTCACTTAGGTCAACAGACTATACGTTTCGCCAATCATCTTTCTGATGTGCTTAACGGGTGACAAGTCCACGCCCAACATTCTTTCGTAACTGTCTTAATTCCAACCACACACACACACACACACACACACACACACACACACACACACACACACACACACACGCACACACACAGACACGCGCGCACGCACGCTCACAAACACACACCGCACCGAAATCACTTCTCCAATAAAGGGCAAGGGCCTGTTAACAAAGCACATAACAACCCGCAACTAGCGCCGGCGGCCGGGAAGCACATTCCCGGCCTTGGCGCGACACCGGACACCGTGAGAATGGAAGGGGGAAGGAGGTTGTCCGATTAGATGCGGATTAGCGCTGCCACCCGCGTGATCTGACGACGATGGGGGAGTAATGACTGATGATGAGATGGCAAGTAAGCCTTTTCGGGCCCCTGTGAAGAGGCAGGAAGGGATAAGCGATGGGCCTTGTGAACATGAATGCAACGTCGCGTGCCAAGTGTCATAAAGTGCCAGGGACATGGAGGTGCTGAGTGGTTCTTGGCAGAGTGCCTTTCCCGCTTGTGCTTCTGCAGTTCGTGTTCGATGGGGTGGGTTTCTTATCCAAGCAACCTTCGAACTTTGTACTACAGTACAAGGTTGTCCCTCGCAGGATCGATACGAGGGCGGTGTGAGTGTCAACGTGCCGCTTATCATAACGCTGCTTTGTCGTGGGACAATTGAAGGCAAAATTCCATGTATGAAGGCTTGCATATATGCATGCATATACTCGTATGTATGCATGTATGTATGCTTGTCTGTATGTGCGTGTATGTGTGTGTATGTATGTACAGTATGCTTGTCTGTGTGTGTGTATGAATGTATGTGTATACGTATGCATTTATGTATGTATTTGTTAATATGCACGTATGTATGTATGTATTTGATTCACCATAGTCTTTGTATCACGTGTTGGACTCGTGATCAACAGCCATTTCCCGTGTGTACGTGTGTGTGTGTGTGTGTGTGTGTGTGTGTGTGTGTGTGTGTGTGTGTGTGTGTGTGTGCGTGCGTGTGTGTGTGTGTGTGCGTGTGTGTGTACATATGTATGTATGTATTAACCACGGTTTTGGATCATATACTTTGCTCGTGACCGATTGTTATTACCCTTTAGGAGAAGAGTCCAACGCTCGTATTGTCCAGCCTCTGGATAATATGGTCATCTTATTCGCTTTCAACCTTAACCCGCGGTTTGAACCGCGGTGGTTCAATTACAATACAAGTTAATGGAAGCGTTCAGAAAAAAAACTGAGCAGGTTTTCCTTGACAATGCGGTACCGCCGAGGTTTTCGCGCGGTTCAAACCGCTAATGTGAACAGGGCTTTAGTGAGAGCAGAAAGTATTAGTTGTTTTAAGAGAAGGTTAAGTAACTTTATGGATGGGGATGATAGGTAGTAATGGACATGGAACTACCTAGTGTAGGCCTTATGGCCTCTGGCAGTCTCCTTCATTTTCAAGTTCTTATGTACTTATCACGGAGCCACTCGTCTGGACACAGACACAAAGACAGACAGAAACAGCCAAATCGTCAAGGTCCGTGATTAAAAACTAAGGAAATATTACATCTTTGTACGTGTTCTCGTCTTTGTAAATCAAAGTACAAACAGACAGAACCATGCGAGGTAGACTTAAAATAGAGATAATCAAGAACGAGACGAGAATACATCGATGTCTCTCGGACACTTGGAGACAAAATCCCGCGACAACTGACACCGTCTCAGCGAGATTCCGAAATGTCTGAGCGTCCGATGAATGATCATATACGATCAGGATTTCCTGCCCAAAAGTGATCTTGATTTGGTTGTCTTGTCTCAGTGTTCGACCCAACGGAGGCCAGTTAACACTGAGGCGTCGCTTCGATAGTGTCTCCTGTCTGCGGACAAAAGAGAACAGAAAACGGGGGATGAAATGTCCACTTACCTGCACCCGGGCTTCTGTCAGATCGATCTTCATGGCGATCTCCTCCCGCGTGTAGATGTCGGGATAATGAGTTTCCTGCAAAGGAGAGAAAGGAAACATTCGGAGACGATTTCCTCTCTGCATGGAGGACAAGGGGGGAGGGGCGGCGTCATTCTGTGGCATTTTTTTTTTTTTTAAGAAATAAGTACATGCATACACGTACGCAAGCACGCGCACATAACGCACACATGTATGTACGTATATACGCACACGCGCGCGCGCGCACACGTACATACACACACACACACACACACACACACACATACGCACACACGTGCAGGCGCGCACATATAAAATACATATGCATACACGAACGCACACAAACACACGCACGCATACACACACACATAAACACACACAAACACACACACACACACGCATATATATATATATATTATATATATATATACGTATATATACACGCATACACACAAACACACACATCACTAACTCAAACAAACACACACTCACGCACACATACATTCAATCTTCTACCGTTCAGGGCTTCCCCTAAGTTAAATAAAATCGCCTGATTTTGGACAGAACAAAACATTTTACAGGACCATGTTAAGCCTCTCACTCGCACCTGTAGCAGAAGCCACGACGACGAATTCGGACACACTCACCTGGAAGGCGCGTTCGAGTTCTTTGAGCTGAGCTGAGGTGAACGTTGTCCGAATGCGTCGCTGCTTTCTCTTCTCGGAGAGGACCCCCTCATGTCCTCCATACATCTTGTATCCCAGGCCCGCTGCATCACAACGCCCGCCCAAGATGGGGTACCCCAATACGCGGGCGGTCGTCAGCCACCCGTCATTGTGTGGCGATAGGGAAGGGGTGAGGATTATGGGAGGGGGTGATGTAGTGGGGTGGAAGTGTTATGTCGAGGAACCGAGGCGGATGTTATTGTGATGTGAAATAGAGTTGTGACCATGGAGGCGAGTATGGTGAAGGATCGTGTTTATTGAAATGCAGCGTTGGGCGATTGGTATGGTGTTTGGGTAAGATGATGTGTCGTATATAGTTGATGTAAATGAAATGGTGTTGTGCGTTTTTGGTATTTGGTTTATGATGTGAATATATTTGGAAATATGATGCAATGGGCCGGGCGCAAGTAACCCAAGTGTAGAGAGTAATGGAGTGTGAAAGGGTGACAGGGGTAGGGCGGGTGTGAGGGGACAAGGGAGTTCGGCGTCCGTGGTGGATCCAGGATGACGAAACGGCGTCGTGACGACGACGGCCAATGAGAGAATCACCGAAGAGTGACGATGTCCGTGGATTGTTGATATGGACGAAAGAAAAAAGGAAATAACAATTAATTCAAGAACGTTTATAACTATATCAACCAAACACATACACACAACTTTATGAAATCCTAGTAAAGACCAACAGAACAAACACCTACACTAAATTCTAAATACAGAAATGTATTAGAGAAATGAGAATATACATATTCCGTTGAAATATATGTATTGGGTTAATGCACAGGTAATATGAAAAAACCAAGGAAATAAAAAAACGATATTGCAAATAAATGGAAGTGTTGGCAAAAATGTATTTTATAACAAAGGCGAGCCACGATTTTCTGTTGCACATGGCCAAGAGTACTGGCTGCTAAAAGATCATTTATGATGAGGCAAAATATTAATGTGGAAACTAAGACAAGACAAGTAAAATTAGAGAAATATAAATAAGCCCCAGCAGTGACGATCATTTAATCAAGGTTAAGTTAGGATAGGTAAAGGTAGGTTAGGTTAGGTTCGGTTAGATAAGGTAAGGTTAGGTAAGGTAAGGTTAGGTAAGGTTAGATAAAGTTAGGTAAACTTAGGTTAGGTTAGGTAAGATTAGGTTAGGTTAGGTCCGGTTAGATAAGGTTAGGTAAGGTAAGGTTAGATAAAGTTAGATGAAGTTAAGTTAGGTTAGGTAAGATTAGATTAGATTAGGTTAGGTTAAACTTGTTAAGATCAGCCAACCTGAACATTATGCTTGTAAAGGTAAACAACCCTCAGGTACTTTGGGTTTATGAATCTTTACAACGTCAAAAAAAGGGGGTGAGGGGGGTGAGCGAAGCAAAGAACGCGACAGTGATCAACCACTCACTCACCACTCGAGGTAACCCAACCCCCCTCCCTCCCCTAATCCCACCTGAACCCACCCGTCCTACATTTGAGGCCTCAAAATGTAATAAATATTCCCAGCAAAAATCCACCGTCTTGGTCCTCGTCGGTTTGTGTGTTTGTTGGGCCAAAGTTTAAGTATGTGCTGATTACCCGTGAATAATAGAGAAGGCTGGGAAGGGTGGGGCAAGTGAGAGGGAGGGGGGGAGGGGGAGGGGGGAAGGAGGGCGAATGAAGACGAAGGGAGTTGGGAGGGGGAAGAATAGGATTGGTGATAAAATGAGGGAGAGATCAGGAACTAAATTATTGGTTTGATATGAAGGAGGTGAGTTAAAAAAGAGAGGACAAGAGAAGATAATCGAAGAGAAATCGATTAGGAACTGAATACGTTACGCTTTATACAAAAATAAATAATATATAAGAAATAAGAGCGTGTCAAAGAACATATCACCGGAATCATGATAAACAAAGAAAAAGGTGAAATTATATTCAAGTTATAAAAGAACTTGAGCATTCTTGAACTTCAACTCATAACCATATACGTATCCATAACGGCCTACGTTAGGTACCATTGTCACGTACTGAACATGCATATGTAAACAACGACACGCGCGCGCACTCAGCCACACACACGCATGCGCGCGCACGCAAGTGCTCACGAACCACATAAGCACGCACGCATAAACATGCATAACCACACAAGAGCATCTCGCCTACTGCCCTGGGTCAGAAGCAATGCAGCAAGACACAGCACATCCACAGCAAAGCCGCTTCATTTAATCGGCGACCCCTCCTCTCCGTCCCCTCATGCAGAAAAAGAGAAGACGGGGAGAAATCCCTTCGGGCTGCGTCAAAATATCATTCACACATACTCCCTCACCCCCCACTCCCTAGCCACTCTCTTCTATGCGTCACATCACCCATACACAACCATTCTCCCCTACCTTCTATCTTCTCCATTCCTTCCTCAACAGACATTCCCCTCTTTCCCAATGCCCCTTTTACCCCATCCATCCATCTCATCCTTGGTCGCCCCCTCATGTTCACGCCTTCCATCTCTGCCTCCCACACCTCTTATACTAGTCACACACACACATGCACACGTACATACACACACGCACATACATACACACACGCATACAAACACATGGGTATTCTCTATCTCACTATATTTATTGTCTCTCTCTCTCAAGGTTTGTCTGCCTCTCTCTTCCTGTCTCTCTCACACACATTTATACACACACACACCCGCACACACACACACACACACACAGCGCGCGCGCGCGCGCGTACACGTAATTGGACAAAAACAAAAGGTCTCTCGGCCATGACGTGCACAACCCTACTTCATATGTAAGCGGACATGCATACATCTTGTACTAACTTCAAATTCATATGAACAAGAATATACTTGTGAAAAATATAGATGTAAAAAAATCACACAACAGCCAGCCACAGGGAAACTAGTGCATGCAGCAGGAAACCTACCCTGAAGCCATGAACTGCTTGGTGACGAAGCTGTAAGAAAAGAAAGACGTGAAATTAGTACCACAAATTAAATGCAGATTATATATATATATATATATATATATATATATATATATATATATATATATATATATATATATATATATGTGTGTGTGTGTGTGTGTGTGTGTGTGTGTGTGTGGTGTGTGTGTGTGTGTGTGTGTGTGTGTGTGTGTGTGTGTGTGTGTGTGTGTGTGTGTGTGTGTTATATATGTATATATACACACATAATATATACATATAATGTACACACACACATATTATATATATATATATATCATATATATATATATACACACACACATATATATATATGACATACATATATATATACATATATATATAGACACATGTATACATATACACACATGTATATATATACATATACATATACACACATATATATATATATACACATATATACATATACATATATATATACATATATATATATATACATATACATACATATACATATACATATACATACATATACATACATATACATATACATACATATACATACATACATATACATACATACATATACATACATACATATACATACATACATATACATACATATGTTTATTAATATGTATATACATACATATGTATATACATACATATATATATATATATATATATGATATAATATATGTACAAGTGTTTCCTTATGATCAAATTAGAACCCCCACAAGTTTTTGCTGGACAAGAGTGAAAGACTCGCTCACAAGATCACGGGGCCTATTTAGTCTTTATCAAGACTAGTGCAATGGTGCGCGCACCAATGATGTTACATTTACATTTTAAAGGTTTTATTATTCTACCGAGGAAATATCATTTCCAGTCCTGTCAGAAATCATGAGCAAATGGACACATATTTATATGTATGCAGAATCCACTAGAAATAGGAAAAACACACGGAGTCCGAGCGCTTTCGTGATATATTCACATTATCAAGGAATGTAGAAAATGGTAATATATCACGAAAGCGCTAGGACTCAGTGTGGGTTTTTCCTCTTCCTAGTGGATTCTGCATATTTGTGAGTCACGTGTGCCTTGTGAAGTTTGTGCATATTTATAGTGTGAAAAATAGAAGGAAACAAAAAGAATATCTGGATATTCCTCAGTGAAATCTCTAGAGTTTTTTCGTTCAAGGCCATACATATGATAAATACTACTACCTGAAAGGCCCTTGCCTTCTTAGTTTGTATTTTTGGCATTAAATTTAATTTTTCATGTTTGAAGTCATGTTTATACCCTTTGGTTACAATTTGCAACATTCCTCATCCATCACTCTTCTCATCATTTTTGCATCCCTTGCAAACATGTCAGTATAGTTTGTCATACTTTTCATCATGTCATTTATATCAAGACTTTCCAGGTCCCACAAACTATCCTTACGGTACTCCATTGGTCGCTACTCTCCACCCTGACATCTCGTCTTTTCTCATGTACCTGTCTTCAAGAAAATCATTTAAGGCCCCTTTCACACTAGGCAACTAGTGACGGTCACTAGTTGCCTACCATTATTTTAAATTGAGCCTTTCACACTACGTCACTGCGGTTGCCCGGTTGCGCAACAGGCTATGGCTGTTGCCCGCTCCGGTAACAAGTGACCGTCACTGGCAGTTGCCGTCACCGACCGTCTCTTTTTCTTGACCATCAAAACCGACAGAAGCATCTCCATTGATGCCATTCTTTCGACAAATGAGACGATGAGGAAGGATTCCACAACTCGGTGACAGTCACTGGTTGCTTGCAGTTGCTCGAGACTTTCACACTAGGCAACTAGTGATTGCCACTAGTGACGGCCACCAGTTGCCTAGTGTGAAAGGGGCCTTACTCATTCAAAAAGCTTACCCCAAAAGTCCTTCAATATGTTTCAGATTTCACAAGAGGCACCTTGTCAAATACCTTCCCTAAGTACACACAATCCACCCAACCCTCGTCTCTCCTGTAACATGTTAACCGATACTAAATGGTACCTTAGCAGGTTTGATATGCATGACCCTCCAGTTCTAGAACTGAATTCGTTACTTGTTTGTAATTTCAATTCTTCAAGACCCATCCATCTTGAAAAATCTCTCTTGAAAGGCGGAGAGTGCGGAGTGATCTTATAGAGGTGTTCAAGTGGGTCAAGGGTTTTAACTGACGCACTCAAGGTCATCATATTAAGGCAACAGTGCAAGACTTGTAGTAATGGACTTGAACTGGACAAATTTAGGTTTATGTAGGAAATAGGCAAGAATTGGTTTACCAACAAAATGGGTAACGAATGGAATAAACTTAGTAACAATGTAGCGAATACTGAAACAATTGGTTGTTTTAATAGATTACAAAAATTTATGAATTGGGATGACATGTGGTAAGGAACATGGAACTGCCTAGTACAGGCCTTATGGTCTCTCGCAGTCTCCTCCATGCTTATGTTTTTATGATTTGGCTATTATTTTGGTTAGTCACACTCTCTGGTATGTAGTTCAACGATTTCTCTCTATTTCCTCCAGTGTTGCGCTTGTATGTGTGTGCGCGCGCGTTTGTGTGTACGTGTGTATGATTCACGATGGTCTTTGGATCACGTGTTGGACTCGTGATCGACAGCTATTTCCCTCTCGGAAGAGAGCTCAGAGCTCGCATGACCGATCTATGGGTAATGCTGTGACCTTACACGCACACACACACCCAACTCCCCGCCCACGAGTTTTGGAGTAACAATCCGCAGCACAGCGATACTGAAATTATTTCAGCCCTGGGCGGGATTCGAACCCGGATCTGGGTAGTGGCAGCCAGGAACTCTACCAACTGTGTGTGTGTATGCGTACGTGCGTGTGTGTGTGCGCGCGCGTGTGTATGTATACGTGTGCGCGCGCGTGCGTGTATATATGTGTGCTTGTGTGGTATGTGCTTGTGTGTGTATGTGCGTGCGCGTGTGTGTGCGTGTGTGTGTGTGTGTGTGTGTGTGTGTGTGTGTGTGTGT
>NC_134809.1:14715917-14718417 GCF_046742065.1 Oratosquilla oratoria
GTGTGTGTGTGTGTGTGTGTGTGTGTGTGTGTGTGTGTGTGTGTGTGTGTGTGTGAGTGGGTGTTCGTGTATGTGTATATGTTTGTGGGTACTGTACGATTGTATGTGCATGTGTATGTTTATGTGTGTGTCTGTGTGTGATGTGAGTGGATGTGTATGTGTATATGTGTACATATGTATATATGTCTGTGTATATGTGCACGTATGTTTATGTGTGAGTTTGTGTATTTACCTAATTGTATTGGGCAATTTTAGTATACAGGAAAGGAACAACGTTTGTTGGGTCCCCTTTCCTATTCTGCAATTGATCATCTCTAGCCTGAAATTTATGTGATAGTGGTTGTGTATGTCTATGTGTGTGTGTGTGTGTGTGTGTGTGTGTGTGTGTGTGTGTGTGTGTGTGTGTGTGTGTGTGTGTGTGTGTGTGTGTGTGTGTGTGTGTGTGTGCATTTACCTAGTTTTATTTATCCTGTTGCTCTGTTTGGGGTTATTGTCGTGTATATGACTGTCTTTCATTTTGTCTCCAGCCATTACACTTTGTGTGTGTGTGTGTGTGTGTGTGTGTGTGTGTGTGTGTGTGTGTGTGTGTGTGTGTGTGTGTGTGTGTGTGTGTGTGTGTGTGTGTGTGTGTGTGTGTGCGCGTGTGTGAGTGTGTGTGCGTGTGTGTGTTTTCGTGTACCCAAATCCAACCTCCCAAGCACTTCTATACTTCTGCATGAGCTCCTTAATCAATGCGGTGCCTTACGAACATCAAACAAGAGAAACGGAAATTACTGCCTTGGGAGTCGGCCAGACACCGTTCTTCAGACTGAGGCTACGGACCTGTACCATATGCCTGATCCTAAACCCGGTCCCAAAACCCGAGCACGTCCTTCCGACCAGCCCCCCCGGCCGTCCGCCGTCTGGATAGCTCCATCGCGACCGGTGGGCCGGGTAGTTCGCTCGCCGCCGCTGTCCCTCCGTTCATGTCTTCCGTTTGTGGTAGAGAGAGAGAGAGAGGTTCGCCTTCCTCTCCTGGACCTTTGCGCCTGCTGCAGAGGCCAAGCAAAGGTCACAACGGAGCCTCGGAGGCGCGTCGACCGGGATCACCGGCCGGCCGCCGGAGACGTCTGCGATTGCGCCGTCGTGATGGTGACACGGTGGAACTTGGCGACGGTGATGGTGAAGGGTAAGGCGCCAGTTTGGACGCGGGGGACAGTGTCGCCGTTGGGTGACAGTCGAGCTGAGTTCTGGCCTGGTCTATCCATCACGGATCAATAGGCAAGACCCGTTTGTTATTCCTGCTTAGCGCGGCTGTCGACAAACACACATGACGTCACTAAGATGGCGAGGCCCGCCGCTGGTGTACAGTGACGACGACGCGCCAACGAGTGGTACTTCCTCCTTTTTTTTTTTTCTTTCTAAACTCAAAAAACCACCACGACGAGAATATGCCGTGTTTTGGAACAGGGAACACTGATTGGGTGCACATGCGCCGGGCCGCTGGATAAGGAGTGTGGGAAGATAGCCGGCGGAAGTCGGGTAGGCGTCTCGGCAGCAGCAGCAACATGGCGTCTGGGCCCGGCTGTCTCTCCGAGACGCCTTCCCGCTCGCCTGGCCGACATCAGCACTACTGGCCCTTCCGCCGTCTCTCCCTCCCTTATATCAGTCATAAGCTCAGCCGTGGTTCAATTATGACAAAATTCTACTAATATCTTGCCTGAAATATAATCAGCCGTCGAGGTTAAGCACTAAGCAACTTAATTACGGAAGGAAAAACCGGCGCCAATTAGATTAGAGCTCGGGCGAGATGGAACCAAATTTGGTTAGCGGATGCGGTCGAGTCGGTTCGGAGAGCGGATGACGGATGATCGTTTGGGATGAACTTGCAAAGACATCTTGTAAGGAACCTGCATCCTTAAGTTGACCTGCTGACCTTCTTATCATCCTGACCTACTAAGATAAACAACCCCCAGGAAGGCGTTACGGACGCCAAGCTTACAGGTCCCAAAAGTGCCTCAGACGACGACCGTTTCCCTTCGGCGCGATTAGCTCGTGGCGTCTCAACCACTCAAGGGCAGACGGCGCCAAGCATTCAGCTGTTCCTGGATGAGAAGCAGAGCAAGGAGAGGGGTCCGAAATATTAATTTGCTTTTACCTGGAAGCCCAGCCACAGGGAAATGCCCGTCCACCTACAAAAGTACCAGACTCAAATATATAATCCGAATATTCAAAGTATCATTCATATTACAAATATGTAATCCGAATATTCTAAGTATCATTCATATTACATGGAAAAAGACCCATAATATTAATTTTATTTTACAAAAGTACTAAACTCAAATGTATATATTTGGAATATTCAAAGTATCATTCATATTACATGGAAACGAGAAACTACACAAGATTAATTGTCGTTTATATGAGTAATGGCGGTGTGGCCAGCGCCTTCCTAAACAGTCAAGCTTTCCGAATATTTGCAATAAATATCTATCATATTCCCACTCCGGATATGGCAATC
>NC_134809.1:14733417-14740917 GCF_046742065.1 Oratosquilla oratoria
ACCGGAGCGGGCAACAGCCATAGCCTGTTGCGCAACCGGGCAACCGTAGTGACGTAGTGTGAAAGGCTCAATTCAAAATAATGGTAGGCAATTAGTGACCGTCACTAGTGACGGTCACTAGTTGCCTAGTGTGAAAGGGGTCTAAAGCGGCCCATACACGATCGATTATATTGCGCAATTTCATTGTCAATTCAGAGTATTGACAATGAAATTGCGTAATATAATTGATCGTGTATGGGCCGCTTAAGACATCCATCAGCCCTGTGATGATAATGATAATTATTGTTTCCTCAAGCTTCATATTTTTTTTTCTTTCTCTTTCTTTAAGTGTTCCTCAGAACCTCTCCAGTTCGAGTGTCATTCTTCTGGTTAATCCATAGATTTCTCTGAGAAGCAACGTTAGCTTGTTTGTGCTACACTTCAGTGGGACAGTTTCTACATTACCTCTCCTGAAGAGAGAACAAAAAATCTGACAAATTTTGGGGGCCTGTCCAGGGACAGAACACCAGCCCTCGGGGCTGCACCTCCGGATGGCGGTGAGGATGAAAGGCAGAGAATGATTCTCTCCGACGTCCTTCTGCCTCACAGGACCACAAGAACAGCCACTCCTTAGGTATGTACCCTCGACAGCGGGTTTGGATTAATTACAATTAGTTTATTAATTAAGGTCAATTACAATTTCAGTTAAACTGACCTCACTGGAGGTTAATTTATACATACACCTACGACCCGACAGTCCAAAATAGTTTTATTTTACAATTTCAATTTTACAAAAACTTAAAAACTACATACGAAATAGCAATTAAAAATCGGCTGTTTGGATTATATGTTTAGATTTTAAGTATCAAGCAACCAGACTTTATAATTGACATTTAAATCCACAATTTAGTGAGGTTAGAGTTTTGCTAATGTTTCCTGTCTTCACAGCTTGAACAACGAATTTGAATCATAATTGCAAATAATGCTTATTTTCATCATTCAGATACAAATGCAATTACAATTACTCAAAGTTGTGCAATCAATTGCCAGAATTTCAATTAAAATTACTAATTGGTCCAAGCCTGTTCGGTAATCGTTATTTTCTCGTTGGCGATGGCAGCTTCAATATAAACTAAAATATGTATTTCCACGTTACTTTCAAATATTACTGTCCATAAAAAGAATCAAAAGCAAATCACAAGTCAAACAAATCGTATCAGAAATGGTGTTGTTTACATAAGAACATAAGAACAGAGGAAACTGAACAAGACCATAAGGACTACACTAGGCAGTTCCATGTCTTTACCACTTCCCATCCCTATCCTTAAAGTTACCTAATCTTCTATTAAAACAACCGTTTCAGTGCTCACTACATTGTTACTAAATATATTCCATTCGTCCGCTCTGTTGGTAAATATTTTGTCTATTTCCTTCACCTAAATTTTTCCAATTTAAACACATTACTACGAGTCCTGCCTTGTTGTCTTAATATGATGACCTTGCCTACATTACTCTTGCAGCTTAATTATCATATTACCGTATGCACCAATCCTTGGAAGGCAGAAAGCAAGTTCAGAGTAGTTTCAAGCAACAGTGTGGATTCTCTCAAGAAGCGGAAACTACTACAGACACCAAAAACCCTTACCCATGATGTAAATCAACTATCCTATCTTTCGTTATTACATGACTAGTTTCTTTATACAATAAATCCTTTCTGCCCAAGGTGCGGTTATACAAACGAAATCAGATTAATGCAACGGGACAAAAAGATATGTAGTTCCATAGTTTCCCCTAAACACACACACATGATGAGTCAGCCTCGTGTGTCTGCGACAGAGCAAGTTTTCAGACACGTGATCCCACGTGACTAGACAGAGAGTGACGCCAATCAAGCCAACGGTACACCAATCAGACCGAAGTAAAGACAAGCGACATTGTACAAATTTAATCACAGACAAGAATAACAGATTATAAGGCAATTGTCTCAACAGTTCTTTCGGGCAGTGTCATTCTTCGAGAACGACCGTGGCCGCATCGTCAGTTTCCTACAATTTCAGGGTTGTTTCTACTCAAGGTGGTGACACACTAGCATGCTATTTGCTTTTGCTACTTCGTTTTAGTAGAAACACCTTCGGTTACGATCTTTTGAATTCCAAATGCCAAATACCTCTTGCGTCATATAGTGACAACCTGAATGACGAACTGAGAGAAGTTGAACCTATACGAATGTTAGACGCCTTGTTGGGATGTTCATACGAAAGTCTAGAATATTGTGACCGAAATCGTCTCTACTCAAACGAGGTAGCAAAACCAAGTAGCTTGCTAGCTTGGTGTGCCGCCAGCTTCAGTGGTAGCGAGTTGGCCAACAGGGGATACCGTGACGATTGGAATTGGAGGTGACCATTCTGCGGCGAATGGTCACCGTATCAGTGACGTAGTGGTTGTTGCAGCCACACTCCGCGCATGCGCACAAGGAGTAGGCAGTTCCTTGTGGCGTATTGTTGCTTTTACGGACCAAAGAGACAGACAATGTGAATACTGACGGGGATCAGTTTCGTTCCGTCAACGTACGGTCAACCGACGCTATGCAGAAGAGAGACACCCATTGCATAATAAACATACGATCACAGTGACACGACCCTGGCGATTTCACTGCAATAATTGACATTACAATAATTGACACTACAATAGATGCCACTGCAATATTTGACACAATACTTGACAACAATATTTCATACCTCAATATTCGACTCCCCAATAGTTGGCCGTACAATATTTGACACCACAATACTTGACATTACAGGACACATCATTACAATACTTGGCACTACAATACCTGACATTCCAGTATGTGCTACAACAATACTTGACACTAGAGCATTTGATATTACAATACTTACAAATTAACTGCAATATATGCTACTACAATATGACGTTACAATATGTTTGACAATACGATACTTGGCAGTATAGGACATAACAGTTGATACTATCATATTTGACATATATTGTACAATATTTTACTCTATTTGAAACTACATTACTTACTATTAGACTACTTGCCACTACGATACTAAAAACTGCCATACTCACTGGATAGTACACTATTTGACACTACCATTCTTGACATCAGAGCTATTTACCACCACAATACCTACTGCTACAATACTTGTCACTACAGTACCTACCACTGCAATACATCTTCAGCAAAACCGTCGTAACACTAATACAGCACAATCGCAGCACTTTTATATTGACCTTAGTTCTCAACGTCGCAACATATCAGTTCTCATTCCTCAACAAACAAAAGTCATCAAAGAATTCTCTAGTTCATTCCTCACAAAGAGGATGGAGGTAGTATATACATTTCTTTATGCCAACCTTTTTTTAACAAGCAGTTCGCATCTAATTTAGGTAAATGGGGAGCGTGGCAGCCGAGCGGACTAGAGTAGGAGACTAGAGGGGTGGATCGCGGTTCAAGCCTCGCTAGAGATTCAATGTGTGGAAGCAGCAGGGGCGTGTGGAGTTGAGGTTGGGGAGGTTGGCCATGCGGTCTTAAAACCTCCCCCCCAAAAAAAAAATAATAATAATAATAATTACTCTTTAGCCACGTCGCAGAGCGGATAACGGCTGGAATGTTGAAAAGGGGTGTGCATATATGTATGTGTGTATATATATATATATATATATATATATATATTTGTATATATATATATATATATATATATATATATATATATATATATGCATGTATGTATGTATAAAATAATTCCGACTGTCGTCCCCGGGTTCGAACCTGGGCTCGTGAATTCTCACTGCCGTCGCCTTACCGGGGACGACAGTCGGAATTATTTGATCGACATCACCGCCACTGGTGATTCTATTCACATAATATATATATATATATATATATATATATTTATATATATATATATTATATATATATATATATAAGATATCACTTGAAAACTTGGCCCATAGTCACCAAATTGGCTCGCTTCGTAAGTCTTTCTACCAGAATGGCCCTATTGTATACGACTACGGGCGGTACGTGCCAGCACGTGTGCGGCACAATGTTTACATTTGCTAAGACCTCAGGATAAAATCCGGAATTTTTTCGTCACTATTCTATTGCGTGATGTTAAGTCAATGGAAGACTGTTTTGCTCATAAATTAGCAAATAAATAAAACCATCACAAAGGACAAGTGTACCCACATGCCGAATTCCACTGGAGTGGGAGTGGAGGAGATGGATACATATTTGGGTGAGATGACAATACGCGTATAATTTCTTAAGAGGAGTGACTATTATCATTGACAATTTGCACTGGTGAAATCAGTGGAGAGGGTTACACCTATTTAGCTGGGCAACGACAATGGGGCCCACCTTGAGGAAAGGAGTTGTTGTAGGCACGGTATTCATTAATCTCTCGGAGATCAACAGTACTTATAATCATGATGCTAATATGGCGTTAAAGTAGTAGAGACATATGGGCAGAAAAGAAGAAATTTAAGGTCCGTAGAAAGGAGGAACATGCTCTAGGTAAGGGTGGCAATTAGAAAGAGTTCATTTAACGAATATGTTTGATTTTTAATAACAAAATATACACAAGAAACAGCGTGCGTGAGTCTTCGACCAACGCCAAAACACTGCTTCCTCCGCGTGAGTTAGGTCCGACGCGTGTTTACAATTCCTAGCGCAAACACGCTAGGCTATAGTAAAAGTAAAAAATTATCAACATTCTTTTTTGAGTGAAAATTAATCTCCAGCCACAAAAATGCTGTTATGAAAATCATCAGAATATTAACTGCATAAAATTAATATAGTCCAAACCATACAGGGTTGGAGACATTATCGGCTATAGCCACCATTATGGAGACACTCCGAGAGGTAATGATCCTCGCGAGGCTGAGGTACATCTTTGCCTTTATCTCTTTTACTACAGTACAGTATATCATCCTACTGAGGAGTATAAGATTAAAGACGAGATATTCTACGTTAAGAGTAATTCTGTAATTGGTCAGTGCCAGCTATGAGATATTGTTTATTTCGGGTGACTTCAATGCTGTTGCTGGTACCAACAGATTTGGTAATAAAGTATGCGTTGATCCCATGGTTCTGAGACCAGGTACACTAATAGTTTTATCCCTCTAAGTCAGTGGTTCCCAATCGGTGTGCCGCGGCACCAAAGGGTGCCGTGAGATCAACTGAGGGTGCCGCCAAAATTCAGGGCAAAAATAATTTTCATATTACCGACTCTCTCTGTCATCCATTTTTGTTCATTAAAGCAGCATCAGTGTAAAGATGAGTATTTTCATATTATCCAGGGACAAAATTTTGTTACACTGATGTTGAATCAACAAAATACTGACAAACTAGAATTTAGATTTTCTAATAAGGGTGCCGGGGACTTCTGAAAGGATTGGCAATGGTGCCTCAAGCCAGAAAAGGTTGAGAACCAATTGCACCCCCCCCCCCTTCACCAGAGACCTCCTGGAAAAGGACACTTTAGTATCAGCTCGAGAAACGGACACAGGACGCTTGGTTATCCTCGAAACACTCTACATTCAAGAGAATTGCCCTGCTACCAACTCACAGACTCACGATCTTTTTACCCTTCCGAGCACAAGGTCCATTACCTCTGACCGCGGGCCCTCCGCTGTCTCTGAACCCCATCCCACGGAACGGAACGCAACGCCAGCGAACTTCAACAAAGACATGCCCACGATGCACCGCGACCTCAAGAACATCAATACTGACCACTCTAGTTTCTCAATGGGGTACAGTGATAGAATATACCGGCAAAAGTCCTTTCGGTTCATAACAATGCCAGATAAACAAAATGCTTAGATGTCTGTCTAGGTAAGTTTTAAGAATTCAAAATGTCACACTCAATTGCCTCTATGTGACATTCCCCAAATGAAAAGGTCTTTGTATTTTCTAAGACGAAATTTACCCATGTTCCAGGCCAGCTTCCAGCTGCACAACTATTAGTTAGGAAGATAGAAAACCTTCAGATTTTTAACTGTGAATTTGCGGTTACTTTTAATGATACCTGTTTAAAGGAACTCCTACTTAAAGACAAACACACACACACACACACACACACACACACACGTGAAATATGTACGGGTTTGGATTGACACATCCAACTTTTCACAAGATCGAGAAAGACATTCTGATGATAAATCACCAAGGCAACTGGTGACGTGCACAGCGTCTCATCATTGAAAATTGTCTGTGTTCTGTTTGGCCGAGATGAATTGTAAGTATATAACAGTGGTTGACAACAACAACAAAAAGGCCAACCCTTTCAAAGTACCGTTACAAATCTATGTATCAAGCATCTACAGAAAGTACCGTTAGAAATCTATGTATCAAGCATGTACAGGAGATCTTCGAAACCTCTCGGCGGGATTTCGGCGTGTAAAGCCACTTTATACAGCTATCTCGGTCTTTCAATGTTAATACCTACAATATACCCCAGATATTGTAAGTATATAATTCTAATGAACCCTCAAAACTGCTACATGAGGGTTAAGCTGGGAACCGTGGAAGTATAGGCATCAAAGAATACGCCATCTACGTTGGCCACATTTTCGAAAACACCGGAATCATGAAGGAACCTGATCATCTTCACAGGTTCTCGATAGAGTTTGTGCTGCCAGCGGTGTGTAGGCTCTGAGGATATGTACAACTGTGTAAAGCATCCTGGTTGTGTGGGTATCCGTTATTTCCTAATCTGTGCCGTATGTTCTGAATAATGTGAGATGATCACAGCCAACCTACAAAATTGTACTCTATCTAGGTCTGCATAATTAGTTATTGGTGTTTTGCCTTGTTCGTGAATTGTGGCAATCTTCCCGTGTTTCCAAAGTGTAGGTATCGTCCAGTGTGCATTATTGATGGTGATTATGTCTGTGAGTGCTGTGAGTCCCTGTTTATCTATGTGTTGAAGGCGAATGTTTAATGTGTTGTCCCGACCTGTGACACAAGTATTTCTTTTTCCATGACTTCGAGTATTTGAGCTGGTGTGGTAAGCACAAGTGTGTAAACCAGGGGGAATTTTTACTTGAGACTCAGGACGAAATAGTCTGTTGGTTGAGCTAGTGTGTGACTGATAATAGCTCAGTGTTCAATGAGGATATTGGCTTGTTCTATGCGGAAAATAATGACTGTGTCCGAGGTGGTGATAGTTGTACGTGTCTTGGAGCTTTGAGTTTGACAGAGTTGTCTTGTGGACGAGTGTCGGTACGCACACCAACTCTAGCGCTTCTGTCCAAGTTTTTGTTGTCTATGATAGTGTTAATCTGTTATATCTTGTTAGTGGTACAATGACTGTGTGGAACGGAACTTGTTGCGTTCTGTGATGAAATGGATTATATTATTTCTCAAGTGTAGTTCGGAATGCATTGTTTGTATGGCGTATAATTGTGTTTAATGCCTTAGATGTTGCATTTGTGTCAGATATAGTGTTAAATGAAGTGAACTCTTTCTGTGTACATCGTGAAGTCTGTACA
>NC_134809.1:14745917-14760917 GCF_046742065.1 Oratosquilla oratoria
GTTTTTTTTTTCTATCTTTGTTCAAGCAACCCCCCTAATTGTTTGTTACAGTTCGTGGTTTTTCTTTTCTTTTCTTGATATATATTTTTCACTTATTTGCATTTTGGGCCTTCGTAATTTCTCCCGCATATATATATATATATATATATATATATATATATATATATATATATATATATATATATATATATATATATATATATATATATATATATATATATATATACATACATAGATTGTAGATATGTATACATATCTATATATATATATATATATGTGTGTGTGTATATATATATATATATATATATATGTGTGTGTGTATATATATATATATATATATATATATATATGTGTGTGTGTGTGTGTGTATATATATATATATATGTGTGTGTGTGTGTGTGTGTATATATATATATATATATATATATATATATATATATATATATAAATATATATGTATATATATATCATTATAAGGAAACTGACCATTTATTTTCATTTGGAAAATATTATCTTTATGTTAGACTTTTGATCACTGTCTCGATGCACTTCTTTCCATTTACTTAGTTCTTTTAAGTGTGTGTGTGTGTGTGTGTGTGTGTGTGTGTGTGTGTGTGTGTGTGTGTGTGTGTGTGTGTGTGTGTGTGTGTGTGTGTGTGTGTGTGTGTGTGTGTGTCTGTGTGTGTGTGTGTGTGTGTGTCTGTGTCTGTGTGTGTGTGTGTGTGTGTGTGTGTGTGTGTGTGTGTGTGTGTGTATCTATGTGTGTGTGTGTGTCTGTGTGTGTGTCTGTGTGTGTGTGTGTGTGTGTGTGTGTGTGTGTGTGTGTGTGTGTGTGTGTGTGTGTGTGTGTGTGTGTGTGTGTGTGTGTGTGTGTGTGTGCTGGTGTGTGTGAATATTTTCTCTTGAATTTAAGTACTTTATACATTTTTATCTTTTATTTTATTTATTTATTTATTTTGCAATTTTCTCATTCATTTATTTTGCATTTATTTCTCTATCTTCTGCATATTAATTTTTTTAAGCATGCTTGTAATTTTTCCACATTTTTAATTACATCCTCTCTAGTTTTCTCTAGTTTCCTTCTGAATATCCACATCTCTCTTCTCTTTGGTTTTTCTACATTTTTACAAAGGATTACAAAGGATTAAAAAGGCGGAGCATGTCGAACGGAGACCTTTTGGTCCATAACTAGGTCGGATGCGAAAAAAATATATGATAAAAAATAGATAAAATAAAATAAAGATTATAATAATATAAATAATAATAGATAAAATAAATAATACATAGGTATGGTTAAATGATAAACAAACAGGTAAATAGTAAAAAATGATAAACTAACAAATAAATAATAATAAATAGAAATCAATCAAATAATAAACAGACAAATAAATAATAATAAATGGAAATCAATCAAATAATAAATAAACAGACAAATGATAACAGACAAATAAATAATAATAAATGGAAATCAATCAAATAACAAACAGACAAACGATAACAGACAAATGAATAATAATAAATGGAAATCAATCAAATAATAAACAGACAAATGATAACAGACAAATAATGATAAATGTAAATCAATCAAATAAAAAATAAACAGACAAAGGATAACAGACAAATAGATAATAATAAATGGAAATCAATCAAATAATAAATAAACAGACAAATGATAACATACAAATAAATAATAATAAATGGAAATCAATCAAATAATAAATAAACAGACAAATGATAACAAATAGATAATAACAAATGGAAATCAACCAAATAATAAACAAAAAGACAAATGATAACAAACAAAATCGAGGCAGTTGCATGCATGTTGCCTGGTGAGAGATCTCTGGCAGAAGGTGTTTACTGTCTTGCTTCTTAATTGTATGTTTTCGAGAACTTTTCTCACTCTTCGCTGTCTTCTTATTGAGTTCGTTTCTTCTAGTTTACTGTTTTGCATCTCTTCTTTAATTCGAGTAAGTTTTCATTTCTATCCACTCATACTTTTTGCGATTTTGTTTGTCTTTCCTCAAGAAAAAAAAAAAAATATATATATATATATATATATATATATTGCAGTCATTCACAAGGCACACGCGAAAATAATTTGCAGAAAAAAAGACCGGGATATAAGAAACTTAGTTCGAACGTTTTCGTCTATTTAAGACATTATCAAGGAATACACAGTTACAGAGACATAGGTGGATATATATATATATATATATATATATATATATATATATATATATATATATATATATATACACATATATATTGCAGTCATTCACAAGGCACACGCGAAAATAATTTGCAGAAAAAACCACTGGGACATAAGAAACTTAGTCCGAACGTTTTCATCTTTTTAAGACATTATCAAGGAATACAGAGTTACAGAGACATAGGTGGATATATATATATATATATATATATATATATATATATATATATATATATATATATATATATATATATATATATACACATATACATAAAGTAGTAGACAAGCTAGGAAACATGGGAAGGACACAGAAGATGCTTCATAACCAGGTTTTGTGTGTGTGTGTGTGTGTGTGTGTGTGTGTGTGTGTGTGTGTGTGTGTGTGTGTGTGTGTGTGTGTGTGTAATGATGATGATAATAATAACAAATAAAGATAAATTTAAACTGCAGGAGTAATAATTTTTGTCGAACTGCATTTGTGTACGATGTATTTTACTCTATTTGCGAATAAACTTTTTAGTGTTGTAGTTTTTTTTTCTGTATCGTCTCTGGTCCGATTTAGATGTTGGTCAATCAATTTTGCGACACAAGAGTGAAAGACATCTGTTCCAACTCCTGCCCTTTTCTATTCATTCTACTTCCTAATTTTTCTAATCAATATTTTCTCATTTAAAGTCTTCTAGAATTACCATTCATCTATTCATTTTGGTCCGTTTTTCATTATACTTCTCATGTCTCTTCGTATGTCTTCTGATTCATTCCTGCGTCCCTATTTTAATTATGGTTATTTCTGTCTTCTTTTTTTTTTGGGGGGGGGAGGTATGGAGCGACATTTCATCTGTTTCTGTCCCTTCTCCATAAGATATAAACATCTACATTCAATATACTATATAATCTCGCATGTCAGCCTTTATTTTCTTTTTTTATCTTGTTTCGTAGTTCGTAACTACTCCTTTTCCGTTCTCTCTGTCTCTTTCCTAATATCATCTACTCCAGTTTGGTCTGTTATACATACCATATTTAGTTTGTTCTCTTTTTTCATTCACGTAGTGCATGCAGTTGGGCGTAAAGTTATTTATATTTGACTTTCAATATCTGACTGCACTTTTGTCGAGTGACTTTTACCCTTCCTACCCATTGGTTTAAACCATTTCCTTCCTTTTTCTGTGTTCCCATACTTTGTCATGTTTTTTTTTTTTTTGTCATCTTGCGAGCTCCTGTTTCCCCCTTAAACGTGCGCGCGCGTGTATGTGTGGTTCACCATGGTCTTGGATCACGTGTTGGACTCGTGATCGAAAGCTATTTCCCTCCCGGAAGAGAGCTCAGAGTTCATATATGACCGATCTATGGATAATGCTATGACCTTGCACGCACGCACACCCCCAACTCCCCGCCCACGAGAGTTGGAGTAACAATCCGTGCTTGTGTGTGTGTGTGTGTGTGTGTGTGTGTGTGTGTGTGTGTGTGTGTGTGTGTGTGTGTGTGTGTGTGTGTGTGTGTGTGTGTGTGTGTTGTGAGAGATTCACCGTGGTCTTGGATCACGAGTGTTGGGATTTGTGATCGACAGCTATTACTCTTCTGAGTAATGTTATGACCTTACACACACACACGCACGTGCACACACACATACACAACTCCCTGCCCATAAGAGTTGAAGTAACAGCTCGCAGTGATAGTGAAATGATTTCAGCCCTGGGTGGGATTCGAACTCGGACCGCTGGAGTAGCGGTTGCAAACGCTATCACTACGCCACCGAGACGTGTACCGTGTGTGTGTGTGTGTGTGTGTGTGTGTGTGTGTGTGTGTGTGTGTGTGTGTGTGTGTGTGTGTGTGTGTGTGTGTGTGTGTGTGTGTGCACGCGTTCAACACGCGTCGGAATGATCCCTAACAGACCACCATGACTTGTCACTAAGTTGAAGAGGAATCCAATCGAAATATTTCCATTCCCTACGGCCTGTGCTCGGCCATTTACTTAATTAGAAATATTCGCTCTCGCCATCAGCTGGGACGAAGTCTGCTGGGTCAGAAGAGGACGCTCAGGAGGTTCCGCTGAGACGCATCCCGGCCCAAGAAGAAGAACGACGACCATCGAAGGCCTCCCGACTTCGAGTGACAAAACTTCGAAGAGTATTTTCGTAACGCAAAGAGAAGTCTTCAGACATTTTCTGTCTTTCACCCGAAGGAAGCTGCTCTCAAAGCAGAGATTTGAACAAGTTTCTGTTCCCGTCTCGTCTCGATGATTGTATGAGGGACGTCGGGTATATTGCAACTCACGAAGAGTCTGGTATGAAGGCCCATGAACGGAACCCCGGTAGCTGACACTTCCTCCCACCATTACCTAAATATGTAAACACTATCAAAACACCTGGACTAGTATGCTCATTGTCATATTTATGTCACACTGCTCAGACATGTGTTTGTATACCATTAAACCAACGCAAACGAGTAATAAGTTATCCGAGTCACGTTATTCTGAGAACTGTATGATCAGAGGTCTTCTGACGCAGCTGAAATCATCCCCTTTACCCAGAGCGCTTGGATAGCCAAGAAATGCGAGTCACAGGACTGTTAGGTGCTCCCAACGCAATGAAACGTCACCTTTACCTTGACTGACTGCACTAAGTGCTCATTTGACGGTTGTCGCACAGTGTAGCCACTTCAATCTGCATGATTCTTCAGTTATGTTCCCAAGTGTTGTTTGGCCAAAATCAACAATGTGAAACCTTGTAAATTAATAAGCATTCAACTAATTGCACATCGGTTAATAAAGATATCAGTTGTGTGCGTGCGTGTGTGCGTGCGTGTGTGTGTGTGTATGTGTGTGTGTATGTGTGTGTGTGTGTGTGTGTGTGTGTGTGTGTGTGTGTGTGTGTGTGTGTGTGTGTGTGTGTGTGTGTGTGTGTGTGTGTGTGTGTGTGTGTGTGTGTGTGTGTGTGTGTGTGTGTGTGTGTGTGTTTGTGTGTGTTTGATTTTTGCGTGTGTATGTGTGTTTGTGCGTGTGTATGCGTGTTTGTGTGTGTGTGTATGTGTGCGTGTATGCGTGTGTATGTGTGCGTGTAAGCGTGGGTGTGTGTGTGTGTGTGTGTGTGTGTGTGTGTGTGTGTGTGTGTGTGTGTGTGTGTGTGTGTGTGTGTGTGTGTGTGTGTGTGTGTGTGTGTGTGTGTGTGTTTGTGCGTGTGTATGTGTATGTGTGTGTGTGTGTGTGTGTGTGTGTGTGTGTGTGTGTGTGTGTGTGTGTGTGTGTGTGTGTGTGTGTGTGTGTGTGTGTGTGTGTGTGTGTGTGTGTGTGTGTGTGTGTGTGTGTGTGTGTGTGTGTAAGCGTGTGTGTGTAAGCGTGTGTGTGTGTGTGTGTAAGCGTGTGTGTGTGTGTGTGTAAGCGAGTGTGTGTGTTTGTGTAGGTGCGTGTATGTTTGTGTGATTGTGTGTGTATGTGTGCGTGCGTGCGTGCATGTGTGTGTGTGTGCATTTCTGTGTATGTATGTGTGCATGCGTGTTTATGTGGTGTGTGTGCTCGTATCATGTTTCTTAGTTCTTCGCGTGTATGTGTGATGTGTGCATTTAATCCTACATTTGTAATCGCATACGAAAGTGTGACGAGGATCACAAGAAGGCCAACATGAGAATATAAAGTTCCTTAACACTGGTGAAAGAAATATGCAAGATAGACATGGGCGTCCGCGGGGGGGCCCCCCCGGAATTTAGGCAAAAATAAAAAAAAATCAAGGAAAATACAGTGTGTGATTGATGAAAGTCAAAACGTAAATCATTTAAATCATGTAAATATATGCCCTTGTGGCCAATTTGAAGTATTTTGATATAAAAATCTCATACCATTAACCATATATGTATAATACATTTAATTTTGTCCCTGACTGCAAAAATTCCTGCGGACGCTCCTGAAGATGGCGGATGTCTCCCTTTGGAGAATAACACGCGTGTACTCATGAGAAACGAGAGAAACCTGACGCAACTTTGACGATGAGGAGGGAAAGGAAGGGAAGACAACGATGAAAGACACTTCGGGAGTTGGCAATGTTTTTAATGGTCAGAGAGGTATACCAAAACGACATCAGACCCAAAACTGGACCTTGCAGAACGCTGCAAGTGAAGATGAAATTTGACACATTGCACGTGTTGATGACAGAAGTACACAAACTCCGTGATCAAATTAATTCGAAGAAGATTGAGTTCCGACCATGGCTAAAACAGAAGGGATGAAATGAAGAAGAAAGGGATATGAATTGGAGGGCCACAAATGGACGTAACGTGAAGAGTGCCTCTTGTAAGTTTGCAGAAGTTTATGGAAGGAGTGACAGAAAAGAACAAAGGTGCACGCAACTATAGAATATCCGAAAATGAAAAATAAATATCTACTTTGAAAAGAGTACTCTACTTATACCTTTGTTTCAGAAACCTTGTATCAAGTCTGAGACTCTCAAGGAATTATTTTATGACAAAATGAATCTGTTCAGCTTAGATCGGCCCTTTTGTCCGAATGTGGCTTTTGTGTGGGCGGAAAGGTCTCCTGTCTGCATGCTCCGCCTTTGTAAGTGACAGAAGCCAGAGCTGGGTGCGCTCCCCGGTGCGTTCCTCGGTGTCCTGAGCAAAGTCATGCCAGTCAGGACACCGAAGAACGCACCTAGGAACACGCCCAGCTCTGATAGAAGCATAAGAGCACTCCTCAACTATGATCCGATGGACAGACAACTGAAGCCAGATAGGCTGCTTTATCTACCGAGAGTCCTGTGACCGGATGACCATGTATACAGGACCATTCAGTACATACATACATACATACATACACACATACATACACACATACATATATACATACACACATACATACATACACACATACATACACACATACATATATACATACACACATATATACATACACACATACATACACACATACATACATATACCAAGGTCTTTTTCCCCTTTACAAGGGAGGTAGCCAAAATCAAAGGCATAAATCCACTCCCACCCATTTCATCCCCACATACTCCACTCCAATTCACCACCCCTCCCTCCCTCTTTTCTTGGCTCCTCCTAGACCATTCAGTGGTAGGTGAAAAAAGTAGATTTAACAGATGCAAGTATAGTAGATGGAGGAGAGTAGAGCCCGGAGACCAATGAAAATGGGGAGGTGGTAGACAGATTCAAAGAGTCAGGAGGAGGGGAAAAGGAGTAGGATGAAGGAGGAGTTCGAAGGAACCTGGAAAATGACTGGACGTAATCTAAAAACAGGATCTCGTGATATGATGGCCAAGTCACCGGTTCGAGAGTTCCTAGCAACGAAGGAAAGAAAGGAGTGAGTGAGCAGTGGGACGAGGAAGTACCGAGTAACAACATAAGTAGACAGAAAGGAGGACAAAGAAGAAACATGACAGGAAAAGAAGGAAGAAGAAGAGAGAACAAAACGGAGAAAGAAGAAAATGGATTCAGTGAGAGGCTGCCAGTTAAAAGCTACAAACCTTTAAAGGAAAATAAGAAAAGATTCTACTGCACGGAAACTGAACAAGGATGGTGACGAGAAGGCTGGATATGAAATGAGAAACAAGAAGTGCAAAGGTACAGCGTAGAAGAAATTAACTGCAAATTGGAAAGATCAATATGAAGACCTACGTATCAGAACAACAAAAAAATGAGGTAGGAAGAAGAAAAAGAGCGAGAGGAATGAAGGCGGTGGGAATGTTGAAAGGAGAAAGGTACCGAGGGTGTGTGAAATAACAAGGGAAAGGGGGGGGGTAGATGCAAGTATCTACTGTATGCAGGGGGGGTCCAAAATATAGCATCATCCTCTAACATAAATGTGACGTAATACATCATAAATTTCGCCATTTCTTCGTCGACGTGACACTTAAATAATCCTCAGGGCTAAACTTTCTGTTCATCGTCACTATATTTTCTTTTATACTTCATCATACAACTCTTGCCGGCTATCGACGATGTCCATCACACTGTACTAACTGACGTTAAATGCCATCTATCATTTCTAGTTCCAAGTACAAGTTTATGTCACCCTGTATGGTTACAAAGGCTTTTATTTTTCTGTCACCTTCACTATTCTAACACCATCCACAACAATATTTACATAGCTGTCTATTCCTTCAAATATAATTTATGTACACAAGGAATATGACCGATGCTAGCAATGATCCCTGTGGTACTCCTTTCGTCACCTTCTCACCCCCTCAGAACTTCCTGACAACTGTCATGTTTATAAATCAGGAAATCGCCATTCCAACCTAGTAACTTCCCTTGAGCACTTCCTTTAATTCCCAGCTTTGAACACTTCCTTTAATTCCCAGCTTCCTCAAAGCCTTTGGTGCCGGATAGGGAGCCTCCACGTGGTGACACACGGCCCGCTTGAGAAGGACCAAACCCTCGCAGCTGTCTCTTCTCCCGGATAGGGGTGGGATGCTTTGGCCATTCCACTGCTACTCAGAGACGTCTTCAGTGGTGCCACCAACAAATAGCGTTGGTGTGTCTGTCGGACAGATAATGCGTTACTGGACCACGGACGTCGTGAGCCGTGGCCAGGGTGCCGACCTTCCGTCCAGTTCGGCTGGATCCCCATTCTTAAAACAACCACTCTCATGTACACGTCACTTATATTTATTCCTTAAATTGCCTGTTTATGTAATCATTCCTTCTTTCATTCATTCATTTATTGTTATTTTTTCCAAACGTTGTATCATGTCTACATCACTGAATAGGGTACATCTACTTCTCTTCATGGAATCAGTTTCGTTCACGAATTATATTTCTTTCAAGGCGAAGGATCATCGGATCTACGTGTCCCCCCATCCCCTCCCCCGGCTCCTTTTCCTTCGGGTTGGTGTCCCTCCACTCTCTAAAGGGCCATTTACATGGTCTAACAGTTTGACAAACCCGGTTTGTCAGACAAGTGTTTGAAGTGATGTTTGACCGTGTGAATGGGGTATTTGGTCGTCAAACACGTTTGTCGAACGTGTTTTACAACCAAATACCCTATTCACATGGTCAACTTCAAACACTTGTTTGACAAACCGGGTTTGTCAAACTGTTAGACCGTGTAAATGGCCCTTAATACTCTTAGTTCGAGATACACTTCACCCATGCCCTACACTGTATCATTCCTTCTCATCACCCTTTGTCTCTCTTCCTGTCATCATCACCATCCCTTTCCTCCAGTCTTTTAAGCCCGGTTTAATGCGTTATCACACTGAGCTATTTTTCCTTCGACTGTTGGAGGAAATTTGCAACCCGAAGCTTTCGGGAAAAAATCTGATATGCTGGAGAAAAATAATTTTCCCCCAGCATATCAAATGACATCCTATGTAAGTTGTTGAGAAATCAAAATACTTTCCATTAGCGATTTTACGGCGGAAAGAAAATTCTGAAGGTAGCCGGTACCGTTAATAAGCTGGATGTTGGAGGGAAAATAATAAATTCTAACGGATCGTGGCTACCGCGCCTTCGTTTAGTTCCCTCTGTCTCGGGTCCAATGTGCCCTTCCGCGTCCTTTGTCACAGCCTTCCCCCTCTCTGACCAACCCCCCCTCGCCCCTCGCCCCCCTCCTCTTTTGACCAGCACTTAGTTTATTGACCTCGCCCGTAGCGAGGGTCATACACGAGTGAAAAATCTCGCTCGTCTCCGGTTAATTGCTGCCAAGTTTTTGATCTTCCCCCATGCACAGGATTTCAAGCCATAGTCCATCTTCCCTTTTTGTAGTTATCAAGTTTCGCATTCGCTCGCTTTGCTGGAATTTTTAATTTACCTGACTGGTCTCAACCTATTTTTTTTTTTCCCTCACGTTTTTATTTCTTTTGCCTCTCTCTCTTTTATTCCAGCGTCTGTTTTTTTTTCCTTGCCTTACGCTTATTCTCTATACAATATATATTTTTCCGTTGTTCGATTTTTTTTTTTTCTTAACGTCTCGTCCAAAGCGCGCTGTCATTCCATCTCTTCTTGTAATTTTGAGGACACGAAACCCAACGGCTCGTGCTGAATGTCCGAACACAAAGACAAAGTGTGTGTGTGTCCGCGCGCGCGTGTGGGTGTGTAAAATGGTCACCATGGTCTTGGAACGCGTGCTGGACTTGTGATCGACAGTTATTATCCTTCAGTGTGTGTGTGTGTGTGTGTGTGTGTGTGTGTGTGTGTGTGTGTGTGTGTGTGTGTGTGTGTGTGTGTGTGTGTGTGTGTGTGTGTGTGTGTGTATGTGTGTGTGTATGTGTGTGTTTCTGTGTGTGTGCGTTTGTGTGTGTGTTTGTGTGAATCACCATGGTCAATCACGTGTTAGATTAGCCTTTTACCCTCCAAGATTCTGAGTGCAAAGTTATGTTTATGTAAAATGATAAGACTACAATACTTCACCATTATTCACCTTTTATTATGCTCTTCCTTCTTTTCTTACAATACTTTTTTCTATCTCTTTGGGCAGAGCTCCTAAGAGCAGCATCTCAAAGGAATTGGTATTCGTGATGTTTCGGTACGTTCCTGATCACAAAATGACTTGGTCCTTTCTTCCTCTTTTTTTTTTTTTTTTTTTTTTTTTTAGAAATTGGAAGTGGAATGTCACTCTCACGGGTGTGTTTATGAAAGACCCACCTTGCAAAAGAGATCAAGTGTGATGGTTTAGCTTGTCAGAGGAGCAATGGAATAGAGATGACTTCATCCGGTATTCATACTCCCTGTAGAAGTCAGCGGTCTTTGGCAAGGTCAGGCGTCTTAACACTCGCTCCTGATTGGTCAACGCGCCTGTTCGAGTCCAGATCTTGGGTGAGCCTTCTTGTCTGCCTCTGCTGGATCTGCTGTAGGTCCTTCACCTGCTCATTTATTCCCTGTTTTATGTCTGTGAGGTCTAATGCTTCTAGTAGCAACAGAGAGCGTGGATCTTTACCATTATGTAATACTTTCGATGAGATATTCAGGTCTGTGCCTTAATTACACACATGTAGAAACTTCCAAAGAGTAATCTTACTGGGTTACTGATAAAAAACCCTTCGACTTGGAAATCTATTCTTCTTGTTTATGTGGAAAACATATACTTTCTAACATCGTTCAAGTAATCTTAGTTTCAATTTCTTATATGACCTGTTTTCCTTCATCTCACATAAGCAGATCTGTTTCATCCATTTTTTCTGGTTTAAACATCATGTCATTTCTCTGTCTCTTCGTTCTTCCGATCAGAAAAAGTCTAATTCTCTCAGCTTCTTCTAATTTATGCCCTTCGTATTTCCTCTATTTTTCTTATAATCTTCTTTAACCTCTTCAATGAGTCACTCTCGCGGGCAACATTAGCTGCCAGATGTACGATGATGCATCACAACACTCGCATTATAAAATATAAAGTTACAACTGTATTACTTGTTCTCTTTCACCCTGAATATTAATAACCACAGAAAATATGATCAGGCCAGTTCACAGAATATGGGGGGTCACTCAGCTACAACTACAAAGTAAATATAATCAAAACACCGACCGTGGCATTCTTATATACTCACTTGCTCCTCATGACGCCTACGTCGGCGTCATCGTATAGGAGGTAAGTGTAATGACCACATCACTACTGTAAGTTCAGGTCTCGGATGAATTGCACTTTCAATTATTTTTTCACTCATTTATTCTTCAGCAACTTTTAAATTTCTCCTGTTATTCTCTTTATATTACTTTCAGGTAAGAAATCAACCCTAATGAAAATGATTAAATAATTTTCTTACTTTGCCTCTGCCTTTGCAATTAATTTAATCGTTTTTTTTTCAACGTAAATCGTAAATATAAGATTTAATTAATCTATTTATTTACTTATGTTATTTGTTTGTTTTATTTTATTTTATTTTATTTTATTTTATTTCATTTTATTTATCTATTTATTTTTTGCTTTAAAGTTTGGCTTCCATTTCTGTAGCAGTTTACGATCCTATTCTTTTTCACTTTCTTCCTGATCTTAGCATCAACCGCAAATAAGTTTTCAAAGCCATCTAATCCATTCACCATATCCTTAATATATTCTAAGGACATTACGGGTGCCAGAACCGGGCCCTACAGTAACCTTATTAGCCAACCCTTTTGAATCTCACTTTTCATCTCTCATTACAATGAACCCTATCAATTATCTTAGATCTAAGTCAAAAGTTAAGGTGACAATGACGTAAAATGCGACTTTCATTCAAGGCTCCAATGTATCAAAGTTGTGCCTGTTACATCAGTCCGACCAATGTTTATGATCGTTTCTAAACGTTTTAATAAAGTATATATTCTCTCATGTTTCCTGATATTTTAACGTGCGATGTAGCATATAGTGAAGTTCTTCGACACTTTCGACAAATGCTCGCTAAGCCAGATTTATATTGATCTTGCTTATATCCTTCACTCTGTGTGGGGACCATACCACTGACACATATCCCAGTCTTGGACGGATCAGAGTTTCGACGAGCTCTTTTCATACTCTCTTCATCCATATAATGAAAAGCCACTTTAATCTTCTGCAGCAGGCAGTCCATATGTCTCTTCCACAATCCTTCTGATATGTCTGTCAGGTTACAGGTTGTCTTTTAACACATCCAGATATTTTTCCTCCCTTGTCTTTGTAATGGATTTGCCTCCTATGGAGATGACCTTATTGAGCTATTGCCCATTTATAATACTTTGCATTTTTTGTTAGTGAAAAAAAAATCATACTAGGCTCCATGCGAATATATCAAGATCTTTTTTAATCTGAGTCATAGTTTTTCATTCTTCTCATGACCTTTCCATCATCTGCAAGTATGTTGGCATAGCTTATTGTATGTACCTTCCATCATATCATTGACATACATAGGAAATATTACAGGTGCTAGCACTGATTCTTGTGGAACTTCACTGGTCACTATTCTCCATCCTGACATCTTATCCTTTACTGCTGTCTTCACTTACCTTCCCTTCATACAATCTTTCATCCATTCGAGTAGTTTACTTCTCAGTACTCCAATGTCCCCCAGTTTTCACACAAGACGATTATGAGGTATTTCATCAAGAGATCTCTCCAGATCGTGGTATACACATCCCATCCAGACCTCCTTGGCTTGCAGATCATCGATCACTCGAGTAAAAGCTTAATGGGTTCGACACGCGTGATCTTCATCGAAAACAAAACTTACTGCCTGTCACAATGTTCATCTCTTCAAGATATTTGACTCATCGATCTTTCACAATACTTTCACATAATTTCACTATTGTGCTGGTCAGTGATACTGGCCTATAATTTAGTTGTGAGTCCTTACCTCCACTTTGGTGAATTGGAACCACATTAGCCTTTTCTAATCCTGTGCCACTATTTCTTCTTTTAATGAACACAAAACAAGATTATCAATTTTGTCCGCCAATTCCCCCAAAAATTAAAGTGTCCAGTTTGAGATCCCATCAGATCCTAAAACTTTTCTCACATCCTATGATCCCAAAAGATTGAGCACTTTCCTCACTATCTCTAGAAAAAAATGCTCTCTTTTGTGAAGACATATTGGAAACTTTCATTTATCACTTCTGTCTGACCTGAAATCTCAAAAACCTCATCACCCACTATCAGCTTGGTGATTTCCTCCCTGTACTACAACATCACTGTCAAAATTCCTTTTCCTTCTCCTTTCAGAGGAGGACTCTCTCTCAATTTTCCCCAAACCAGGTCCCTGCCATTTCTAGCTATCACAAACCTTTTATTGAACCAGTCTTGTAACCAATTCTTCCTTCCACTAATTCCCGGCAAATGTTTGTTCACTTTCATGTTGTAAATGATAACAAAATGTTCTTATTCCTTCACACTTCCAAGAAGTATTCACAAATTCCTCTCAGTCTGCCTCTTCAAAGAATTTATTCAAGCCTGAGAAGCCTACCTTGCTTGTGCGATTCCTTCCTTGGTTTTATTTCCTCGTCAACCGGCTTACATTATATTGTTGTATGGTCATCTTTTCCTAAGAGGTAAAAGTATTTCAAACAACCGATGTTGTCTGGCTCTTTAGGAAGTAGGAATTTTAATCTCATAGCAATGTCATCCTCTCTTACCCGAATCACTTCCTTTACCCATTGTGTCATTATGTTTTCCATTCTTATATCCAGTAGAGCATTTCCCCAGGAATCTGCCGTGCTATTTGCTTTCCACTCCTCTCAATTGACCTCAATGCAATTAAAAGTTTCCCATAAGGACTATATTGTTACTTTGTCAATATTTCTTTAAGAGAGTTGTGTCCGATAACATCTATTGATATTCAAATTCATCCAATCCTTTCATCTTATGACATACCACCATGAGGTCTCTACTACTCAGCCCTTTACTTCTAATTTACAGGTGTATTTACCTAACCATAGTATACAGGAAAGGAGCAACGCTCGTGGGGTCCTGTTTCCTACTCTCCAGTTTATCATACCTAGCCTCAAATTCATGTATGGCTCCAAATTGGTCTACATCTTTATTTTCTAATTATCATACTTAGGTTTGAATTCATGTATATTTCCAGCTTGTGCTATACCACTTCTGAGCTATTCCAAGTATTCCTGCACCTTCATGTAATTCTTTATTTATTCACATATAATATTTAGTCTTTTTCAATTTGTACCCCATGACATCTTAAAACACTCCATCACTAACCAAGAAATATCTTCTATCAATATAGTCTATCCCTTTAAGCGACCTTAATATATATGTGTGCGTGCGTGTGTGTGTGTGTGTGTGTGTGTGTGTGTGTGTGTGTGTGTGTGTGTGTGTGTGTGTGTGTGTGTGTGTAAAAGTGTACAAGTGGGTGTGCGCGGATGTGTATCTGTGC
>NC_134809.1:14773417-14778417 GCF_046742065.1 Oratosquilla oratoria
TCTATTTCCTGAATTAATTACTTGATTATTATTATTTTTTTTTTTTTTTGCCAGAATGCTTGAGGATGATGTGCCTTTACGCCGAACTTCTGAATCGTCTTCTTAAGTTCCCCGATGACAAAAGAGGGCCAGGAGAGAGAGGGAGGGAGAGAGAGAAAGGGAGAGAGGGAGAGAGAGAGAAAGGGAGAGAGGGAGAGAAAGGGAGAGAGAGAAAGGGAGAGAGAGAAAAGGAGAGAGAGAAAGTGAGAGAGAGAAAGGGAGAGGGAGAGATAGAGAAAAGGGAGAGGGAGAGATAGAGAAAAGGGAGAGGGAGAGAGAGAAAGAGAGAGAAAGGGAGAGGGAGAGAGAGAGAGATAAAGGGAGAGGGAGAGAGAAAGGAGAGAGAGAGGAAGAGAAAGGAGATAGAGGGATAGAACGTGAGAAAGAGAAAGGAGAGAGAAATAGGGCGAGAGAGAGAATGAGAGAAAGAGAGAGAAAGAGAGAGAGAGAGAGAGAGAGAGAGAGAGAGAGAGAGAGAGAGAGAGAGAGAGAGAGAGAGAGAGAGAGAGAGAGAGAGAGAGAGACACGGAGGGAGGACGATAGAGAGTGAGAATGAGAGGAAGAAAGAGAAAGACGGAGAGGAAGACGGAGAGAGAGATAGATGGAAAGAGAGAGATAGGAAGATGGGGAGAGAGACGGAGAAGAGAGGTAGAGAGGAAAATGAGAAAGAGAGTAGGGTGAGAGGAAAAAAGAGAGAGAGATGTGAAGACTAGATGTAAGCAATGGCAGACTCGAGTGTTCCCCGCCTCGGCAGAAATCCCTCGTCTCACTTAATACTTTACAACACAGGACGCGGCGAGATGGCGGCGGTGTAAACAAACCTCAACTAAACAATATAATTGGCGGAAAAATATATAAAATAATAGATAAATAAATAAATTAATTAATTAATTAATTAATAAACGAATAAATAAATAGATGTAAGAAATAAAATCACGCGAAACAAGTAAAATAAGATATATCTCTACATAGAACACCTCCTCTTTGATCTGGCTAAACTCAGCTTGGTCCTTGTTACTCACGCAGACCAGCCTTGTGGTGGTTTTGCTTCGCGCGCATCAAGTGCCACTCGACATCGCGGCTCCCAAGTGCCATCGCGGCACTCCACTCTGACTCCCCTACGGCCCTCCGGCGCGGTGCCACAGCCATCCAGAGCGCTGGCGCCACATCCATCCACCCATCCATCCATCCACCCATGCATCCATCCTGACCAACACGCTAAAACCAACTCGGGACGGGTCACTCGGAGGTGTCATTCGAGCCTCCAGTTCTGTTCTTTTTCCACTTACTTTGAAGGTTGACGGGTGCCACGGAGGCCGGGAACATGCTCCTGTGGTCCTGAGGGCGGCCCATGACGCCACACTGCTGTGATCCCACGCCCACACCCACGCCCACACCCGTGTTGTAGCCCCTGACACTGGAGCCGGTGTAGCGGTAGGCGGAGGGCATCTGAGAACACGAGGTGAGGTCGCCATAGGTGTAGGGCACGTGGCTCGGGTCCATAGAACCCCCGAGGGTACCCCCGAGGCTACATGAGGACGTGTCGAAGCCCGCCTGGTTCAGGTAGGCGTAATCCATCTCAGGCGACTCAGGCTTCTGCGGCCGGTAATGCTCTCGCTGCTTCTTCTCCTGACGGGGGCCGGGGAGGCTACGGGGCGAACACCTCGGCAGAGAGTGCCCCCGCTCGGTCCGGTCCTGTCGTCGGTCGGCGCGGCGCGGCGGCGGCGTCGGCGTGAGCGGACGCCCGGATACGCGCGATAGTGACGCCGTCAGCGGAACGAGGAAGGTGGTGGTGGCGGTGGTTGGTGGAAGAAGCGTTGATGCTGACGAAGGCGACGAAGAAGAGCAGTTGGCCGGAGATAAGGTGAGGGGAGAATACGGTCCTCCTTAAGTCGCGGCTAATGACGAGGTAAGCGGCACTCCTCAAGCCACTGTCCTAATTGAATCAGTCAGCCTATCAAATTATTACTGATGATATCAAATTATTACTGATGATATTAGTGACGGTATCTTAGTGCCGTGTGCTCACCACCACGGGGAGAAATCAAATGATAAGCTTAATTCAATAATCACACGCACTTGTACTCTGGCTATCGGCAACCCCGTGGAGATGGCCGGTGCTGTGGGTCGTGTCCCCGACGCCATCCCGCACGCTCATTGGCCGCCGCAGGTCATGTGATCAATAGGGGGCGGAGCCTGGGCCAGAAACAAAAGATCACACTGGTACATGTTGATAGGGTGGGCGGAGCTTGCCCGAACGGTGGGCGGGGCCGGGTCCGGAGACAATGTCTCTGCGTCACGACAAGAACTCAGTTGCCACCCTCCGGATGCAGCCGGAACGCCAGAAGAATGCCGAGTTGCTTATTAGTATATTTGGGGGCTTTTGCAAACAGTCATACATACAGTATAGAAGAAGGTGCTCCTGGGTAAACCCGGCAGTGTCAAATGATGGTATACAACACCACTCGCTATCGGATCCCGGAGCCGATGCACGGCGTTTCGGCCACCCGACAACTGGACGACAAATGCGGCTCTTCTTGTGTCCGGAGGGGGAGAGGGAGGGGGGAGGGGGTAGGGGGAGGCACAGGGGGGAGGGGGGAGACGGAGGGGGGAGGCTGCCGGAGTCTCTCCTCCCCACGTCGTCCGTACCTGTGCGTTTTCCGTCCCGGCCCTGGACTTCCAGTCAACGGAACCTAACGGCAACAAAATACGGGACTGATGACATGTTGATACTGTGCTTGATACATACATACGTACACACACACACACACATGTATACACACACACATACATATATGTAAATACACCCATAATGCATATATATGTAAATCCATACGTACTTGCATACATGCACGCGTACATATTATATATATATATATGTATATACGTATATATATATATATATATATATATATATATATATATATTATGTGTGTGTGTGTGTGTGTGTGTGTGTGTGTGTGTGTGTGTGTGTGTGTGTGTGTGTGTGTGTGTGTGTGTGTGCATGTAACAACTTCCAAAGACACGTGAATATTACCACTTGCAGAAAACCACTGGGAAATATGAGTCGTAGTTCCAAACGTTTTCATGCATTAATAAACGAAAACGTTTGGAACTACGTCTCTTACTTCCCTACGATTCTGCAAACACACACAAATATGTGTGCGTATGTACGTATGTATGTGTGTGTGTGTGTGTGTGTGTGTGTGTGTGCGCGTGTGTATGTGTGTGCGCGTGTGTGTGTATGTGCGCGTGTGTATGTGTGTGCGCGTGTGCGTGTATGTGTGCGCGCGTGCTTGTGTGTGTGTATTTACCTGGTTATATTTTACGGGACGAGAGCTATGCTCGTAGTGACCCGTTTTTGTATCTCTCCGCATCCAGTTTATTCTTAAAATCGTGTATACTCTTGGCACTCAGTTTCTCCGTTTAGTTTGTTCCAGACATCAATCACCCTATGTGGGAAGCTATTCTTTTTCATGTCTCTTCTGTAACTGTCCTTCTTTAGCTTCTTTTCGTGTCCTCTTGTTTCTCTTCTGTCCCATTTTAATAAGTCGTCTCTATCGAGAATTTCCATCCCTTTCATAATTCTGTAAATGGTCAACAAATCACCTCTTTCTCTTCTTTGTTCCAGTGTAGATAGTTGTAATTTCTCCAATCTTTGTATGTCAAATTTGATAGTGTAGGTGTCATTTTTGTCGCTGCTCTTTGGATTCTTTCTAATTTCCTTATATTCTTTTTGTGCTAGGTGCCCGCAGTGTTGCAGCATACTCTAGTTTAGGCCTTATCAGTGTAACCACTATTTTTTTTACCATTTCTTCATCCATGTAGTCGAAGGCCACTTTCATTGATCTTAATAAGTTAAAAGTCTCTCCAAATAATTTATTGGCATGTTTATCAGGCGTCAAATCACTTGCGATAATCACTCCCAAGTCCCTTTCTGAATAGACTTTTTTGACTTCCCTGTTTCCAATTTTGTATTGACCCGATACTCTATCTTTGCTTTTTCCAAATTCCATTATGCTACATTTCTTAATGTTGAAGTTCATCTTACTTTTCCGACTCCATGCCCATATTTTGTTTAGGTCTTCTTGTAGCGATCTGCAATCTTCTTCTGTTCTTACTCTCTTGAGTAATTTGGCATCGTCAGCAAAGAAGTTTATGTAACAATTTACTTCCTCATCCATATCATTTATATATATGGCAAGCATTAAAGGAGCCATTACAGAGCCTTGCGGGACGCCACTCTTCACATCTTCCCAGTTCGAATTTCTGTCTTTAAGTACCCCTCTCATTTTTCTCCCAATTAAAAAATCCTTCGTCCATTCCAGTAACTTACCTTGTATTCCTATTATTTCAATTTTTCTTATTAATTTCTTACGTGGTACTTTGTCAAATACCTTCTGCAAGTCAAAGAAGGCGCAATCTGCCCAACCATCTCTTTCTTGTATTATCTCAATCAATCTCGAGTAAAAGCATATTAAGTTTGTGGTACACGATCTTCCACTTCTAAAGCCAAATTGTTTAGGGTTAACTATTTTATTTTCTTCCAAGTGTTTGTTACATTTGTTTCTGATGATTTTTTTTTTCTCGCATATTTTTGCTACTGTGCTTGTAAGGGATACCGGTCTGCAGTTTGTTGGATTTTCTTTGTTTCCTCCTTTGTATATGGGTACTATGTTTGCATCTTTCCAATCTTGCGGTACCTTTCCTTCTTTGAGTGAGAAGTCTATTATCTTGAACAATTTGTCTCAGTTCGTCTATACACTCTTTCAGTATAAAATTTGCAATTCCATCAGGTCCATGCGATTTCCTAACATCTAGGTTTTTTATTTGGTCTCTTATTTCTTTCTGTGTTACCTTTATTTCTTTCCTTTTGGGGGATCTTTCTTGTTGTCCATCTTCCCACGTTTGTGAGCTCTCAATTGTAAAAACAGACTTGAAATGTTTGATCATAACTTCTG
>NC_134809.1:14783417-14788417 GCF_046742065.1 Oratosquilla oratoria
TTATTTTCTTTCCGTGTCCTCTTGTATTTCTGTCATCCCATTTTATCAGATTCTCTCTATCAGTAATTTCTATGCCTTTCATGATTCTGTAAATAGCTATCAAATCTCCTCTCTCTCTTCTTTGCTCTACTGTCTGTAGTTTAAGTTTTTGTAGTCTCTCTTCATATGATAGTTTTGAGAGTGTTGGTGCCAGTTTTGTAATTGCTCTTTGTATTCTTTCAAGTTTTTTTATACATTTTTTTGTACTTGGTGACCATATCGTTGCTGCATATTCCAATCTTGGTCTTATCAGGGTGATTAGGATTTTCCTCACCATTTCTTCATCCAGGTATGTAAATGCCACTTTGATTGTTCTTATTAAATTATAAGTTTCTCCAAAAATCTTATTTATATGTTTCTCAGGTGACATATTATTCATAACAATGACTCCCAGGTCCTTCTCATTTTCTACTTTTTTTATTCCTTCTTCTCCCAAATTATATGATCCTGTTATTCTGTTTTTGCTTTTTCCAAATTCCATTATACTACACTTTTTTGTATTGAACTCCATCTCCCACTTCCTACTCCATTCTTGTACTTTATTTAGATCTCTCTGTAGTGATTCACAATCTTCTTCAGTTTTCACTCTTTTCAGTAATTTTGCATCATCTGCAAAGAAGCTCATATAGCTTTCAATTCCTTCATCCATATCATTAATATATATAGCAAACATTATTGGGGCCAGAACTGTTCCCTGCGGGACACCGCTTATTACTTCATTCCATTTTGAGTGCTGATCTCTTATCACTACTCTCATTTTTCTTTCTTGCAAAAAGTCTTCCATCCAATTTAGCAATTTACCTTGTATTCCTCCTTCATATTCTAATTTCTTAAGCAACTTCTTATGTGGTACTTTGTCAAAAGCTTTTTTTAGGTCTAGAAATGCACAATCAGCCCATCCATCTCTTTCTTGTATTATATCTATTAGTCTTGAATAGAAACATATTAAATTGGTGACGCATGATCGTCCTTGTCTGAATCCAAATTGCCTTGGATTTAGTACGTTGTTTTTTTCCAAGTATTTTACCCATCTACTTTTGATAATTCTTTCACATATTTTTGCTATTGTACTTGTTAGAGAGACTGGTCTATAGTTGGTAGGTTCTTCTTTATTTCCTCCTTTATATATAGGTACTATATTTGCTTTTTTCCAATCTTCTGGAACTTTTCCTTCTTTTAAGGAACTGCTTATTATGCTATGTATTTTGTCTGCCAGTTCATTCCTGCATTCTTTCAGAATCCAGTTTGCTATTTCATCTGGCCCATGCGATTTTCTGACATCAAAATTACCCAAGTGTGTCAATATTTCATTCTTTGTTACTTCTATTTCTTCCATAGGGGGGACTTTTTCCTTCCACTCAATCTCTTCAGGTTGTATATTTTCCCTTGTAAACACTGATTTAAAATGTTTGTTCATAATTTCTGCCATTTCCATTTCCTCAGTGTATTCAACTCCTCCTTGTCTTAATTTCTCTAAGTCTTGTTTGTTTTTCAGTTTATTGTTTACAAATCTGTAGAATAGTTTTGGTTGATCTTTACACTTTTCTATAACATCTTTTTCATATTTTCTTTTTTCCTCTCTGCACTTTTGTACATATTCATTTCTATAACCAGTATATATTTTCCATTTTTCAGGTCTTCTGTCTTTTTTCCATCTGTTCCAGGCTTTGTCTCTTTTGTCCTTTAACTCCCTACAACTTTTGTTGTACCAGCATTTTACATATTCTTTTTCTTGTTTTTGTCTTGGGACATACTTTTCCACTCCTTTTTTGTAAATTTTTGTCAAAATATTCCATTTCTCTTCCACTGTTGTTTCTTCTTTGTATATTTCTTCCCAGTTTTCTTGTTGGAAGAATTCTCTTATTTTATCAAAGTTTGTTTTTTCATACATCATTCTTCCTTTTCTATATTGTTCATTTCTTTTCATATATTTTTCTTCATTAAGTTCCAGTTCAATCAATATGTGGTCACTTTTACCTATTGGTGTTTTATATTCAATCTTGTCCACTATTCTAGGTTCAGATGTAATTATTAAGTCTAGCCTCGATGGTTCTTCTTCATTTCTATACCTAGTGTTCTCTTGTATCCATTGTGTCATTGAATGGTCAGTAATCATCTCAAGTAGAGCATTTCCCCATGAGTCATCACCACTCTTTACTGTCATTTCTTCCCAGCAGATTTCTTTGCAATTAAAGTCGCCCATCATAACTATTCTTCCTCCGTCTTCCATTATTTTAGTTAATGCTATCTTTGTGTCCTCTAACATACTTTTATGTTCACTCTCCTCCCATGAGGCTGTTTTCGGAGGCACATAATTGATCACAAATTTTCTGCTCTTCTTATCTCGGTCTTCCACTTCTATCATAATCATCTCTACTGTATTCTTTCCATATATGACACCTTTCACGTTTATATCCTTCTTAGTCAGGAACATAACTCCACCCCCTTGTTTTTTCTCTCTGTTTCTAATCCAATAATTGTATGTATCATGTCCTACACTGTTGGGTGGTAGTGGGCCTTTTAATTTTGTTTCTACAATTCCCATTATGTCCGGTTCTTTTTCTTTCAAATAATCATTCAGTTCATTCAATCCTGTTATCAATCCATCTATATTTGTGTAAGACACTCTTAGTTTTCTGCCACTTCCATTGTATTCTCTGTTTCCCTTATGTTTTTCTTTAGTATGTCGAACTGCTTTATTTTCATGTTCACTACTCTCCAATAGAATCTCTCTTTCTCTGACTCCGTTCTTTCCTCGTTTTTTGCCTTAGCTTCAATTCTTTTCTGCTTTTCTGCCTCTCTTTCCTCCTTATTCATTTCTCTTTTTATCCATACCTTTTTATATTGATCATTTGTTGCTAGTTTCCCTGTCTTGGATAGAATTTTCTCTGCTGTTGTTTGTGACCTGAATTTAATCTTAATTGGTCTGGTCTTATCTGTACTATATTTTCCGAGTCTGAATTTTTCCTCAATTTCCTTTATAATTTCTGGTTCATCTTCCTGGACTAATTTTAATAAACTGCTTACTCTTTCATTTTCCTCCTTGATTCTTGCGGTTCTATCTGGGTTATGTTTCTCTTCCATTCCTAATATAATTATACATTTCTTTTTGTCAGCTAATTCTCTTACTATATTCTCCTTCTGTCTCATCACTTTAATAACTGAGTCTTCATTATGTTCTTTCAATTGCTGTTTGACTATGTCAGTGAATGAAACCTTATTCCCTTCTTGAGTTATTCTCCAATTTTTAGCTTCTGTAGCTATTTTCTCTCTGTTTTCATTACTATTCTTCTTCAATTTCTCATTCTCCTCCTTTACATTTCCTAACTGTCTTTTTAGGTCCTCTATTTCTTCAGTTAAGTTTCTGTTAGCCTTCTCTAGTTGTTCCAACCTTTCAATTCTTTGGAAAATGGAGTCTACGTTACCTAACTTACGCTCCAAGTCCTCGATCACCTTATCAACTCTCTCCTCTAGTCTTATCAGTCGGGGGGGGGGGGTTGTGTCCCCCCACCCTCTTTAAATCCCTGGAACATATTCTCGTCACTTTCTTCTGTATTGCTCCTCTCTATACTTCTAATCTTTACATTTTTATTAGACATGTCATCCTCACTCAGTCGTTTGTTTACCTTCCGCTTGTCTGGCTGGGCCAAGTCTACTCCCTCCTCATTTCCTTCCATTTCCCTCAGCAATCCCTCCCCTCTTCCTCCTTCCCCAACTGCCCACCACACCCCCACCAATTTCCCCCCCACCCTGTAAAAACACTAGGCACTTCTCTTTGCGTTGGGATCCACAGACTTCAGTTTTCTTCAGAACGTCATCCAAGCCGTCCATTCGCTGAAGTGTGTGTGTGTGTGTGTATGTGTGTGTGTGTGTGTGTGTGTGTGTGTGTGTGTGTGTGTGTGTGTGTGTGTGTGTGTGTGTGTGTGTGTGTTACTGTGCATTATCTAATTCAAATCTGAAAATGATCCATTAGCTTTAGTTTCTGTCTCATATAGTTTGTCCTTTTTCATAAGCACCACAATGAACACTGTTAGTACAGACCAAGGATTATTCTGCATGATACATATAAATATCTCGTTATTTATAATAATCTTAAATTTTACACGTCCAAACACATGACAAATTAAATAATACTTCCCGGGGAAGATAGGAAATGCTTGTCACAGACAAAATGATGACGTATTAGGCCCCTTTCACACGATCGTTTCTGTACGCGCGTTCGGGTGCGCCGCGTTTTAACTTTCAATGGAGTTCAATGGGGCCTTTCACACGACGCGTTTTGCGGTCCCATTGAACTCCATTGAAAGTTAAAACGCGGCGCATCCGAACGCGCGTAAGGAAACGCTCGTGTGAAAGCGGCCTTAAGGGTCATTTACACGGTCAAACAGTTTGACAAACCCGGTTTGTCAGGCAAGTGTTGTAAGTGATGTTTGACCGTGTGAATGGGGTATTTGGTCCTCAAACACGTTTGTCGAACGTGTTTGACAACCAAATACCCTATTCCCACGGTCAAACATCACTTCAAACACTTGTTTGACAAACCGGGTTTGTCAAACCGTCTAAATGCCCCTTTGCCTGGGTCAGGGATAGCCCTGAATAGAGTCGTCAGGCAGCTGTATGTATGAAAGTTATGTATATATTTCCTACAGCCTGTGTGTATATTCTTCCTCTCTCCACGTCCCTAACCTATGTTGCCCAATCTTCGTCTTCCTTTATTCACTTTCCTCTGGCCTCTGTCCATCTTCATCTACCTTCTCCCCATCTGTTGATCTCTATCATCTTTTTCCGTTTCTTTCTTTTTCTTCTTCCTTTTCTACTCCTATACTCAACTCTCAACACCAGAATTCTACTTTACACTCACTCTGGGATGCTTAGTAAGTTTGAGCGGGTTAGGGCGTTGTTACTTTCGGCGAAGGTCGAGGGGATGGCGGTTCGAATCCTGTTCGAGTATTCCGGTTCAA
>NC_134809.1:14790917-14793417 GCF_046742065.1 Oratosquilla oratoria
TGTGGTGTGTGTGTGTGCACGTTTGTGGTGTGTGTGTGCACGTTTGTGGTGTGTGTGTGTGTACGTTTGTGGTGTGTGTATGCACGTTTGTGGTGTGTGTGTGTGTGTGTGTGTGAGCGGGGGGTGTGCGTTTGTGTGTGTATGTGTATGTTTGTGGTGTGTGTGTGTTTGTGTGTGCGTACGTTCGTGGTATATGTGTACGTTTGTGTGTACGTTTGTGGTGTGTGTGTGCGCACGTTTGTGGTGTGTGTGTGTGCACGTTTGTGGTGTGTGTGTGCACGTTTGTGGTGTGTGTGTGTGCACGTTTGCGGTGTGTGTGTGTGCACGTTTGCGGTGTGTGTGTGTGTGTGTGTGTGTGTGTGTGTGTGTGTGTGTGTGTGTTTGTGTGTGTGTGTGTGTGTGTGTGTATTTACCTAGTTGTATTTACCTAGTTGTATTTTACGGGAAGGGGAGCTATGCTCGTGGGGTCCCGTCTTCATATCTCATTTTATCTAAACTATTTTTAAATTCATCTATTGTTTTTGCACACACCACTTTCTCATCTAACTTGTTCCAACTGTCTATTACTCTGTGAGGAAAGCTGTTCTTTTTCAAATCTCTTCTATAGTTGTCTTTTTTTATTTTCTTTCCGTGTCCTCTTGTATTTCTGTCATCCCATTTTATCAGATTCTCTCTATCAGTAATTTCTATGCCTTTCATGATTCTGTAAATAGCTATCAAATCTCCTCTCTCTCTTCTTTGCTCTACTGTCTGTAGTTTAAGTTTTTGTAGTCTCTCTTCATATGATAGTTTTGAGAGTGTTGGTGCCAGTTTTGTGATTGCTCTTTGTATTCTTTCAAGTTTTTTTATACATTTTTTTGTACTTGGTGACCATATCGTTGCTGCATATTCCAATCTTGGTCTTATCAGGGTGATTAGGATTTTCCTCACCATTTCTTCATCCAGGTATGTAAATGCCACTTTGATTGTTCTTATTAAATTATAAGTTTCTCCAAAAATCTTATTTATATGTTTCTCAGGTGACATATTATTCATAACAATGACTCCCAGGTCCTTCTCATTTTCTACTTTTTTTATTCCTTCCTCTCCCAAATTATATGATCCTGTTATTCTGTTTTTGCTTTTTCCAAATTCCATTATACTACACTTTTTTGTATTGAACTCCATCTCCCACTTCCTACTCCATTCTTGTACTTTATTTAGATCTCTCTGTAGTGATTCACAATCTTCTTCAGTTTTCACTCTTTTCAGTAGTTTTGCATCATCTGCAAAGAAGCTCATATAGCTTTCAATTCCTTCATCCATATCATTAATATATATAGCAAACATTATTGGGGCCAGAACTGTTCCCTGCGGGACACCGCTTATTACTTCATTCCATTTTGAGTGCTGATCTCTTATCACTACTCTCATTTTTCTTTCTTGCAAAAAGTCTTCCATCCAATTTAGCAATTTACCTTGTATTCCTCCTTCATATTCTAATTTCTTAAGCAACTTCTTATGTGGTACTTTGTCAAAAGCTTTTTTTAGGTCTAGAAATGCACAATCAGCCCATCCATCTCTTTCTTGTATTATATCTATTAGCCTTGAATAGAAACATATTAAATTGGTGACGCATGATCGTCCTTGTCTGAATCCAAATTGCCTTGGATTTAGTACGTTGTTTTTTTCCAAGTATTTTACCCATCTACTTTTGATAATTCTTTCACAAATTTTTGCTATTGTACTTGTTAGAGAGACTGGTATATAGTTGGTAGGTTCTTCTTTATTTCCTCCTTTATATATAGGTACTATATTTGCTTTTTTCCAATCTTCTGGAACTTTTCCTTCTTTTAAGGAACTGCTTATTATGCTATGTATTTTGTCTGCCAGTTCATTCCTGCATTCTTTCAGAATCCAGTTTGCTATTTCATCTGGCCCATGCGATTTTCTGACATCAAAATTACCCAAGTGTGTCAATATTTCATTCTTTGTTACTTCTATTTCTTCCATAGGGGGGACTTTTTCTTTCCACTCAATCTCTTCAGGTTGTATATTTTCCCTTGTAAACACTGATTTAAAATGTTTGTTCATAATTTCTGCCATTTCCATTTCCTCAGTGTATTCAACTTCTCCTTGTCTTAATTTCTCCAAGTCTTGTTTGTTTTTCAGTTTATTGTTTACAAATCTGTAGAATAGTTTTGGTTGATCTTTACACTTTTCTATAACATCTTTTTCATATTTTCTTTTTTCCTCTCTGCACTTTTGTACATATTCATTTCTATAACCAGTATATATTTTCCATTTTTCAGGTCTTCTGTCTTTTTTCCATCTGGTCCAGGCTTTGTCTCTTTTGTCTTTTAACTCCCTACAACTTTTGTTGTACCAGCATTTTACATATTCTTTTTCTTGTTTTTGTCTTGGGACATACTTTTCCACTCCTTTTTTGTAAATTTTTGTCAAAATATTCCATTTCTCTTCCACTGATGTTTCTTCTTTGTATATTTCTTCCCAGTTTTCT
>NC_134809.1:14798417-14800917 GCF_046742065.1 Oratosquilla oratoria
ACAGTCAAGTATCCGTTTTCTATGTAGATTACCAACTAAAATTTTGCTTAGTCCATTTCTAAGGATCTTGGAGAATATTTTATATGCATCTGGTGACAAGCTAATTGGTCGTTTTTTTGCCAAGGTCTTTCTGGTCTCTTTTCTTTTAAAGTAAAATGACTATAGCATTGCACCATGATTCAAGAACGATTTATTGACATAAACACCGGGTATACAACAGAGTGAATTTACAATGAACTTCTTTCCCTGAGTCTTTCAAAAGGTCTATCGATATGTCATAAGCTTTCGTCGTTTCATACTTTTTAGAGCAAATGCTACTTCTTCCTTTGTTTGCGATTCTGGTACACTACTAACGGCTACAGATTAATTTCGTGATTTAACTACGATATTTGACTAGTAAAGTTCTTCACGATGATGATGCCTTTAGACCGAAGCTATTGCCTAATACCTAAAAAATGTTAGTTTCTTAAATTTATTTTCAATGCTGTGATACCTACCCTAAAACATATATATATTCTTTATCCAACATAGAATAATAATCCATTATACATGGAATATGATTGGTATTTTTCAGTTTTACAAATTATCACTAAATCTTCGAGTAGAGCTAGTAAATTATCATTTTATGCAAGAACATTGTTTTGTTAACTTATATGAAGCAGTATTTGATTAAGATTCTTCATTATGCAGAATTCAAAAGTCTTATAATGAATGCAGTGGAGTCTCTACCTAGTTAAGAATAACTTAGAAATCTTACCATTATTCGGATCTTCTAGACAGCTTGCGTGTGTTTACTTCAAGTTGGAGACACCCAAATACTGAATTCTTTTCGAAATGTAGAATCGGTCGCCTTTCTTCGTCTTCGCTAGCTTCGAATGGTTCTAGTAGTTTCATAAGATAAATTCTCGATTATTAATTAACTAAGTGACTGGATTAGTTTTAAGAATTGGTGCGACGAATATGAGAAAACAAGGTTAATTACGGGAGACACCCCAGTCACGGCACTACTTTGTTGAAATCTAACTCAGAAGTCGTCGATACTTCATATATTTTCAAATGCATATAAAATTTCGATATACCACAACAGAATCACACACGAAAATAAATATGAATCAGGATGTTTTTCATCATAAATAATAAAAGTTTTAAACCAATATATTGGAAAGTTCGCATTGTCACTTTTATTCTCGATTGGATCACAGTGGTTTTCATGAAAGAATGAGAAACAATCGACGACTCATCGATTTGCCAGACATGAATAGTCAAATTAAAAAATAAGAATACATTTTTTCATGAAATGCAGAGGTTGAAACCTTTAGTCTGGGAGTCCCCGGGGTATGAAACACTAGGTCTACATATTACACTTGATTAAAGTTTCACCTTCCTATATATATATATATATATATATATATATATATATATATATACATATATATATATATATATATATATATATATATATATATATATATATATTCAAGATACAGAATATCCATGAAATGTGATTATACTTATATACATACACACATACATATATATATATATATATATATATATATATATATATATATATATATATATATATATATATATATATACACTAAGGGCTTTTTCCCCCTTACCAAGGGGGTAGCCAAAGTCAAAAAGCACATACCCTGCCCCACCCATTCCATTCCCATCCACCACCCTTTCCACCCACTCATCTTATCTCCTCATGGATGATGGGCCATCCCCGTATCCCACCCACTGCCCTGGATCAGAAGCAATGCAGCAAGACACAGCACATCCACAGCAAGGCTGTTTCACTTATTCGGTGACCCCCCCCCTCTCTGTCCCCTCATGAAAAAAAGAAAGAAAAAAATAGATGAGGAGAAATCTCTTTGGCTGCATATCATACACACAATACCCTGCCCCCCACCACTCTTTCCTTGCATCACAGTATCATCTATACACAGCCATTCTCCACTCACCCCTATCTTCCCTCTTCTACCTTCCTTCCTCAACAGACATTTCCCTCTTTTCCAATACCTCTTTTACCCAATCCATCCATCTCATCCTTAGTTCCCCCTCATGTTCACTTGTTCTACCTCTACCTTCCACACCTCTTTTACCAATCTTTCTTCACTAATTTTTCCATGTGTTCAAACCATACCAATACTCTTTCATCAGCCCTATCTACCATCTCCTTTTCCAACCGCAGCTCTCCTCCTCACCCCTCATTTCTCACCCTATCCAACCTTGTAACCCCTAACATATTTCTGACATTTCAGACACACACACACACATATATATATGGTTGGGTAGAATGCAAACATTAAACTCATTGCTAAAAGTTTAATCCTAAGTTCCAAAGTCTGTCCTGGCTGAAAGTAGTAGGACAAGAGGAACAGCTGTTGGGTGTCAGCTCTCTATATGTGAAAAAGTGTACAGGAAGTTGAGAGATTTTGTGCCCAGCCCAGAGACTAACTGTTAGCCTCTTAGGGCTACACCTCCAACTGGA
>NC_134809.1:14805917-14895917 GCF_046742065.1 Oratosquilla oratoria
ACAGTTTCTGCAATATCATCAGCATTATGTCCAGTCACAATTTTATCAACACCAAGGATTGAAGCTCCACGATCTAAGGCTTGACGTCGAAAAACTCCACAAAATGTACAATTGTTCTTTCTCCCAATCTGCAGAACCAATATCTTTTTTAACATGTGAGAACACAGGAGACTAAGATTATATACATTCAAAATTAATCATTAATGTATAACACAACTAACACCACAGTCGGATGAAACAAAGAGTTGAGTAAGTGAATCTATATATTTCGATTGGCAACTGCAATCCTCTTCAGTAGTACAAAGTGGAGGGAGGATGCTATCTTAAATAGCAACCTCTTACAAAGGAAAGGAAACTTGGAAATGAATAAATGTCATTACCCCAACCCTATGGGACCTGAGGATGACATGAGGTCGGGTCAGGCGGAGGGGGAGGAAACTTGTTGACAATTATCTATATAGGTGCAAAGATAAGAGGGAGGGTGGAGGGTATTCAGGGATGCAATGGGTGGGAATGATTTTATGCCTTTTTCTTTTTGGCTACCCCACTTGTAAGGGGGAAAAAGCCTTGGTATATGTATGTATATGTATGTATCTATATATTTTACTTATTTTGTATTTTTATTTCATTCTTATTTTTTTACAAAAATATCTTACATAATATATGTGGTAAGTTCATTAAAACTGCTTTGGCAAAGCTCAATCATAGTCTAACCTGCTCAACAATACGATCCATAGTCCAGCCATAGAGTTCATCATATGATAGGATCTTGAGTGGGATTTCATACTGCTGTTCATTACGCTTCACGGTCTCCAGACTGTCATCCCTGTAACCTAAAAATTTACCTAGTTACATGTCTGAACATCTTCTCCCCTTTATGTGGGGGTAACCAAGTACATGCACATATTCACATGAGAGAGAGAGAGAGAGAGAGAGAGAGAGAGAGAGAGAGAGAGAATAAACCCCACTCCCAGTGCAACACCTTATGATTGACATATATACATATACCAAAGGTTCATTCCCCCTTACAATGGAGGTAGACAAAAGACAAAGGCATAAAAACCACTCACCCATTCCATCCCCACATTCTCCATTCCCATCCATCCCCTTCCCTCCTTCTTATCTTGACACCTCCTGGATGATGGGTCATCCCTGAATCTCGCCCATTGCCCTGGGTCAGAAGCAGTGTTGCAAGACACAGCAGATCCACAGCAAGGTGACACTGCTTCTGACCTCTTTTACTAATCTTTCTTCACTCATTCTTTCCACGTGTCCAAACCATCCCAATACTCTTTCATCAACCCTATTCCCCAACTCCCTTTCCACCCCTGTTCTCCTCCTCACCTCCTCGTTTCTCACTCTATCCAGCCTAGTAATCCCTATCATACTTCTCAGGCACTTCATCTCAAACATGTTAAAACTCCTCCTCTCTTCCTTTTTATGTTCCATGTTTCTGCCCTTAAAAAATGCTGTCACTCTTCATACAATCTCCTCTTAGTATCCATTTCCAAATGTCTATTTCTCATTACACTTTTTAATCCCCCAAGGCATTCCCTTGCTTTTCTCAAGATACCTTCTACTTCCACCTCCACTCCTCCCTTTCCTGCCACATTTGCACCCAAGTATCTAAGACTATCCATTTCTTCCAGTCTCTCTCCCTTAATACTCGCTTCCAGTCTGGTGTCACTTTCTCCCCTTGTACATCTCATCCCCTTACTTTTACCTACATTTATCTTCAACTTTCTTCTTTCCTAAACTCTGTCACTAACTTCCTCAATCCCTCCTCTGATCCTGCTACAAACACAGTGTCATCAGCAAACAACAACTGGCTTATCTCCCACTTTTCTCCATTTTCTTTAACCATCTCCAATCCCCAACCCACTACCCTTGCATTTACCTTTCGCACCACCCCATCCATGTACAACTTGAACAGCCAAGATGACATAACACATCCCTGATAAAGTTCCACCTTTACCTCAAACCACTCACTCTCTCCATTTCTGATTCCCACTGCAACCGCCTTTCCATCCCTATCCTCCTTCTTATTTAGCAACTCCTTAAAAAATTCTGCCCATCTTCCTCTTACTACCGTCTCTTCCATAATCATCTCTCCATCTTCACCATTTACCTTTTCTTCTCTACTTCCTCTCTTAATTTCTATCCAAAATATCTGTTATTACTTTCAAAATTTTCTGTCATACTCTTACCCCATTTCTCATCTTTGCCTCCTTTATCAGGAGGTTAGAATGGTGCACCTTACAGAGGACTCTGTAGGGTGGAATTTATATATATACATATACCTGTAATTCCTTCATCTACAGAAAGTAGAACAAGCTTTAATCCATAGTTGTGGCGGTCATTCAGGAGCTTCATGATGTAAGCCAGCACAGTAGAGTCCTTTCCACCTGAAAGTTAAAACAATACTGGGGTAGTTTATGCATGATATTACTCACTAAATCAGTATCAATGTATTCAAATAGTATAATGTTAAAGGCTCACAAATTGTGGCAAAAATATTAATTGATCCATTGCCCAAGACCTCTCTTGCAGGAGATCCATAGCTCGCAGGTAATTAACAACAGCAACTGGAGTGGCCAATAAGTCATTCAATGAAAAAATATTATGTTGTTGTCTAGGTATGGCTAGGGTGGATAATTGTAGGATGAGGCATTCAGTGTATATGTATATGTGCATGAATATTATATATGTATATATATATATATATATACATATATATCTATATATAGATGTAATAAAAACACTAGGAGCGTGTGTTCACAAATGCGTAAGTAACCACTAGGAAAAGTAAACTAGTGAAGCAGAGCGCTTTCGTATAATTACATCTTTGTATCTGCACTGAAGATGTAATTATACGAAAGCGCTCTGCTTCGTTAGTATACTTTTCCTAGTGGTTACTTACGCGTATGTAAATATATATATGTATATATATATATATATATACATATACATATATATATATATGTATATATATATATATATATATATATACAGTGAGTCCTCCTTATACGGTAATTCTTTATCCGGTAAATTCACAGTTACGGTATTTGGTAATTACTACCCTCGATTCTATTTATGGTAAGAAAAATTCACAGATACAGTATCCGCTAGATATTTTGAAGAGGAAAGAGCAGGGAGAAGGTACATCTGCCATATCCTATCATTACATGTTATAATGGGTTCAGTATATGGTAATTTCAATTTGCAGTAAGGTTTTCAGGAATGCATATGTACCATATAATGAGGACTTATTGTATCTACAAGTGGATTTAAGTATTCCAAGAAGGCAGGGAAGACCTTGAACATGATCTTTGGACCAGGAGATTAAGAACATTGAAAAATTATTAAATGATTGATGCTGTTAGAAATCTGATTGAAGAGGATTGAAAAATAACAGTTAATCAAGTTAATTTTTGGAAAAATTCCATGAACACAGTCTGACCTCACCCAACACGAGTGTTAGGTTCCTTAGCCCATCGTGCTTGACGAAATTCATGTTGGGTGAATAACAGGTCTTATGGGAAAAAATAGGTTAGGTTCCCAGACCCTCTCCAGACACTGGCACACAACATGACCTGGCAGGCTTTTCAAATCATATTATCATGAATCATGGTCGTGTTTGGCAAATGCTGGGATATTTAGCCTATTCATGTACATATGAATTTTGTGCACAGTGAAGTCATGTTGGGTGAAGTCTGATAGTTTATATATTATATTATCCTCACTCCTCCTCCCCACCTCCTCTACTGACCCGTCCCATGACTTTTGGTCCAGGAGGCTCCCAAGGGAATTGCTCACAAGCCCAGCTGTGTGAATCACATGCTGCTTGGCTGCGTGACTTGACTAAGATTCCTTGAGGCCCACGGGTGAGACAAAGCCTCCTTGAGGAGCTCACGTGCAGTGCCAGCATCAGTCCCAGTGATGACTCAACCAGAGCCTTGCCTGACCACATGATGATCAACACTGAACTCTTTGAGAAACTCACATGCAGTACCAGCCCCCATACCCTCTGTCTTCATGAGTCAGCAATGTAAGAACATTTTGCGTCTAACTTCCCATGTATCAACCTTGCCCTTGCGCCAATTAAGAGCACAGGTCATGACTAAAAGTACTGGGTCTACTAACTTTGAAAGATCAAAGAGAAAGAGGTGACATGATTACAGTGTTCGAGTCATTACAGGGGATAGATTGCACTGACAGAAGAGGTCTCCTGATTAAAGATGGGAGAGATTTAAGAGGTCATGGAAGTAAATTAAGAAAGACCACATGTTGAAAGGATGTAAAGAAATAGTTTTCCATGTAGATGTACAAATATGTGGAATAGCTTAGAAGGTGATATAGCCCAAGCTCAAATAATACACGAGTTCAAATCTAAATATGACAGTTGGAACCATACATGAAATTGAGTCTAGGTATGTTGGAAAATTAAAGAATAGGAGACAGGACCCAATGAGCATTGCTCCCTAGGCTTGGGTTCCAACCTAAGTCCTCTGGTGCTGGACGAAATCCATCCTTAGGTTCGAAATCCAATTCATCCATTGACTATCATAACTGTACCTTAAGTGGGAAGAGGCCCTTGGTATATAGATAGATAGGAATGAGAGCAAGGTATAGACCAAGGGAAAAAAGGATGAATGGGGTGAATAATAAAGCTAAAAGAGTTCGCTGTCAGAATGGGATGATGAACCACCAAAAATGTGTACGTGTCATAGAGTTGGAGAAGAATGTAAAGACTACAGAGGAGTGACAAAGAGAAAGGAATGCAAGTGATGGGAGGCAAGTGGGTGAGGATGTTTCTCTCCCATGCCCAGCCACCTCATTACACTGGATACCACTCAATTACTTCAATGGAAAAAAGACAAAATAAATAAATAAATAAAAATAATAATAACAGAGAGAAAATTATCTAACCTGAAGCTGCTATGGCTACATATTCACCAGGTTTGAAAAGCTGATTGGATTGTATTGTATGATGAATTTCTTCTTCAAAAGCCCAATAGAAGCACTCCCTGCACATTGCATCTCCAGTTTTGGGACGCTGAAATATTACAGTTTCATTAATACTTGGAACACAGCTTAATTTCATAATCTTATACAATTTAGAATAGACAAAGGTAATTTTTGATTACTCTTTAATTACAATCAATCAATATCAAAGGGATTAATTTTTAATAACTATATTGTAGATGTAACTAACAGTCATCTTTCAATGAAGGTTGTTCACACTTACCTTCAGCAATGCATTTTTACCACACTGTGTGGTACACTTCACTGGCATGTTCTCTGTTTATGTCTGGCTCTGAAAGGCATACAAAGATTGCTTTTAAAATTGGAAGGTGAGCCAGTTGTTGTTTGCTGATGACACTGCGCTTGTGGCAGGGTCAGAGGGGGGGTTAAGGGAATTAGTGATGGAGCTTAGGAGGGTATGCAATAGGAAAAAGTTGAAGGTAAATATGGGTAAAAGTAAGGTGACAAGATGTACAGAAGAAGATGGCAACGGCTTGGGAAAAAAGTCTTAAGGGAGAGAGGCTGGAGGACGTAGATAGCTCTAGATATCTGGAGTCACATGTGGCAGGAAAGGGAGGAGTGGAGGTGGAAGTAAATTGTAGAATGTGAGGAGTAAATGTATTGGGGGATTAAAAAAGTGTCATGAGAAACAGGCATTTAGGAATGGATGCAAAGAGGATACCATATAAAGGCATGGCTGTGCTGACAGCACTATATGGGAGACTTGAGAGCTGTCACATAGGGTAGATCAAAGACTGATGAGGTGGTTTGGAATCAGGACTAGCATAGTATAGGAAGCACAAGTGGATAGAATAAGCTTGAAAGGAAGAGTAAAAATGAGGTGGATGGATAAATAATAGAGATTTTGGGTTAAAAAAAAAAAAAAAAAAGTAAAAGAAATAGTGAATGCAGGGAGATTGTGATTGGCTGAATGGATGATGAGACCCAATGGGGTGTTCTCCTCTGCAGCATGAACCATTCTGAGTACTTAAGAAGAGGGGTTATGGTGTCAATCTTGTAGGGCCACCACATGCAGGTATTTGTCACCAGTCCTGAACTACTTCAACAATTAAATAAGCTTCTACACCCACAGAAATATGTCAGCCAATGCTTCTGGAAGTGAACATCTCGTGTATTAGTAACATCCTCCACTTCACTTTAGAGAATTCTATCATGTTAGGTTATGTGATTAGGTTAGTTCCTCAGAATATTTTAGGATGAACATATAGGAAGAGGAGAAAGCTACTCTAATGTGATGCAGTGTTATGGCAGATTCTTTACCAGAACCCATTGCAACCAAATGTAGCATATTGTTTACATCATGGCAGCAGTAGTGCACTGTTGTCCATAAAGAAATGTAGATAGATATATAGACTATATTTGGCAATGAATCAATGTACATGAAGTGCAAATAATGACAAGAACACATAGTTCGGAATAATAAATGCAAATTGCCGAGGATAACACATATCACCAATAATTATCCCCATACAGTTCTTTATATATTCCATGATAATAGTTATCAGCTACACATTGCATAGTAGCAAATAAATCAGCAGTCATTAGTGATTCCTCTTATTCCAAAATATGATTTGGAATCCTTTTTTGCTAAATTCCCCGAGATGGAGGAAGGTTACAAGGGAATGCAGACTGATAAGAATTTGTAAAATATTAATCAGTAGGAAGTTAGACTTTTGTGTAAATCCCCTTCCAAATGGATAAAGGTTGATAGGTAGTTTGACATCCGGAATACACACACTAGTTAGGCTAGGTATGTAGATAAATTAAAAAAGATATCAAAGTAATATTTACTTCGTATTTTCTAGGCATTCAGAGCTAACCTCACTAGTATTAGCCAGCTCTAGCTCAGTCAGCTATCTTTAAACATAGATTTGGGACAAAAGTCTGATTAATTTAAAATACATTGATAAACATTTTTGGTTTTAAACCCCTGGGTGTTGTTATAAAAGCACTCTAAGAATACTATTAGTGATTAACTTTGTAACAGTGCATGATATTCAAAAAATTCTAGTATGTCACTTGAAGCTCCTATATATCTAGGTAACTATTTCTTTGAAAGGCTATTTTCACCGTGCGGTAACCACATTAATGCTATTTTCACTGTATGCATATTTCCGTTAGACCAGCAAAAATATATGTATATATATAAATGTGTCTTTACAATATTATATAAATATCCTATAATATATCGTGGACTTTTTCTTCTTTATAACGTACCTTGTCTGAACACACGAAGTATGATATACCAAAACTAACTTCGACACCCAACGATTGCAACACGTTATGAAGTACAATCGTATTTTTATATTATCTACTATAAACAGTATATTCATTACCAAGGGAGGACACAGAAGAGTTGCCTATTTTACTGGTGTATCCAGAATTTTTTGCATGAAAAGAATGTCTTCACATAAATATACCGTAAAGCGCGATTCACACGAGCGTCTTGGTGCCGAAACTGTGTTCCGGCAATACTTTTTGTAAACAAGTTTCGTGTTCCCGTGGTACCGTTAAGATAGTCATTTTGTTCCCGAAGTAGGAAACTTTTGTGACCTCACGTCGAAATTACATAAATATATAATGTCTGACGAATTAGTGTGGCCTAAAAGTGTGACAAAATCCCTGTGTAAGTTGGCAGAAGAGCATACATGTCTCTGGGATCCAAGAGAAGCTGACTACCCCAAGCACAAGCTTCGAGCGAAGCTGTTCACTCAAATAGCCCTGGAAATCAAGAGTCAGTACCCAATAATGAGCAGTTTGACTGGAGGTAAAGCTTCTTTTACAGTGTTTCTTTAATATATATGATAGAAAGAGACGTGTAGGTATCTGTACAGCCAATTATACAAAGGTAAACCAGTATAAGTCTACATGTATGCAGCCAAGTAGTTGATTAATTGTAGGTATATTGCAGTGTTAGTGTAGACAAAACTACTGTTCTGACATTTTCCTTTATATGGTATGTTACCATACTGAGCTATATGGTGAAAATAGTCATTGTGAAGAAATGTTTAAGACATTACAGTGGCTCCCAGTGGCCTACTCACCTACTGGAAGACAAACCTAACTAGTTTTACCAAACTAACCTAAGTAGCATTGCTGATCAATTTTCAGTAAAGTGCATCTCAATTTTTGTCCCTTGAATTCTCTATAACTAATTTGTTCACAACATACACTATAACTTTACATGTGGTATTTAAACCTAACCTAACCAACTCAAACCTAACCTTGTTCAGAACATAAAAACCTTGGTTATTTGCATCTTTCTTCTTCCTATAATACTGTAACATTTCCCAAAATGAGATAAGCATAAATCAAATTCAATCCATGCTTACCATATTTCATCTAAATTAACCGAATCTAACTTTACTATATCTAAAAAAAGGTATTCTGTCTCTACCCAAAATGTACATATATATATGCCAAGGGCTTTTCCCCCCTTACAAGAAAGGTAGCCAAAGTCAAACGGCATAACTCCACTCCCATTCACCACCCCACCACCCATCTTTTCTTGGCTCCTCCTGGATGACTGGTCATCCCTGCATCTTGTCTATCACCCTGGGTCAAAAGCAATGCAGCAAGACACAGCACATCCACAGCAAGGCCACTTCATTTAATCAGTGACCCCCCCCACCACCCTCTGTCCCCTCATGTGAAATAGAGATGGGGAGAAATCCCTTCAAGCTGCATCAAAATATAATTCACACATAACCACCCCCTAGTCCCCCACCCACTCCCTTCCATGCATCACAGCATCATCCATACACAACCATTCTCCACTCACTCCTATCTTCTTTCTTCTCCCCTCCTTTCTCAATAGAGATCCCCCTCTTTCCCAACACCCCTTTAACACCATCCATCCATCTCATCCTCGGTTGCCTCCTCCTGTTCACTCCCTCCACCTCTGCCTTCCACACTTCTCTTATTAAACTTTCTTCACTCATTCTTTCCATGTGTCCAAACCATCCCAGTGCTCTTTCATCAAGGCTTTCTCCCAGCTCTTTTTACACTTCTGTTCTCCTTCTCACCTCCTTGTTTCTCACACTATCCAGCCTTGTAATCCCTACCATTCTTCTCAGACATTTCATCTCAAATATATTTAAAGTCTTCCTCTCTTATGTTCCATGTTTCTGCCCTACTCAGTGCTGTCAGCACAATTACCCCTTCATACAATCTCCTTTCAGCATCCATTCCTAAATGTCTATTTCTCATTACACTTTTTAATCCCCCTTGGCATTTACTTGCTTCTCTCAATCTACATTCTACCTCCACTCCTGCCTTTCCCACTACATGCGCCCTCAAGTATCTAAAGCTATCCACTTCCTCCAGCCTCTCCCATAAGCCTTCCCAACTATACTCAACAAACTGATCCCTATGAAATTATTACATTTGCATTTGTCCCCTTTTTCCTTGTAAATCAGAACTATATAGGCACTCCTCCAATGCTCCAGCACTCTATCCTCTTTTAGACAAACATTAAACAACCTCACCAGCCAGTCCATCACTGTACTTCCTTTTTTTACAATCTGCATGACACCCATCTATCTCAGGTGCCTTGCCTGCTCTCATTTTAATAACTGCTTTTACCTCATCTTTTATTATTTTTTCCCATTTTCCTCATCCATCACTGTCATTTTTTTAGTGCCACCTTTCCCTCCCTATCCCCCTCCACATTTAGCAACTCCCTAAAATACTCTGCCCATTTTCCCTTCACTGCCACTTCTTCCGTTATCATCTCTCCATCTGCACCTACCTTGTCTTCTTTACTTGATTCGCCTCCCCTTCCTCTCTTAATTTCTTTCCAAAACATCTTTTAATTACTTTCAAAATACCAGAATGTACCTATCAAAAAATGGGGAAAATATGTTCTTCTAACAAAATTAACAGATGGATGCATTTTACCAAAAAATTACCAAGCAGTTTTGAATAATGCACCACATACACATTTATACAATTTATGAAACAGTGTTATCAATAAAGATAAAAACCCTTGTTACAGATCAAGCTCGGGCCAAATTTAAGAAACTAAAGTCATACTTCATCAGAGAGCACAAAAAGTTACAATCAACACCAAGTGGCTCAATAGGCAAGATATCTTCAAAATGGGAATTCTATGACTGCCTTGCATTCCTATCTACAAGTGGTGAGGAGGTACGTTTTGCTCGGTGCAATTATCGCTGAATGATGATCTTCATGGCTCAATGATGGTCATTAAATGATTGTCTAAACTTTACAGCATTAATTCCTTGTTTTTGAATAAGGTTGTTTTGCTTTGAGCAGATGCCACTAGAGTTGAGAAAGATCTTTGTTGGCTCCAAATAGTGACATGGCTGGGTAGGGGGGGGTGAATATAATTACAATTACAAACTAACATTTGAATTTAAAGGAGTGCCTGCATCATCATGGCCCCAAAGTTTTCAGATGAACAGGATGAGATCCTTGTGAAGGAGGTTGCGAAGTATCCCTTGTTGTGGCAGCTCTCACATCCCAAATACGAGGACCAACAAGTAAAAGACAACATCTGGGCAGATGTTGCCATCAAAGTTGTAAGACCAGGTGAGTTTGATTCTTGTTTATATTCCACCCAATTGATAAGTTTCTGTTGTACATTTATATAGTTTTACGAATTAGATTATAAGACTTTCATTTACATAAATGCTCTTTGATCACTCTAAACATACCTGTTTGTATTTTTTATCTGTTACTGTTTTTGTTTAATAACAACTGAGTTGGCAATTGACTCAATGTGCTCTGGTAACAAGTCAGAACTAGACTTTGTAACCTAAACTTGATTAGAGATTAAAGGAACACCATTTTGTCTATCTTTATTTATAATACACTGAGACACTGGTAACACATGCACCTAGGGCCAGGGAGGAATGTGTACATTCATTATGAATAATGAGAATAAAGATAAGTAGAGTGCATATCTACCTAATTTTGGTCGGTTATATCAACTCTCAGATTTTACCAACTCACCATCCTGTCACTGCTGAAATATGCAGAAAATTAATCTCTTACTGCAGATCCTTCAGAATTAGCATAACCACAAGCTCTTGCAAAATCATTTGAATTGTCTGTGGGGGGCTGTTGTGCAGGGTCTGGCTTGTAGTTCAGGGCACAAGATTTTGTACAATAGACTTTCCTCAACATGTGCAAACAGCAGCATACACTCACATCATTGTTGACAGTTTCAGGGAGTAAATTGATTGAAGTGTAAAAAATATGAAACTCTTGCTTCAATCACATTTTCAGCGGTTCACCAAGTGTGGGACAACCTATAATTGAATATATCTTTCATGGTGCCCCTCACCACTCAGTCTCACGGGTATGGTTTCAGCATGTTTGGATGTGACAAGAAAGTATCATCACCAACAAAAATGTGGGGCAACACAAGGTCAGAATCTAGTAGCTGATCTGGGGGTGGAATTAATATACCATAGTGGAACATATTCCCCAAAGAAAACCTTTCAAAAATTCCAGGATCATCTTCTTTCCCATTGGATCCAGCATCGATAAACATGAATTTATAGTTTGCATTTACCACAGCCAGAAGCACTGTTAAGTAAAAACCAGTGTAAGTGTAAAAGAGGGAGCCAAATTTGGTGGGGCACACAATCCAGATGTCTACCCCATCAATTGCTTCAAAACAGTTGAGATGAAGTTCCTTTGCCTTTTGCTCTAAAGTTCTCTGAAGCCAGTGATGGCATGAACAATGACACCAGCTTCCTTGGTGCTGCCAATGTCTGTTTTATTATTTGGCTGATTTCACTCAACTCGGAACTAAAACTGCAGCGAGTGCAAGGACTTACCAGTGGCCAGAATCCTGTGAAAGAGAAAAATAAATATTTCTGAACATTTTTACTACTACCTACTTGTAGTGTTTTGTGACCCTGCTGCCACTGGATGAGCATGTTATCATGGTCATCTGAGACCATGTTGTTACTCTTAATCAACTCATAGACTTAATTCTGTTTGGCAACTTGGCCAACATAACAGTGGTGATGACGGTGCTTGACACAGTGAATGAACAATGTTTATTACTGAAAGAGTTTATTTAAAAGAGAGTGAGCACAGTTTCAGGGATAATGTCATGAAGCATGCCAGCTATATATCAATTCTGAAGAATTCAAAAAACCACTGATGATTGTTTGTTGCAGTTATGCAGAAAAATTTGAGACTGAATCATCTGAACTTGATGCAGATTTGAGGTTTGATTTAAATGTTCATTTTGGAACATAGCCTATGCATCGACATTTTGGCATGTTCATTTGTATTGTTTAGAAATGGTACATCAATCGAAATTTTATCCATTTGACCCATCAAAGATAAAATTGGATCTGTGGATTAACCTGTTAGAGGTAACTTTTCTATTACCAAAGATGTTAAAAAGAAGGATATTCTTTTACTGTCAATGTGAACTGAAGTTTTTAATGTTCTTAGTAACCTGTGTGTGCCAGAATTACCAGAATCCTAAAGCTTCTATATTGTCTTGGCCTAACATTGGTAAACCATGATCTAGATTGCATATAGACTATGCAGGACCTATTAAATGGAAATATTTCCTTATGATTGTAGATTCCCTCAGTAAGTTCTTGGATATATATTTTGCTACGCTGCAACTTCTACTGTAACAATTAGATATTTAAGAGAGTCATTTGCTAACTACAGGATTCTCGATGTTATAATGTCAGATAAAGGCTCTAATCTGGTTTCTATAGAAATGGAAGAGTTTCTAAGAAAAAAATGGCATTAAACGTGTAACACCAGCACCCCACCATTCATCCTTGAATGGATTGGCAAAAAGGGTAATAAAAACATTCAAAGAGGAATTAGAAAAGTTTCAGAAAGGTGATATGCATACAAGAATATGTAGATTCCTATATAATTACTAAAGAACCATAAATTTTTTTCAATGGTAAGTTTCCAGTGGAGATAATGTTTAATAGTGTTTTCAAGGGTACCACAGAAGCTGTTAGAGTGCTTGACAGATCTTCCAGTAGATTGAATAATTAAGTGTTTAAGGAGGAAGAGCCCTTGTATGGTCTGGATGATGCAGTGTTTGTTTGCCATTTTGGTAAAGGTTTTCTGTGGGTGGAAGGAAAGATTGATGAAGTGCTTGGTTCAAGAAATTATAAGGTGAAGGTTCAAAGTTTGAGAAATTTCATTTGGAAAAGACGGATCAGAGCCTAGATTTGTGAGTAATTTTGGTCAACCTAAGAGTAACAATACAAATGATACTTCCAAAGATAACTCTTCAGTTAAAATAGGTGTTTATAGTAATCAAATGTTGGATTTTACCAAAGATAATACTAATGTAGAACCTCCAAGACAAGACCTTGTAATTAATGACCAAGATTGTTCAGTACAAACAATGCAAAGGAGACATTTCAGTCACATCCGTAGACCACCTGATAGGCTGGATTTGTAACTATTGTGTAGATACTAGTAATCCCATTTCAGGTGTTTTGGCTAAATTGTATCTTAAAAATTATGTGAAGCCAAAGTTTTTAAAGCATGTACGGTTCAACAGAAGGGAATGATTGAAGATGCTTTAACGACCACTTGTGTGTACAGTATCACTCTTCATCAAACTCATCACTACTAGTTAATTTTTTTATTATGTCTTTTATAGTTCATGACTGCAAGAAACGTTGGCAAAGCATCAAGGACACATACGACAGAAAGAAAATTGAGAAAACAATATTAGCAACTCCACCTATGAAGAAAGGGAAAACATGGGCCCTGGAGGAAAAATTGTCATTTCTTCAACCTGCTGAAGAAGATCGAGGGTTAGTGAACTTCCATTGCCATTACCTAATTTAAGTTCCTAATGATATTAAAAAAATGTGTGGCATTTAGATTAAAACCTGTTCCTCTCTGTGCTCTTATTTTAATGCCTAACAAAACATCATGATCTATTATATGTTGTTCAGTATATTTCATTAAACAAATATTATCTAAATTTTTTTTTCTTCAGATTCTCAAACATCACTGCAATAAAAGAAGAAGAATTTGATTATGACCCAGATCAAGTCATTGAACCACTTTTGATTGATGATACAAGTTCTAGGCCAAACTCAGAACAGTCAACCCCTACTCCGTCAGCATCACCGATCCCGCTTCCTCCACAAACTTCATCTCAGCAGTCTTCCATTCATACACAGGGAACAAGAAGCTACATCTCAAGGAGAACAAATCACCGAGAAAAAAGAATTGCTCATTTAGAGATGAAAATAGCTGAGCGAAATGAAATGATAAAGAACTTGCTTTCATCCGAACAAAACTTGGATGAGATCGACCTGTTTTTTCAGAGCATTGCCAAATCAGTTAAAAAATTACCACCTCACCTACAACACCGTGCAAAGGTCAAAACACTGGCCACAATTGGTAACTTGGAGGTGGAAATGTTGAATTCATATCATCCTGCACCTTTTCAATACCATTCTCCATCTGCATCTGGTTCACTTTCTGCCAGTGAATGAAAAATATCCTCATTCTCCATCTTATGCATATTCACCGGGTACATACTACACTTATTCTGTGGCTGATACCGTTTCTCCTCAACAATGTGAGCCAACTCATGGTAATGATTTGACTGATAGGACATGATAAATCAAAAGAGTATCACTGATGTACTTTCTAGCAAAGATTTATTTACACTGATCTCATGATATGTGTTAGATATAGACAATAATTTTGTACTTTTGGACATTGCATTAGGGAGGGAAGGGGTGTCTTTATTAGTAAGTGAGGAGATAAAGAAATTGTGTGGTGGAATGGAAGGAAGTTTCTTCAAGGTTAATGTGGATGAAGGTGAAACTGGGAAGGGAGATGTGGGTCTTTGTAAGTGCATATGGGCCTGGTAGAGAGAAGAGTGTAGAGGAAAGGGAGGCTTTTTGGATAGATTTAAATGAGTGCTTACAGAAATGGGAGGAATGTCAATATAGTGGCATTGAGAAATATCAGGGCTAGGGTAGAGAATGAACCACTAGACTGAGTGAAAGTTTGGATCGCCAGGTAAAAATCATACTGGAGAGCTGAGGGTGGAGATGTGTTTAGAGTTGATGATAGCTAACAATGTTCAAGAAAAAAAGTCAAGCATAAGTACACATGGGAGAGGATGGCGAATGGATGGGTGGCTGATAAGGCATTAACTACTTCAGTACGACTCAAATTCTTGCGTGTAGCATTGGCTGCCATATATAATTTGCATCACACTACTCACATTATAAAATATAAAGTCACTCCTGTATTACTCGTTCTCTTTCACTGAGTAATAATAAACACAGAAAACATGATCAAACCAGTTCACAGAATCTGGAGGTAACTTATGTAGAACTACAAAACAAATATACCATACATAATCAAGACACCGACGCCAGCATCCTCGTGTACCCACTTGCGCCTCATGATGCCTACATAGGCATCATCATACTGAGGTGGTTAATGGACTATGTAGTGATACCCAGAAGAAAAGTATTGTATGTCGACGTTCTTAGGGGAGAGAGTAGAGGAGTATATATATGTATATATATATATATATATATATATATATATATTTTTTTTTTTTTTTTTTTTTTTTTTTTTTTTTTTTTGTGGAAGGTAAGTTGAGCAGAGGATAGGTGGAGAAAGAGGAAAAGGGCAGAAGGCATAAAAGTGCTTAAAGTAAACTGTTTAAATGGGGAGGAAAAGGGGTAGGAGTACAAGAAGTTGAAAGAAGTGTGGGAGGTGAAAGAGTAGAGATAGGAGTGGAAGAGGAATGGGAGTGTTTCAAGGAGGGAGTGACAAGGTGTGCAAAGATGATATTTAGAATAAGGAGGATGGGAGTGAACAGAAGGAAGGGTTGTTGTTGTCATTCCCTAGACTGTCTGGACAAGCAGTCCCACCTCCCTGAGGAACACCATGGCTGACACAGAGTTTTCCCACAAATCCCTTACAGAGTGTATATTGTGTTGTTGGCATGTGTGATTGTGTACAATGTAGTCTTCCATGTGTTGTATAATATTGGGTGAAGTGTTGCATCATAAACAGTTACTTGCAATGCACTCATACAGCCTCTTCTGGTAGCTTAGAAAGGCTGGAAGATGGTCACATTGCAGTCTGGCCAGGTAGACTTTATCCTTATGGGAGGAGAGAGGATTCAGAGGGATGGATATCAGGGGGTCTGGCATGCAGCAATATATTGTCTTTCAGTTTGTTGATGGAGCAGTGATATGATTATGGATATGCTTCTGGAAGCTGATGTCTGGATACCTGGAATTTGAGAGAGGTAGGGGAGAGAAGTTTGAGATGAAATGTCTGAGATGTATGGTAGAGGTTACAATGTTGGATAGAGTGAGGGAGAGAGCAAGGTTGGAAAAGGAGATAGCAGATGGAACTGATGAAAGAGTATTGGGGTGATTTGGACACATTGAAAGAATGAGCCACAAAACTGATTCCAAATATCAAAAATAAATCATACAAAAATCAACTCATAGACTCAGAGGTGACTTGATACAGGTCTTTAAGATTCTAAAGGGAATTGACAACATAAAAAGTGACAAAATTTTCACACTGAATGAGAATCTGACAAGAAATAATGGTCTCAAACTGTCAGGAAATAAATCTAATTTGGAAGTGGGTAGAAACAATTTCACCATGTAGTTAATGAATGGAATAAACTTCCTGCAGAGGCAGTGCAATGTAATTCAGTTCAAAGCTTTAAGTTTCGTCTAAATAAACACCTAAGCAAGATGCTGTAATGACTGCCATTTATTTTATATTGTTTGTTTATTATTTGCTTGATTTTCATTTATTGTTAGTTATTTGTCAATTTATTATTATTTACTGTTTACCTGTTTGTTTATTTAACTATACCTATGCATTTATTTTATCTATGGATGGATGGGGTGAAAGGGGCTTTACAAAAGAGAGGAATGTCTGTAGAGGAAGGACAGAAGATAGGGGTGAATGGAGAAGGGTTGTGTATAGATGAGGCTGTGATGCATGAAGGGGAGTGGGTGGGGGATGGGGGGTGAGGAAGTATGTATGAGAAAAAAATTTGACGCAGGCCAAAGGGATTTCTCCCCGTCTTCTCCTTTCCTGCATGAGGGGACGGAGAGGGGGGGTCGCCAAATTTATGAAGCGGCCTTGCTGTGGATGTGCTGTGTCTTGTGACACTGCTTCTGACCCAGGGCAGTGGACAGGATGCAGGGATAACCCGTCATCCAGGAGGTGCCAAGATAGGAGGGGGGAGGGGAGTGGAATATATGGGAAATGAAATGGGTGGGAGTGATTCCTATGCCTTTTTCTTTTTGGCCAACCCCCATGTAAGGGGAAAAAGCCTTTGGTATATGTATGTATGTATTTATATTATAATTCTTATTTATTTATCTATCATTATTATATTTTTTTCACATCTGACCTAGTTATGAACCAAAAGGTCTCCTGATGGCATGCTCCACCTTTCTAAATCCTTTGTAAAGAAAAATTATTGGAAGAGGTGTGGATGGAGTTAACTTCAGGGGACAACCAAGGATGAGATGGATAGATGGGTTGAAGGGGGGCTTTGAGCAAGAAGGGAATGTCTGTTGAGCAGGGAAGGGAGAGGACAGGAGACAGGGATGAGTGGAGAATGTGTATAGATGAGACTGATGCAAGGATGTGGGTGGGGGCAGGGAAATAGGGAGTGATTATGTGTGAATTATATTTTGATGCAGCCTAAAGGGATTCCTTCCCATCTTTTATTTTTTCTCTATTAGAGAACAGGGAGGGAGGATCACTGATTAAGTGAAGTGGCCTTGCTGTAAATGTACTGTGTCTTGCTGGATTACTTTTGACCCAGGGCAGTGGGTGGGATACAGGTATGACCCATCATCCATGAGAATCTAAGATAAGAGGAAGGAAAAGGTTGGTGGGAGTGGGCATGTGCCTTTTGACTTGGCTCCTTTATAAGGGGGAAAAAGCCTTTGGTGCATATAGAATAACTTTGTTTAATATACCATGGTTATTACTGTTCTTGTTTTATTTAATTCCACTTATCAAAAGTCTTTCAAAATAAAATCAAAACAAGAAGTGGATAAATTAACAGTATGCACTGTGATGGCAATTTTTTTCTTCAGAGGTCACTGGGTGCAGTTGTAAGGCTTCCTGGACAGGTTGTCTTTGATCAATTCAATCAGGAAGTCAAACTGTTCAACAGTGGATGGGAACATTTTGCATGGATAGTTTCCGCTTGGACCTTAACCCTGATGGGCATTGGAAATGGGTAGCTTTGGTGTCCATCTTGCTGGGCCACCACATGCAGATACTTGTCACTGGTCCTGAACTGCATTAACAATTAAATAACTTACATCCACAGAAATATGTCAGCAAATGCTTCTGGCAGTGAGCATGTATTAGTACATCCTCCACTTCACTTTTGAGAATTCTACCTTGTTAGTGTCTCAGAATAGTTTAGGGTGAATATGTAGGAAGAGGAGAAAGTTGGTCAAACATGATTCTATGATGTAACAGATTTGCTACCAGAACCCACAATAAACAAGTGGCATATTGTTTACATCACAAAAGTAGTACTGCACTGTTGTCTTTACCTAAAGGAATATAAGCTTTCCTTTTATAAGGGAACCCACAGAGGGGCTCTCATGGGCAACATGATTTGTGGGGGAATTAAAGGTTATGGACAGGGTTTGGGCTAAGAATAGGGTATAGGGTGGAATCGGTAATTACCCTCATACTGCGTTTGAGATATTCCATGATAAAGGTTGTCAACTTCATATTGCATGATAAATAAATCAGCAGTAACTAGTGATCCATTTTATTTCAAGATATGATTTGGAATCAACTCCTGTTAAGTTACTAATAGTCCTTAAGATGGGGGGAGGGTTAGAAGGGAATGCAGCCTCCTCACTATAGCCTGATGAGAATTGCTGCGATATTAATTAATTTGCAAGATGCATTCAGCAGGATGTTAGACATTAGTGTAAATTGGCCCCTTCCAAAAGAATAGAGTTTGAGTAGTAGTTTAACCCCCCTACTAGTTAGGTTAGGTCAAAATAAATAGTTGAAAAATAAAAGTGACATTCCCTTTATATTCTTTTTGGCGTTCTGAATAAATCTCACCTATTAATTGCGAGATCTAACTCATTTAACTATCTTTAAATACGGATTTGGGATAAATGTCAGATTCATTTCAAATGCACTGACAACATTTGCTGCCTTAAACCCCTAGGTGTACTAAGTAATAAACACACACTGTAAGAATACCTGTAGTGATGAATTATGAAACAGTGCATAATATCTAAACTTTTCCAATAGACCACTTGAAGTCCCTACGATGTCACCACATGTATATTACCTTCCCAAGGCTATTTTCACCGTACAATAGCCACATTACATGCTATTTTCACTGTATGCCTTTATCTGTTACCCCAGCTAAAGCATTACCTGTATTTTTACAATAGCACATTAGTATTTCATAATATATGTTTTTCTATTGTATGCTTTAAGTCTGAATACACTAAATGCGATATTACACCGAAACTAACTTCGAACCCTAACCATTGCAACGGTAAGTTATGTAGTACTGTCGTATTTTTATACTATTTTCTATAAAATATTCAGATTCATTACCAATGAAGGACACAGAAGAGTGACCTATTTTACTGGTGGACCCAGCAATTTTTACGTGACAAGAATGTTTTCACATGCCTGTGACGTAAAGATACGTTTTGTTCGGTGCGATTATCGTTCAACGATGATCGTTTGTCTCAAAGATGATCGTTCATGGCTCAACGATGATCGTTAAACGATTGTCTAGACTCTGGAGCACTAATTATTCGTTTTTGAATGGGGCTGTTTTGCTTCGAGCGACTGCCGCTAGAGTCGCTAACGATCATCGTAACCTCCGAATAGTCGCACGGCTTGGGGGGTTAATATAATTGCAATCTGAATCGGACATTTGGATTTGAAGGAGTGCCTGCGTCATCATGGCTCCCAAGTTTTCAGATGAACAAGATGAGATCCTTGTGGAGGAAGTTTCGAAACAACCCTCGTTGTGGCAGCTCTCACATCCCACATACAAGGACCAACGAGTGAGAGACACCGTCTGGGCAGAAGTTGCCGACAAAGTTGGAAGGACAGGCGAGTTTGATTTGTGTTTATATTTCACCCAAGTTTGTGTGTATATGTGTGTGTATTGCTGTATTGCTTTTGACCCAGGGCGGTGGGCAGGATACAGGCATGACCTGTCATCCACGAGGAGCTAAAATGAAAGGAAGGAAAGGATGGTGGATGGGAATGGGTACGTACCTTTTGACTTAGCTACCTCTGTTATTAAGACAAGAAAGCCTCTGAAATTAATATTTTATTGTTTCATAAAACGCAGGTGTTCAACTAGTCATTTCCTATTGTACATTTATGTAATTTTACAAATTAGATTATATGACAATTTTATTTATATGATTAATCTTCGATTAATTTGAACATATAATATTTTGTAAGGATTATTTTTTGTCTGTTATTGTTTCTTTGTTTCATAATATAATCAAGTTGACAATCGACTCGATGTTCTTTGGTAACAAGTCGGAACTAGGCTTTGTAACCTAACCTAGATTAGAGATTGAAGGAACACAGTTTTGTCTACATTTATTACACACTTGGGCACATGCGGATAGGGTCAGGAAGCAATATTAAATATATGCGTGCATTCATTACGAATAACGAGAATGATAATATGAAAGGTACAGATCTATGTAATTTTTGTCGGTGCAGAGGAAAAAACAAATAAGCTAAGGAAACAGACTTGGGGTTGTGAATGAGTGATGATAGTGGCTTCAAAGCACACATAACCCACACCCCATTAGTGCTGTTCGTAAAATGAGTGGATGTATCCTCCAGACCTTTTTGACCGGGAAGCCCGAGCACTTGCTACCTCTATGGAAGACCCTGGTAGTGTCAGAGCTGGAGTATGTATACCAACTATGGTCTCCACACAAAGTCAAGGAGGTACCGAACTTACAGGTCCAAAAGGTTTTCACGAGGACGTTTAGTCAAGGACTCCCTAAAATACTTGGAGAGGCTGAAAATTCTGAAGCTCCATTCACTGCAGAGACGCAGAGCGCTATATAGTGATTTACGTCTGGAAAGTCCTGGAGGGCACAGCACCAAACCTATCACAAAATGAAGGAGGAGGTATTAAAACGAAACACCATCCCCAGGAAAGAATATCCGCAAGTAGTTGCTCCTAGCGATTAATGATGATCCAGGCGGAAATTTTCACCAGTGATGGCCACAGACTCTTCAACGTCTCCCAAGAAAGAGAAGAGACGTATCGGGAGTCAGTACGGAGGCTTTCAAGGGAGGGCTAGACAAATTCCTGGACAACATCCCAGTTGAGCATCCAAACAACTGTTTCCCAACCCTAAGGTCCCTAAGCGGTTTTACTGGGCTCGCCAGGACATCTTGTATGTTTTTTTTTTTTTTCTTTTTCTTTAGCAAAATTATATGATTTCAATACAATAACAATGATGACGTTAACTTTGTATTTTATAACTTTACATTACCTTACACATATATTTCTTATACTTGTCCCCTACTTTTTACCGTCAACAACTGGTCATAAATATTAACACATACACAAATATATTATTGGGGTCGCGGTCATTTGAGAATCATATTGAGGTCGCCTAAAAAAAAAAAAGGAAACTGCTCCAATCCCACATGGTCCAACCTCACGAAGAGCGGCAACGAACTCGATCGCAGACTAAATTCAATTCATGAGACTGGCCATGGTGTTGACACCAACATCTACAAGACAAGGTTCTGTTAAATGTGACCTTCCCAACCCACCTTCCCGTCACTGCTGAAGTATACAGCAAATGAATCCCTTATTGCAAATCCTTCAAAGTTAGCATAACCACAAGCTCTTGCAAAATTAGTTAAATTGCCCGGGGGGGGGGGCTTTCAGGGCACGAGATTTTGTACAATTGTCATCCCTCAGTAAGTGCAAACAGCAACATACAATCACAACATCGTCGGCGGAACCCTCCCACCAGCCTATCTGAAGACGGCTCTCAAATTTCAGATGACAATTACTAATGGTGTCTCCGTGCAGCAGCAAGGATGAGGCAACAATGGAATGCGTGTAAATGGGGTTTCCCCCACCCTATTCCTCCTACCCACTCCCACAAAATCCATCCTCCTACCCTCTCCCACCCCACTCTCCTTCGTAAGTGCTATGTGCGGGAAGAGACAATCACAAACGCTACAAAATCTGTGGGGCCGAGGTGTAGCCGCCCCATTACCTGCTAGAGTGTAGAGCCACGGCTATTCTTCGCCTAGCTCACCCCGACACTCACTGCGGCATCTCACAGTCTCCCCTTCTGAGGCAACCCTCAGCTTCTTGGGGGGCACACACCCCCGTTGGCGCCGCCTGCGGTTGAGAAATGCCCGCCCTCTGAGATCAGGGCATCGCGCGGACAACCGTGTATTTATGAACTGTGCCGGACCGCCTGAACGGTTGGGGTACGAGCGGGCACTTGCACCGCAAAAATAAATAAATAGATAAATAAGTAAATAAATAGAAATAATCTGGGAGTAAATTGATTGCAGTGTAAAAGATATGAAACACTTGCCCCAATCGCAATTCCAGAGGTACGTCTAGTGCGGGCCAATTCATACATACATATATTTACCAAAAGCTTTTTCCCCCTACACGGTGGGTATCCAAAAAAGACAAAGGCACAGAAACCACTCCCACCCATTCCATTTCCCAAATATTCCACTCCCCTCCACCCTCCCTCTTATCTTGGCACCTCCCGGATGACGGGTCATCCCTACATCCTGTCCACTGCCCTGGGTCAGAAGCAGTGTCGCAAGACACAGCACATCCACAGCAAGGCCGCTTCATAAATTCGGCGACCCCCCCCCCTCTCCGTCCCCTCATTCAGAAAAGGAGAAGACGAGGAGAAATCCCTTCGGGCTGCGTCAATTTTTTCTCATACAGTACATACTTCCTCATCCCCATCCCCCACCCACTCCCCCTCATGCATCACAGCATCATCTGTACACAACAACTCTCCATTCACCCCTATCTCCTCTCCTCTCCCGTCCTTCCTCCACAGACATTCCTCCCTTTTGTAATGCCCCTTTCACCCCATCCATCCATTTCATCCTAGGACGCCCCCTCATATTCACTTCTTCCACACTTCTTTTACTAATCTTTCTTCACTCATTATTTCCATGTGTCCAAACCATCCTAATACTCTTTCATCAACCCTATCTCCCAGTTCCCTTTCCACCCCTGTTCTCCTCAGACATTTAATCTCAAACACATTCAAACTCCTTCTCTCTTCCTCTCTCATATTCCACGTTTCTGCTCCGTACAATGCTGTTGGCACAATCACTCCTTCATATAACCTCCTCTTAGCATCCATTCCCAGCTGTCTATTTCTCATTACACTTTTCAATCCACGAAGGCATTTACTCACTTCTCTCAATCTACATTCTACCTCCACCCACACTCCTCCCCTTTCCTGCCACATTCGCACCCAAATATCTAAAACTATCCACTTCCTCCAGTCTCTCACCCTTAATGCTCACTTCCAGCCTGCTGTCACTCTCTCCCCTTGTACATCTCATCACCTTACTTTTACCCACATTTATCTTCAGCTTCCTTCTTTCACACACCTTCTCAAACTGTCACCAACTTCCTCAATCCCTCCTCTGATCCTGCTACAAGCGCAGTGTCGTCAGCAAACAACTGGCTTATCTCCCACTTTTCTCCGTTTTTTTTTAATCATCTCCAACCCCTGACCCACTACCCTTGCATTCACCTCTCGCACCACCCCATCCATGGAAAGATTGAACAGCCAGGGCAACATAACACATCTCTGACGAAGTCCCACCTTTATCTCAAACCATTCACTCTCTCCATGGGCCAACTCATGATTAAATATAATGGTTTCAACATGTTTGGGTGTAACCGGAAAGCATCATCACCGATAAAAATGTGAGGTAGCACAAGGTCAGACTCCGGTAGCTGGCCTGGAGAGTGGAAGTGGTGTGCCATAGTAGAACATCCTCCTCAAAGAGAACCTTATGAAAATTCCGGGATCATCTTTCTCAAAAGACCCAACGTCCATAGACATGAATATATAGTTCGCGTCAGTTGCAGTCGAGGGGAAAATGTTATTGTAAAAGAGGGAGCTGGATTTGTTGGTCTACATAATCTGGGTGTGTTTCGCATCAATTGATGCTCATTTTGGGAAATTCCATTTCTGATCAAATTTCTTTGCCTTTCGTTCTAAGTCCTCTGGCAGCGCTTCTTCCTTAGCGCTGCCAACGTATGTTTTATTATTTGGCTGATTTCACTCAACACGTAACTGAAACTGCAGTGAGTGAAAGGTAGCCAGAAACCTGTGAAAGAGAAATTTTAATATTTCTAAGGACTTTTACGACTACCTTCTAAATATTTTTTTGTGTCTTTTGTAGTTCATGACTGCAAGAAACGTTGGCGAAACATCAAAGACACGTACGACAGAAAAAAGATTAAGATAATTGTATCAGCTCCTCCACCTATGAAGAAAGGGAAAAAATGGGCCCTGGAGGAAAAATTGTCATTTCTTCAATCTGCTGATGAACTTCGAGGGTTAGTGAATTTTCATTGTCATTACCTGATTTAAGTTCCTAAATATATTAAAGGAATATGTGTGATTTAACTTAAAATCTGTTCTTCACTGTGCTCTTATTCTAAAGCCAAACAAAATATCACAATCTATACGTTGTTCAGTATATTTCATGAAACGAATTCTGTGTATTTTTCAGTTGTTTCTCAAGCGTCACTGCAACAAAAGAAGAATTTGTAGATGATCCAGAACAAGTCGTCATCGAGCCACTTTTGCCTGACGATACAAGTTCTAGGCACTCAGAACAGTCAATCCCTACTCCGTCAGCATCGTCGATCCCACTTCCTCCACAAACTTCATCTCAGCAGTCCTCCACTCGAACACAGGAAGCAACAAGCAACATATCGAGAACAAACCACCGAGAGAAAGATGTTGCCAATTTAGAGATGAGAATAGCAGAGCGAAACGAAATAATAAAGAACTTACTTTCCGCCGAACAAAACTTGGACGAGATCGACCTGTTTTTTCAAAGCATTGCCAAATCAGTTAAAAAATTACCACCTCACCTACAACATCGTGCAAAGGTCGAAACACTGACCACGATCGGTAAATTGGAGGTGGAAATGTTGAATTCATTTCATCCTGCATCTTTTCAATACCACCCTTCTCCCACTGCATCCGGTTCACTTCCAGCCAGTGAATAAAAACAATCCTCATTCTCCACCTTATGCATATTCAGCCCATACACACTACTCCCGATCATTCCCTATTTGATACATCTTCTCATCAATGTGAACCAACTCATGAATAGGCAGATAAGATATAATAATTCAAAGAGCATCACTGGTGTACTTTCTAGCGAAGATTTATTTACACTGCTCTCGTGATACATGTTAAAAATGGACGATGATTTTGTACCGTGACTTTTGGACGTTGTACTGTATCTTTCTATAAATTTGTTTAATATACTATGGTAATTACTGATCTTGTGTTTTATTTGATACCTCTTATTGATTTTTGTAAAATATATACATGAATTAGGCACTTGCCTCAATGTGATGTCAATTTTTTCTTCAAGGATCACTGGGTGTAGGTTTCTGTTGTAAGACTTCTTGGATAGGTATTTGATCAATTCAACCAGGAACTGTTGAAGAGAAAGGCGGGAAAATTCGGCAAATTTATGGTCCTCGCGTAAGTATTTTTCAATAGATTTCTGAAATACTCCCTCTTCATTCCTCAAATCAAACATAAAATAATTTTAACTCTTTTCCCTCCATGAATTTGAAAAAGAAATTCATCTTCCATTTCTTCAATTATATTCATCTAACAACTTTCCACTTTTACTCAATTTGCTCCAAGCCATTTTCTCGCGACAATACTTTCGTGGAACACCAGCCACGTAAGTCGAAAATCGCATAGACACGGACGCTCGAAGCAATATAACTTCTTTATCGTTCAACGATAATCGTTAAACAATCATCGTAGAGCGATAATCGTACTAAGCAAGACGTACGATAATTGTTCTCATTTTGGTGGACACTAACTAGTATGACGTCATGAGCACGTGTTCATTACTCATCTGTTACTACCCCTATTACACGAGTAAAGCAGATGAGGACAGTATTAGTGAAGGGGCTAGCTAACACCTGCAGGTACACCAGTCTGAGGGGTTAGCACTATACAATAATTGATATATGTGGGTAGAAAGACTGAGTTACATGCAGATCATAAATAAAATATATTTGGGAGTATTAACGGATAGATAGGACCATAGGTGACGCAAATATTAGCGACGAAAAAAATACCAACTTGAAACCAGCGAGTATCCAGTCGAGTTGCGTCAGTTTCTCGTGGTCCAAGGGACTTTGCCGCTGAATTGATTTGGCTGAAGTCCAGCAACTGGACAGGATTGATCGAATCGGCTCCATCCAGATTTGCTTCTTCTACCATTATGTTATTTCTCACGGTATCCATCAGCCCACCACCCATTTCATTTTCTCTGTCTCTTCTCTAGGGCCCATATTTATATATATATTTGGGGAAAGGGGAGCGTGTCCTCTTACTATGCACAAAATATCAGGCAGGTATACCCTTATGTAGGCTATTTATCTCCAACGTGGCTAATCATATCATTAATCATCTAATTCAGCATAGGCTACTTTAAGTTTTCCCTGTGCAATATTTTACTCATTTATTTATCTTAAAAAAAAAAAAATCTTTACACATTGGAAAAAAAAAAAGATTTTTGTCATTGATTTCCTTTAAAAGTTACTGTGTCTTTGCTCTTTCATCTTAAGTTGCATCTTTTCTAATCCAAATATTTTATATCTAACTTTTCTTCCTGTGCTCCCTTCCAAGATTTGCTGATCAATTAACCTACTATGGCTTGTGATTTAGTTGTTATTTCTATTTTCATTTGACATGAGCCATTCTCTTATACTGACGTAACCTAAACATGTCATCAATTTAATCCGCTGCAGCAGTCATTTCCCATAACCATGAAGATAATTTCCCCACTTTTGAATTTCAAATGCAGAAAGTAATCTCAATCATTTCAATTTAATTAAGTATTCACTTACCTCCAGTCTGAAGTTGTTGTGACCTTGAAAGCTATCCCTTTCTTTTATTTTAGCTACAGTGTGTATTTACCTAGTTGTATCTTACAGGAGAGGGAGCTATGCTCGTGGTGTCCCGTCTTTGTATTCTGCAGTGTCTAGTTTGCTTTTAAATTTGTGTGTTTTTTTAACACACTATTGTTTTGTCCAGTTTGATCCAGATTTCTACCACTCTGTGTGGATTTTTTTTTCTTCAGGCCTCTCCTATAACTGTCCTTTTTTATCTTTTTTTCATGTCCTCTTGTGTTTCTGTTTTCCCAATTTAGTAAGTCCTCTCTATCAAGGACTTCCATGCCCTTCATGATTCTGTAGATGGTCAGTAAGTTGCCTCTTTCTCTTCTTTGTTCCAAAGTCAGTGATTGATGATTTGATTTAATGTCACAAACTCCCTCCAATTGGGAGGCTAGGATGGTACCCCTTACAGTGGACTTTGTTATAGCATGGGATTTAATGAACCATGCCCTTAGTTCAACTTGCCCTAAGCAGGGTTTGAATTGCCATCATCTCGACCTTCACCACAAGTAACGATGCCCTAACCTGCTTGACCAGTCTCTCCTTATATGACAGGTTTGAAAGTGCTGGGGCAATTTTTGTGGTTGCTCTCTGGATTCTTTCAATTTTCTTTATATTCTTTTTGGTATTGGGTGACTATGGTGTCACAGCATACTCCAGTCTAGGCCTTATTAGTGTGACTAAGATTTTTTTAATTATTTCTTCATCTAAATAGGTAAAAGTCACCTTTATTGATGTTAGCAAGCTGTAGGATTCTCCAACAATTTTGTTTATTTGTTTATCAGGGGAAAAGTCATTTGAGATAATTACTCCCAAGTCTTTTTTAGATCCCACTTTCTTCACTTCCTTTGTTCCAATTGTATATTGTCCTGATATTTTTTTTTACTTTTTCTGAACTCCATTATGCTTCATTTTTTAATGTTGAAGTCTGCTTCCCACTTCTGACTCCATTTCCAAACCTTGTGTATGTGTGTGTATTTACCTAGTTTACCTAGTTGTATAATATGTGAAGGGGAGCTATGCCCATGTATTTACCTAGTTGTATTATATGGGAAGATGCTCATAGTGACCCATCTTTGTATCCCTCTGCATCTAGTTTCTTAAATTCTTGTATGGTTTTTGCACATACTATTTTTTTGTTCAATCTGTTCCAGACATATACCACTCTGTGCAGAAAACTATTCTATTTCAGATCTCTTCTATAATTATCCTTTTTGAGTTTCTTTTCATGTCTTCTTGTTTTTCTTCTGTCCTACTTTAATAAATCTTCTCTATCAAGGACTTCCATACCTTTCATGATTCTGTAAATGGCCAGTAGATCTCCCCTTTCTCTTCTTTGTTCCAGGGTTGTTGTTGTCGTTCCCTAGACTGTCTGTCTGAGCAGTTCTAGGGTTGTTAGTGCCAGTTTGGATAATCTTTGTTCATATGTCAATTTTTAGTGTTGTTGGTGCCATCTTTGTCATTGCTCTTTTGATTCTTTCTATTCCATTTTGTGTTAGGTGTCCATAGTGTCGCAGTGTACTCCAATCTTGGTCTTATCACCATTTCCTCATCCATGTAGTTAAAGGCCACCTTAATTGTTCTTAGTAAATTGTAGGTTTCTCCAACTATTTTGTTTATATGCTTGTCTGGTGACATATCTTTGCTAATAATTACTCCTAGGTCCTTTTCCGAGCTAACTCTTTTTACTTCTTTTGTACCAACCTTTATAACCCTGATATTCTGTTCTTACTTTTTCCAAACTCCATTTCTTGATGTTGAGGTTCACTTCCCACTTTTAGCTCCATTTCCAGACTTTGTCCAGATCTCTCTGAAGTGATTCAGTCTTTCTCTGTACTTATTTTCTTTAGTTTTTGCATCATATGCAAAGAAGTTCATAAATTATAACATTAAACACCTTCATCCATGTCATTTATATATATGGCAAACATTATCGGAGCTAGTACAGAACCTTGTGGGACTCCACTTATCATTTCTTCCCAGGTTGAGTTTTTGTCTCTAACTACCAGCCTCATTTTTCTCCCGGTCAGGAAATCTTCCATCCATTTAATTAATTTTCCTTGTACACCTCCTGTTGTTTTGAGTTTTTTTTTTTATTAGTTTTTTTGTGTGGTACCTTATCAAATGCCTTGTGTAAATCTAAAAAAGCACAACCCGCCCATCCGTCCCTTTCTTGTATTATGTCTATTAGCCTTGAATAAAAACAAATCAAGTTGGTGGAACATGATCTTTCTTGTCTAAAGCCAAATTGTTTTTATTCAGTATATTTTTTTTCCAGATATTTAGTCCATGTACATGTGTGTCCATATGTACTTATCCAATTGTATCTAACTGGTTGTAGTACATAAAGCCCACTCAACCACTTGTTCTGTCTCATCACCTCAGGGGTAAAGGGTTCCACTCTACTGGAAGGTTGTTTGGGTAACCTTTCCAACATAACACACGAAGTTACACAAAAGTTCTCTGGGTTCATGAAAGGAATCACCTTAACTAAAGATATAAATTTTATTTCTCAGTGCATTAAAAAATATGTTGTTTAAAGTATTTTACATGGATCTTCAATGTTATATCTACAGGAAGATTACCAACTACAGATGAGTTGGAAGAATTAATGTTAGTACTTTTATTTTTGGCGTTTTGCCCCTTGAACTGCCTTCTGCCTAGCCTCTGTTACACAGTCTTGTAACTGGCTGAAGAAGGCCTTAGAAGAAGTGAGTGACTGCCCTTCAGTAGATTCAAGCTGAAATGAAAACAGTCACATGAAATAACATACATACACCAAAGGCTTTTAACCCCTTACACGGGGGGTAGCCATTGAAATAACAACTATACATATTTGTATTTTTCATGTTTATTTACATATACACATTTTCTGCCAAGCAACAAGGAAAATAAAAACGTAAGTCACAAAGTTATTATAACTAATGAGACCAATGACAGCTGCCTGCATGTGTGGTCTTGCAAGGAAGTCAACACAGCTGCACATTCTCAAAACCCATCAACCCCCATTAAGACCATCTTTGGAATTGGTCCATGATCTCTATCATACATACATCAAATGCTTTTTTCCCCCTTATAAGGAAGGTAGCCAAAAAACAAAGGCATAAAAACCACTCCCACCCATTCCATCCCTAACATACTCCACTCCCATCCACCCTCTTCCCTCCCTCTTATCTTGGCACCACCTGGATCATCTCTATCAACTTCAGTTATATTTCTTACAGTTTTTCACGTGTGTAGACCTGACAACCAGTGACTGCTCTCCTCCTACTACTATTTTCAGCTAGTGACATAGAAATAGTCCCATACTAATGCAACATGGACAACTGTCAAATTTTCTCCCCCAGAAAAACATGTGGAAGAGCCCAAGAACCATTGCCAACCATTGCAGGGTTGCAGGTTTCCAGTCACAAAGACCTATGACAATAGTTAACCTCTTCAATACAATGACACCTACATAGGCATTGTGAGGTGCGAGTGGGTATATGAAAATGCCAGCGTCAGCATCATGATTATATTTATTTTGTTGTAGCTGAGTGACTCCCGAATTCTGTGAACTGGTTTGATAATATTTTCTGTGTTTATTATTACTTATCATTGGCTGCATTATGATGTGTTATGAGGATGTACCATGATGCAAATGTAACACAGGGGATGTAAACTTTCTTTGCACAAAAATAAAGAAGTGGAAGGAATGTATGAAGCCAGGTAAATAGGAATATAGAATAGGCCTATAGATATCGAAAAACGGCACCTGCCATTGGCACTGGGAAGTGCCCCACATATAAAAAAAAAAAAGGTTGCGTGCTGTAACACAGTCACACACTCATTCAGACCCCTTGTATCATGTGAGTCCACTCTGTAAATATTTTGTATCATGTAAGTAAACCAGGAGGTGCTAAGATAAGAGGGAGGGTGGAGGGGTGTGGAGTGTTTTCAGGGATGGAATGGGTGGGAATGATTTTATGCCTTTTCCTTTTTGGCTACCTCCCTTGTAAGGGGGGAAAAGCCTTGGTATATGTATGTATGTATGTAAGTAAACCAGTTATATATTTTGCATTTCACCTTTATTTCGTATCCAGTGTACGAAAGAAAATCTGATTAAAGGCAAAAAGCATGCTGACAACTGGATTGATACAACTGGTCAAACCATGGCCAGGTTTGATACAGAAAATAAAAAACAACACCAGAAGAAAGATCTTGGTAACAGTCCAGTGACTGAGTGTCAGCCCCTCAGGGCCGCACCTCCTGACGGAGTTGTGGAGTTCATGGGTTTTGAAAATGTGCAGCTCTTCTGCCCAATTTGCAGGATCACCCATGCAGGTACTTGTCACTGGTCCCTCAGGAGGTAGGAACGAAGCTTAAATGTGTTTTAGGACTATGGTAGATGTTACAAGGATGGAAATGTGGAGGTAAGGCAGAGAAAAGTAAAGAAAAAAAAAGGGCTGTCAAATAGGGTGGATAAAAGAGTGCTGAGGTCGTTTTGGCATGTGGAAACAATTGGAGAAGATAGAATAAAAAACAAGCATGGAAAGAAAAGGATGGAATAAATTCAAGAGGAATACAATGAACGACTGTTTAGTGAAATGACAGTTCCTGAGGATATCTAAACTTAGAATTATTTTCTATGGTACTAAACATCAAAATATGTTTACTTACCACTTTAACTCCTCCTGTCTTCACTGCTTTCTCGACTGCTTTGATGCTCATTCTTTTGTTGATCTTGCCACCTGGTCCTACCTTCTTCATTTCCTGCAGTTTTGCATCTTGGGCTTTAGCGTAATTCTTCTGTCTTGACTTCTTCTTCCTGCGGTCACGTTTTCTGTCTTCTGAAGTGCGTTCTGTCGCACCTTGTAATTCTCCTTTCCCTGGTTCTGTCAAAGTATACTCTATTTTAACAAGGTGCTATGTTTGTGAATATGAAGGATAAATTGCAGGAGAGGATGGAAAACTAAAACTAAAAATTTGTGTGCATTTGTACACTGGAAGACAAACCAAGACTACATTGACTTCAGTGAGTAAAGATAATTTTATAAATATATACCAAAAAGCCTTTTCCCTTTAAGGGAGGGGGCAGTCAAAGCATTCACCCATATCATTACCTATACCACACCCAACCCAGACTCTTCCCATCATGGATAAAGAGTCAGCCCCTTCTCCTGCCGCACCACTCAGGCCAAAGGCAATTCAGTGAGAAACTTTCCAGAACAGGGCCTAAAAGCCAGAACATATTTATCCCCCTTCATCCCATCCATCCATCTCATTCTTGGTCTATCCATTAGGTTCACTCCATCCACCTCTATCTTCCACACTTTTTTGGGTCATCTTTTTTCATATTTTTTGGCTACCTCCCTTGGAAGGGGGAAAAAGCCTTTGGTATATGTATGTATCTTTTTTCATTCATTCATTCCATGTGCCTAACCCATCACAGTACCCCTTCATCTACCCTTGCTGCCAGACCCCTTTCCACCATGTTCATCTCCTTTCTCACATTACCCATTCCATCCTTGTAACCCCCAAGATACTTCTAAAACATTTCATTTCAAACTCATCTAAATTTCTCCTTTCTGCCTCCCTTAAATTATAAGTCTCTCTTCCATACAGTGTCATAGGTGCAATAACCCCTTCATACACTCTTCTCTTCACATCCATCTCCAGATATCTATTTCTCATGATACTTTTCAGTCCCCCAAGACATTTACTTGTTTCCCTCACTCTACAGTTTACCTCCATTTTATGTTACATGTGACTCTAAATATTTAAAACTAGCCACATCCTCTAACCTCTCTACTTTAAAAATTACGCCGAACTCACTGCCGACTTCACCCCCTGAACATCTCATCACCTAACTTTTACCAACATTTACTTTAAACTCTCTCATCTTACGTATCTTCTCAAACCCCATTGGTAACTACATTAATCCCTCCCCTGATCCAGCCATCAGTGCAGTGTCATTCACAAATAACTGGATCATTCCACTTCCCTTCCCTCTCACTAACCATCTCCCATCCCTTATCCATCACCTTTGCATCTGCCTCCCATTCCACCCCATCTACGTACATATGTACATGTTCAACAACCATGGTGACATTATAAGGCAGGTGGCTAAATTAAAGCACACACCTACTTAATATACAAAACCCATAAAACAGTTAATTTCAGCAACTCATAGATGAAGGGTCATCCCTGTCCCATCACACCACTCAGGTGAGCGGCAATGCAGTGAGACATAGCTCTTCCACAGCTAGAGCTGATAAACTCTTACCATTTCAACACATGGAAACAATATATATTATAAACCACTCAACATTTATAAACCAACCTAGAACTTCCTCTGGTGCCAGTAAAGTTGCGTTGCTAACAAGAGTAGGCGTAGCTTCTTCCATCGTGATGGTGGGCATGTTGCTGACAATCTTTACCTCAGTATTTTTCTGTTGATTAAAAAAGAAAAGAAAAGAAAAAAATAAATAAATAAATAAATAAAAATACAAATATTCATTATAAACCAGAACTAAGTGGACTTGCATTATACACAATTTCTATTAGCTATCCCCCTCATACAATGTCATCTAGAAAGTTTTTAAGACAGTTTCTGGTTGTCTCGATTTTACTCATAAATATATCTCTATTTTTTATGGTTACCCTCTCATTTAAGTCCAGTGAGATGGTGTTTTTATTCTGCAACATTGAAGATTCTTGTATATAACTTATGTAACAACGGTACAACAAAATGTCATAACCTGGAAATTGCTCAGGTATTCAGCAATATTCTTTACTTGTACTCTTTTTAACATAACCTTGTTTTTTCTGTAACTCATCTTTTAACAAATGACTATTCAAACATATACAACAGCTTATGCCATAAAATACATTGACACAAAACACATTCACACCCAGATCACTATACAAGCTCTTCAAGACAGACCACTAAACTGAGTACTTCAACTACACACCCAAAACATCAACTCCACAAAAAAAAGTCCATCTCAAGGGAAGCAAGAACCACAATGGTACACTTGCATTCATGATACCACCCAGCACTAAAACAGTGTCAACACAGAATTGGTCTGACCATAGAATCACACTACTCTAGCTGCCCTAAATGCAACCACCACAGAAAAAACATTGATCACATCCTACAATCTCCACACTAACAATCCCAAGACAACAACACAGTATTTCTTCCCTGAGTAACCTATGGGCTCACCTGGTGGCTGTTGTTGATTCCATTCCATATATTTGCAGTGCAGTCCTCAATGCTTATCAACCCTGTCCTATGTCTTCTATAATTCCACACACACACACATATACAAAAATTCTTCCTCTTTGTCAAATACTTCTTTCATAGGTCTCTTACAACACTTGATTTATGTACCCTCTTCCTCTCCTATATCTGCACAACTTTTCCATAACTTCTCCCTCTGTTCCTCTCCTAATCCTCTTAGCATACACCTATAAAATTTGCTGATGACAGGAATCACACCAATCCTTCTAAAACTACTATTCATACTTAACCCCTTTCCCCTTGCACAGTGGTACTATACCGCACTCTTTCAATCCACCAGTACATTTCCTTCCCTTAGACACACATTAAACAATCTCACCCATCATTCCACTATAAATACTTAACCTTTTATAAGAAATTCCATGTAACACTGGTCCCTTGCCTACAACAGAGTAATTAGTTAAAATGTTATCACATTCTCTAAAAAAATTAATCTAATAGGAAATAGCTAAGAAATCACCCCTTGTATTTACCAATGACGGTGTGTAGTGGTTGTTGGCTAAGGCATCAAATTTACTAAATAAATCCAACATCATAGAATTAATCTCTTGGTGTTCTTTCAGCTCTTCCTGTTCTCCCATTCCTTCTTTCGCCTGTTTCTGCTTTTCAAGGTATTCCTGAAAGAATGATGAGCATAATTAAAATAAAAGAAAAAGTAAATAAAAAGACATCCATTATTCAGTCCTAAAACAGTTCTTTGTACAAATTGTTATTCTTATTTTAGGCATAGGGGATTGTATGGAGGGACGATTGTGCTGACAGCACTGTATGGGGCAAAATCATGAAACATAAGAGAAGAAATGTTTGGATGTGTTTGAAATGAAATGTCTGAGAAGTATGGTAGAGGTTACTAGGTTAGATAGAGTGAGAAATGAGGTGAGGAGGAGAGCGAGGGTGGAAAAGGAGTTGAGAGATAGGGTTGATGAAAGAGTATTGGGTTGGTTTGGACACATGTAAAGAATGAGTGAAGAAAGATTAGTAAAAGAGATGTGGAAGGTAGAGGTGGATGCAGTGAACAGGAGGGGATGACTGAGGATGAGATTGAAGGACAAGTTAAAATGGGCACTGAGAACGAGGGGGATGTCTGTTAGGAAGGGAGGGAGAAGACAGAAGATAGGGGTGAGTGGAGATGGTTGTATATTTATGAAGCTGTGATGCATGGAAGGGAGTGTGGATAGGGGGGTTAGGGGAGTGGTTATGTGTGAATGATATTTTGATGTAGCCCGAAGGGATTTCTCCCCATCTTCTCTTTATTTTGCATGAGGGGATGGAGAGGAGGATCACTAATTGAATGAAGTGGCCTTACTGTGGATGTGCTGTTTCTTGCTGCATTGCTTTTGACCCAGGGCAATGGTCAAGATGCAGGGATGACCCATCATCCAAAAGGAGCCAAGAAAAGAGTGAGAGAGGGAGGGGTGATGAATAGAAGTGGAGTGGGTGGGGATGAAATGGGTGGCAGTGGATTTATGCCATTTGACTTTGGCTACCTCCCTTGTAAGGGGGGGAAAAAGCCCTTAGTATATGTATGTATGTATATCCAAAGAACACATTTATATAATACATACATATACCTAGGCTTTTTCCCCCTTACAAGGGAGGTAGCCAAAAAGGAAAAGACATAAAATCATTTCCACCCATTCCATCCCTGAATACACTCCACACCCCCTCCACCCTTCCTCATATCTTAGCACCTCCTGGATGACGGGTCATCCCTGCACCTTGTCCACTGCCCTGGGTCAGAAGCAGTGTTGCAAGACACAGCACATCCACAGCAAGGCCACTTCATTAAATCGGCGACCCCACCTCTCCGTCCCCCCATTGCATAAAAGGAGAGGACGGGGAGAAATCCCTTCGGGCTGCGTCAAATTTTGCTCACACATACTACCTCACCCCCCATCCCCCCGCCCATTCCACCTCATGCAATAATAACTTATTATTTACATTCTATTTCCATAGCTTTAATCATACTTACATACTCAATTACAAATACTATACATAATCTTCCTTTACTTATCAAAATCAAATATATAGAGTGCATATTAATTATGACAAAGCTGTAAAGGTATAATTATTCACTGTTAATTTATTTTCCTATCTAATAATATACTTACTTTTTCATAAATTTCAGCCAAACTCTGTTTACTCTTTTCCTGTTCCAGCAATAATTTCTTCTTGAATTCATATGGATCCACATTTGGCTTGATTTTCCTTTCTACATCATCCCAAGCATTGCTTCGAATACGTTTCAAAATTAATTTTTCAACACTTACGGTTGTGTCTTCTGTAACCACTGGACCTGAGTAAACATATGAAAAAAAGATACTGTTTACAGTGGTCAGAGAATATAGGCATATCATTACTCTATCTACTGATGCAGTGCACATTCTGTGATACAAAACTAAATTATTATTGTACAAAAAATATGAATTTACCCAATTGATAGTACTGGTTCTGGAAGTCAAGAAAAATAATCTAATTTAGAGTAATAAACATTGTACTGGGGAACATGAGGACCCGTCATCCAGGAGGTGCCAAGATAAGAGGGAGGGTAGAGGGTGGAGGGGAGTGGAGTGTATTAGGGATGGAATGGGTGGGGATGGTTTTTATGCCTTTGTTTTTTGGCTACTTCCTTTGTAAGGGGGGGAAAGCCTTTGGTATATGTATGTATGTATTAATAAAGTAGAGCCTGTGTTAGATTTAGAAGTGGAGAGAGTGAGTGATTTGAGGTAAAGGTGGGACTTCACCAGGGATGTGTCATGTATGTTGCCATGGTTATTCAACTTATACATGGATGGGGTGGTGCAAGAGGTGGATGCTGGGGTGATGGGCAGGGAACTGGAGATGGTTAAAGAAAATGGAGAAAAATGGGAGATAAGCCAATTGTTGTTTGTTAATGACACTGTGCTTGTAGTAGGATCAGGGGAGGGATTAAGGAAGTTAGAGATGGAGTTTGGGGAGGTGTGTGAAAGAGGACAGTTGAAGATAAATGTGGGTAAAAGTAAGATGATGAGATGTACAAGGGGAGAAGATGGCAGCAAATTGGAAGTGAGTGTTAAGGGAGAGAGTCTGGAGGAAGCAAATAGCTTTAGATACTTGGGAGTGAGTGTGGCAGGGGGTGGAATGTTGACTGAAAGAAGTAGGTGAATGTCTTAAGGGATTAAAAAGTGTAATGAGAGGTAGACATTTGGGAGTGGATGCTGAAAGATGTATGAAGGGTTGACTGTGCCGACAGCACTGTATGGGGCAGAAATAATGAACATAAGAGAGGATGAGAGGTAGAGTTTAAATAATTTTTTAGATGAAATACCTGAGAAGTATAGCAGTGGTTACTAGGCTGAATGAAGTGAAAAACAAGATGAGGAGGAGAGTAGGGATGGAAAGGGAGCTGGGAGACAGAGTTGATGAAGGAGTATTGGGATGGTTTGGATGCATGGAGGGAATGAGTGAAGAAAGATTAATGAAAGAGGTGTGGAAGGCAGAAGTGGAGGGAGCGAACATGAGGGCATGACCAAGGATGAGATGGATGGATGGGGTGAAAGAGGCAATGGGTAAGAGGGTAGTGTCTGGTGGGGAAGGAAGGGAGAGGTCAGAAGATGGGGCAAGTGGAGAATGGATGTGTATGGATGATGCATCTCACTCATTGCCCTGGGTCAGAAACAATGCAGCAAGACACAACACATCCACACCAAGGCCGCTTCGTTGAATTGGTGATCCCACCCTACCTCTCTGTTCCCTCGTGCAGTGACACTGAAGATGGAGAGAAATCCCTTTGTGTTGCATCAAAAAATCATTCACACATAACCACTCCCTAACCCCCTTATCCCCCACCCACTCCCTTTTATGTATCACAGTATCATCCATACACAACCATTCTCCACTTACCCCTATCCTCTGCATTCTCCCTTCCTTCCTCTTCCTCAACATCCCTTTTACCCCATCCATCCACCTCATCCTCAGATGTCCCCTTATGTTCACTTCATCCACCTCTGCCTTCTACACTTCTTTCACTAATCTTTCTTCACTCATTCTTTCCATGTGTCAAAACCATTCCCAATGCTCTTTCATCAACCCTTTTGGTATGTGTGAATTAGGTATGTTCAATGACTTGACCTTCCCCCTTATGATCACAAGAGGGCCTTTGGTCTATTATGTATTTACCTAGTTGTATGTCCCTAGTTGCATTATACAGGAAGGGGAGCTATGCTCGTAGTGACCCGTCTTTGTATCTCACAACATCTAGTTTGCTCTTAAATTTTTGTATGGTGTTTGCACACACTATTGTTTCATCCAATTTGTTCCAGACATCCACCACTCTGTGTGGAAAACTACAACTAGGTAAATACACACTTTCTTTTCCAATGCTTTGCCATACTTACGATTTCTTACTGCAACATCACACTCTAGATCTTCCAAGGCTGAGTTTTCAGGTCTATTTTTCTTTTCAACTTCTCCTTGCAGGAACCACGGCTTTTCTTCCACATTTCCTTCTTCCAATTCCTCCATTGCTTTTAATTCTAACTTTCGCTTCTTCTCAAAGGTGGACTGTCCCTGTGGAAAGTTTGCTAGTTTTAATATATGCTGAAATTTCAATGAATTCTTCTGTAAGAAACCAACTCTAGCATCAAGTTTCTATGACTGGAAACCCACAACGCCAGAGTGGCAGGCAACAATCCTCATACCCTCTAAGAAATCATTCTTGGGGTGAGGCTGTGACTGCAGTCTGTATTGTATTGACCCCTTGAATAAGATGATACCTACATAGGTGTCATGGGGTGTGAGTTATATGAGGACACCAGCATTGGCTTCCTGATAATACTGGTATTTATTTTTTAGTTGTAGCCAAGTGACTTTCTTATTCTGTGAACAGGCTTTATCACTTTTTTTAGTGGTTGCAAACAATCTGGGCAAAAGAGAACGAGTATGACAGCTGTAACTTTATATTTTATAATGTGCATATTGTGATGCATCATTGCATGTTAGGCAGCTAATGTGTGCACAAATATTTGAGTTGTTTTGAAGAGGTTAATGTAAAATTGTTCATTGTCACTGGATTTTAGTAGCTGAGGATGGAAGACATCACTTATTGCCAGTTCTCCCGAGTAAAGGTTCAACAAGTTAAAAAAATTATTCTCTCTGATGTCTGTCTTAACAGGTACTAGCCCCTCCGGTTGCTATATAACCAACATTCACTGAACAAACCACAACTGGGGAAAACAAATAAACATCACAAACGTCAACTCGTAACAATACTACACAAGATCATATCCTTCTGTAACAAGACAAACTAAATAATTATTAACAAATACCACAGTAAATATAATCACAATCCAGACACAAATGGGTGTGAAGAATGAGGGCACCAGATTAGAACAGTGTTTTTATAATCTTCATATGATATTTTATGGGGAGGATTTTGGTTTAGGTCTGAGAGAATGACCACTAATGTACAATAATCATTAAAAAGATATATATATAATGGACCAAATTTTTTTTTATAAATTAGCTAGCTTTAGTGGTTTATTGATGTTATCACCATTAAGATTCTTATGCAATCAATGCATACAGATTTCATAATAAGATAATATCAAAATATAAATTTCATTGCTTTTTCCTTTAATTTTTAGGGGTACACAGGAATCTATAAAAATGCCCAAAGAGTACGGAGGGACAAACAGGTTGGGAACCCCTGCTATATACCATGGCAAAAAATAAAAGTACAGTTTTGGAAAAATTAGTAACCTATAATATGTTCATGACTGCTGGACTTTTGATTACTTTTTCTACCATAAAATCCCATATTTATAGCCCAGGTAAATTTCTATTGAATTTAAAATCCTTCTAGCCTCTCCAATTTATGCCGTCTCAAATCTTTTACCTATTATGTCACAAGAATTAATTTCAAGAGCTTCATTCCCATTTCCTCACATACCCAGCCAACAGAACAAGTCCTCCCTGCTATAGCACTTAATTTTCTTCACCACTCTTTACTCTATTGTCCTGTCTAGTCTTTATTCCCTGTTCCATATAAATACTTGTATAAAATTTCTACTTTTCTCCTTTTTACTTTCATAAATCATTTTACCAAGGCTGCTATTTCAAGGTTATTATGATTAGTCTATGAATGCATGTATACAACACAATACAGAACACTCTAATCATAATTTTCTCATTTATGAAAAAAAAATAGGAGTCTGACCTTTTCCTTATTTGAACCAAAGAGGGGAGAATTGTCTTCTGATTCTGCTGAATCCTCTTCGTCACTGGTCTCTCCTTCATCTTCATCATGATTACTTCCATCGTTATTATGAGTATCTTTTTTCGTATTTATTTTCTTGGTATTTTTTATGCCCTCCTCGGGAGTGTCAAAAAAGGCAGAGTACATGGCTGTGGCTCCATCCTGTAAAATACATTCACAGACAAGATATATAATCCAATAAAAATAAAATAACAGGAAAAGAAAAGAAGAAATAAAAAAGGGGGTATAAAATGGTTCTATGTTGGAAAAAGAAAAAAAAAAAGTCAACTCCCCCCCCTCCCCAACATACATAAAAAGTCCAAATTCTGTGTGAATGGATAGCATGACTTCCACAATAAATTCTAGTAGCTTTTTGGCTCAACACTGTCAGTAGAGGGGACAACTGATTGCCTGAGCAGTCTAATTCCAGTATCATGTATAAGAATGAAGGTAGGGTACCAGGATGATCAATCAATCCATTACCCTAAGTCTTACTCAAAGATAAAATATTGTGTTGTTGTCTGGGTATGGCTAATATACAAGCTTTTGAATGCCCTTAATAGGTTTTCCCTTATCTGCAATAAATACCTCCCACATTTCTCTCAGTTTTTGGTATTGTGTCCTTTTTCTTCTTACTCAACTTAACTCCAGCACCTATCTACCTCCCTACCTTTTCCTCATTCTCCATTTCCTCCATCCTCAATTTCCCTTTTACTAAAATAGGACCTGATATTCCCCCAGTTTCTCCCCTGAAAACATGAACATTCAGAATTCTTCCTATCCTTCCTTTGGATACCACTACACAGTCCATTAATGCCCTATGTCCACCACCTTTTCCCATGTATATTTCTAGCTCTGTTCTCAAACAATGTGTCCTTTTCTAAACAGATATATATACATACATATATATATATATATATATATATATATATATATATATACAGTACATATATATATATATATATACAGTACATATACCAAGGGCTTTTCCCCTTTACAAGGGAGGTAGCCAAAATCAAAAGGCATAATTCCACTCCTACCCATTTCACCACCACCCACTCAACTCCTATTCACCACCCCTCCCGCCCTCTCTCATCTTGACTCCTCATGGATGATGGGTCATTGATTTGATTTGATTTTGATGTGGTTTAACGTCACCCACTCCCCCCCCTATCGGGTGCCTAGGACGGTGCCCCTTAGAGAAGGCTTTGTAGAGTGGACTTTAATGAACCATGCCCTTGGTTCAACTTCACCGGTGGCAGGATTCGAACCACCCTCACCACGACCTTCACCACAAGTAACGATGCCTTAACCCGCTCAGCCAGCAAACTTCCTTATGATGGGTCATACATTCATCAAAATATGTACAGAAACTATAACGTACCTCATTGTCTGAACTATCGCCAGCATCTTCCATATAATCTAGCTCATCCTCCTTTTCATAATTGAAGTTATCGCCAATCATGTCATTGTCTGCAACCCATTCACTTTCTCGAAGCCTGAAGAACTGAGTATCAACTTGTGTTTTATCAAACTTGATTAAATCTTTCCTTTTTTTACTTTTAGCATCATGTTCGTCTTTCTCACTATCTGTACTTCCAGATTCCTGGTCTTCATCTTCGAATTCTCTTCCTTCTTCTTCTTCTTCTTCTGCATCATGTAGATCAAACTCATCTTTTTCATCATCAGATTCATCATCAAAAACATCAAAAGCATTATCTATCTCATGTTTATTTGATAGTTTTTTATCACCAAGGTCTACATCCTCATATTCTTGTCCTGAATCATAATCTACATCTTCTTCATGATTTTGAGTATTTTCTTCTACAAATGATACTTTGCCATTTGCTTCAATGCCAAGTCTGTTTAATTTTGCAAGACTACTAAGCTTTGCAACTGCATAGCACAAGCTTAACTCATCCACATTACTGAAGTCTTCAGATGCAGCTAGTAGATATCTGTTCTGTAGTTCCACCTGCTGCCATATCTGTCAAAGACAAAAGCATTCCCCATATAAAAACATTTCTTTCACATTAACATTGAAAATATATCTGCCATTATGTAGTAGAGTAATACAGTGTTTCTAATAAGAATATATATATATATATATATATATATATATATATACACACACACACACATATATATATATATACACTGTTCAAAGTCTATGCAAACTTCAGTAACTAAAATGTCATTAAACCTAATAACTTCATACCTGCTCACTATGAAGGCCATTTGTGCACAATTCTTTCAAAATCTCACTTGAAACTGTTAAGTCATAAATCTCTTCTTCATTCTTCATAAGATCATAAATCTCCTTTGTTTGTTGAACCCATGCATCTTGGAGAGTTCTACTTGCTCTGAAATAATCATAAAAATACAAGTTTAAATACAGGCTCACCATGAAAATTATTACTAATAGGTATCCCACAGTATACAAATTAACAAAATGCAGATATTTGTAAAATTAGCTAAAAATCTTGAGCATAAATATGGAATAGTATTTTTAATATTGACAAAAATTTGCTCACTTTGCAGTTGATTTAAACTAACTGCACCAATCACACTATCCGTCATTGAGATGGTGCCAACACTAAATAGGTTTGGCCACAGATTCAAACTGCCCCAGATGCAACCACCACACAGATGACATAGAACACCTCATACTACAATGACAACAACACAATGACTTATGGTCCTGCCTGCAGGCTGTCTGAAATGCCCTAGTTCTGCCACACAAAAAAAGTGATACCCAAGAAACAAAGAAGGTATAAAGATCCTTCACTAGACTCAGCTACTTGAACTAATAATATATGACTGTAAAATCCTGGAAAACATTGTGCCCAACCCTTCACACTCCACAACATATGCATGTGAAGATAAAAGGACTGGAAGATATAGCAGAATTACCTTGCTAGCATGTGCATTACAGGATGGATACAGAACTTATTAGCCTTAAGCTTCTGTCATGATGTGCTTAGAATCTTCAACATCCACCCTAAATGACTCAAAGAAATGAAGAGGTGTTCTGTGGCTACCTTCAAGAGGATGCTGGACAATTTCTGAGAACACTTACACTACCTGATGAGGCAGCAGCAGAGGGATACACTGTTAGCTGCTGAGTAGTCACTAACTCAATACCAGACCAGATGTCTCAAATGATGAAAGACATCAGGGACAGGGGTCTGCCTAAATACACCACCAAACTGCATTAGACCATAAGAGACCCAATCAGACTCTACTGTACCAAACCAAACCCCACCAGAGGCAATGAGATGGCTATCAAACCCAACTATTGCTATATCACATAGGTGTGCACTTCTAAAAAAAAATACCTGGAATTAATGTTCAATTTTCAATTGAAAAAAACAAAATAAAAAAACAAACAGAATTAATGTTTAATTTCTTATTGCTATATAACTTAGGTGTGTACTTCTTTAAGTTTACTAAAACTGGAAAGTGACGCCCGCTCAAACAGCTACTCATGATTGGTTCAACTGGATTCAATATGAATATGGTCCAATGCAGCTCACTGGTGTATTTAGTCATTCCAAGGGAGAGCAGCAGCATTGGACCACCACAAATGTGAAGCAAAAGCCTCTAAAATCAACCAAGTAAACCAAGTGAGGGAGGATGAGACCAGAGTTAATTCACAGGTCTACAAAAGTAAGACAAGAACAGGAAGTATCCTTATAAGGCTTATTCAAACAGGATTGTCAACGATTGGAATGACTTCCCTGATTGGGTTGTACATGCAGAACAAATGCAATGGTGAGATTTCAAATTAACCTTAACTAACAATGTGTGGGTCGGAAACATAAATTCAATTATAGGGCAAAGACTGGCCATAGTGAGGTTACCTAAAACTGCAACAAGGTAGGTAGATTATAGATACAACCATCTCACAAAACAAATGTCACAGTAACAGGGTCTTAAACTGGAGTCACAGGTACTTTTACCAGAACTTTATTTGTGCATATTTCCAAGTTTCTGATTTATCTAACACGAGCCCAGGGGTTTCCTGGATGTAAATGGGTTCCTCAGACAGTCACAGTGGAATCTTTCAAATCCAAATTATAATAGTTAATACCAATTGGATATATTCCTAGGACCCTAGGGCCTAGCCAAACTGGAAGACATCCCCAGATGTCCAGAAGGTCAAAACTCATTATTGAGGGCCAAGGAAAACTGGTAGCGGACACTACGTGTTGGCCTGGTGGGATGATAAACGATCATAAACCCACCAAAGTCCTAACCTAAATAATTATAATCGTCTATAGACTAGCACTGTGACTATAGTAATTTAAGCGCAACTAATATGTGCAATATAATAATAGTGTGTTTGTGAAAATTACTTAGGATTTCTTACAAACCTGAGATAGTCTTCGGGATGGTTTAAAAGCCTACGAGCATTTTCAAACACCCCCTCCATCATTCATTATAATTGTTTTGATTCGCGACTCACGAGGTATTGTGATGTCGCTGATCCTTCAAAACAAACGAAATCCGATTAGTTCGTTTTAGCGAGCCTCACTTCTCAACCCACTTGACCAAAACAATAATATATAATCCTTGCGCAAAATCGTGAAGTAAACAAGGTGCATGATATATACAATTTTTATCATCTAATTCGTCAAAATCCAAGTAAACCTTTTCCCCAAAACGAGTAGATAATTTTTGAAAATGGAAGATGTATGTTCGTTTATGTGTCAAGTTATACCGCTCACAATCGCTCTAAGCGAAGTCGTCACAAATGCTTCTGCTTGCAAAAATAAACAAACAAAATTTAGAAATAGAAATAAAAATACAATTGAAGAATAGATAAACGTTTGAAAATTACTCTTGTAAAAATAATTCTTGTAAGGAAAACCAATTGTCAATGGCCCATAATTGACAAATTTACTTATATAAATAGACATTTACATTTTCAATGGTGAGAACAACCCATTTCACATAAGTTAATTTGTTTATTTGAAAACTAAAATCAAGGTCCCACACAGCCATAGCAGAACTGCGCAGGACCTCCCTCGCTCTGAGCTTCTAGTCCAGCACGTGATCAAAGACCTTGGTGAATCACGTTCTGCACCCTGTAGCCAGGGCCAATGAATAAATCGTTGAAATCATATGACTTCAGTTTTCGCTTGAAGATCTCCAGGTTATCACTATCCTTGGCATATGTTATCCGCTTGCAGAGCTCCAGGACACACCTTACGATTATGATGAACAAATGATTTTTTATGAAATATGCCAGGGCGCCTTGTAATCACGGCTCTACGTTGCAGTAGTATCGCTCTCGAGCGCGATTTCAGCGGAGTTCCAGTCCCATCCTCGGCTGAAAATTGTATCGTTGCTGCATTGAGGGGCGTGCACAGAAACGACCTTCTTCTTGCGATTCTTCCTCTCGTTGAGTCGTCGCCTCGTGTAGGAGGGGAACCGCCTTCGGAGAATTAGAGAAGGCTTTGGGGTTAGTGACTTGTAATCCTAAACTTGTATCTAGTGTTTCTGAAGATATATTCATCGACTAAATATACTGTTAAGTGAACGTAGCTCTTTACTTGTCCCCCTACTGCATTCTTTGTTACAACTTTACTCCATACAGGCCTCTATATCAAGGATATAGAGGAGTGATTGTAACTACAGTAACCTGGACGTAATCTCTTGAGAAGGATTTTCTGTGGGGCTGATGTCTGCGTGGTGTTGGTGGAATACCGAGTTTGATTGTCTTGGAGAGATTGTTTAGTGATCTGAGAGTGAATGTGTTTTTGTATGAATGTATTGTGAGATAAAAGAGGAAGGTTGTTGTATATGTTTCGCCAATAAGTGGATGGTGCACAGAACGCTAAATGAGATCAAACAGAAGGAAGCAGCCCGGAGTAGTTATCATCATAAGAGATCCACAGGTAGATTCAGAACTTACTGCAAAGCAAGAAACAATTCAACCCGAGCAGTGGAAGAAGAAAAATATGAATTTTAAAGAACTCTTGCCCAAGCCTATGCTCTAAGTAAAACACGATGGAAGGAAACTGTCCAGACTTAAGAAACCGGATGGAAATTTAACCAAATTTATACAGGAGGAATGTGAGTTTTTATAGCTCACAAGGAGTTCCAGAAGGTAGTTACTATGGGAATAAGAATTTTCAATCCAAGGGTGCGAAATGATTCTCTCAGGGAAGAGCTAATTGCTTGCGAGTTCACAGTAAACGATGTCGAGATACAATTAGAAGACATTCGAGGAGATTCAGAACTGGTCCAGATATAGTTCAACTGAAAATACTGAAGAAGGGCGCAGTGACCTTGATTTTTCATCTTTAGTTACTGTTTAGGAAGACTCGAATAAATAGAAAAAATACCGATGACTGAAAAAAAGCAATTGTTATCCCAATTTTCAAAAAAGGAAATTAATTAAATCCTCTCGACTACAGGTACCCTATCCAAGGTATGATCTGATCTTGAAGCCGCCTGACAAATCTGGTCGGATCCTATCTGGAAGTGTTGGGACAGTCCTATGTCCGAGCCCATAATACGATGCCAAACGTCAAAAGATGATCAGCAAATGACTGAACATGCCGAGGTTGATCTTTTTGACGATGATGAACATGGGAAGTCCGACCATATAAAGAGAGTGGGAACCGGACCAGGAAGAGGAAAACCAGGGATACAGGGCAGAAAAAATAGGAAATACTGACTGGTATGTCTAGGGATAGGCTAGCCCTGAGACGAAAGTAGATCATCATCTTATTCTTAAATGTTAACCTGATAAATTGGTGTTGTGGCCATAGACCTAACCATAACTTTACTCACCCATCCTGGCCAGGTTAGATGGGTGGGTTGGTTGGTTAGGGGTTCTGGGGGATAGCCATAGGTCTAGTCTAGTGCCTGTCATGACAGCCTCGGTATCATGTCACATAGGCATAAGCCAACAACATAAGCCATAACCTGGAAGTGTTGGGAGAATCATGTTGAAGTCCATGGATCACAGGGCCTAGGCCTACATGTGTATGTCATTTGTGTAGGCTGCCATGCACATTTTGTGAATTTGCACAAATTATGAATATTCGTTTAAGTATGCAGCACCTACAATTTCATAATTGAGTGCACAGATAACGAATTCATTAGACATACATTGTGAACCTAAACTAACCTTTTTATTAATCTTCATATGTACATGTCAAATGGATTTGTTATATCTGCGTCCAATTATGAATTCATTGTTGAAGCTGTACATTTTATTAGTATTTATAATCTGTGCATATTCGCAAAATGTTACATAAGCTTCCTAGGCCTACAGCCTAAGCTATGCCCTGTGTTGTTGGCTTAGTGCCAAACACTTCAGTGCAACTAGCAATGCGTCACCTCTAGCCTGCGGTGTTTGTTGAATGCCGAACTTCTTCGACTATCGGCCAATTTGGGGAACGATCCAAGGACTGGCTTGGGTGCACAGATCATTGGGGTCGCATCTGCCTTTAGATAGGCCTTACAACTCCCGAATATCCAATAGAATGAGCCACATTCTTCATAAAACATTCGGGCTCAAAGTGATCCATGTAAAGCTTATGTCCAATGGGCAACGATCCCTTCTTTCTCCCGGATCTATTCACCTTCCAGACCCATTCATCCCGTCGATCTGCATCATTGGGGAATTGAAATAAACTCCGACCGCTACCTAGCCAGTTTTTACACTAAGCAGCTACACAATAGACCACATTTTATTACATTTTCTCACAGCTATTCAATAGATTCAATATTTAACAATGACGTGTGAAAAGCGTTGTTTAGCTACTAATACGTCACATTTCCTCCCGAAGATTCCCGACGATAGCCGAAGGTATGAAGGCACTGTTTTTGAACTGCAGGTGATTTATTCAGAGTTGAAATATGTCGTTTTTGTTGCCTAAAATAAATTGTAATAGCCAAAATATTTCGTGGGAATGATTGTCAATGCTTTTTCATTTACTCTACTTGGAATTTCGAGTCTCCCGTTGTGCAATCTGACCTTTAACAAACAAATTTAAAGGAGTGGGTATTTCTTGGGGGAGGGATGACCTGGTTATTAAAAATCGCAGTGGGAAAATTCATCGAGTTGCATTTAAGGAATCTCACTTAGAATGTCGACTAGTTTGGAGTGGTGTACCACAGGGAAGCGTGTTCGGACCAGTACTATTTTCTTGTGTTTATTAACGACCCCATGGTATATGTAGCGGTCAAATACCCGCCCTCCGAGAGTCCTCATTCCAAACACTCGATTTTCATTTAACTTTAGCTACTTCGATTAAATTCATTTCACATCATTATCTTTACCCAGTTTCTTTCAGCAATATATAAAATTGGGTATCGTCATCAAATATTTTAACTTAAAATCTATGCTTCTCTAGTAAAACTGATAGTTCAGTTGTATATATGCAAAGTAAAACGGAACTTACACACTGCCCTACAGTCAAACCTCTCGCTCCAGATGCACTGTGGCTTAAATTTATTGTCCTGTTTGAACATACTATATTCTTCTCTCGATGTATTTTCCCGAGGAGAGCAAAGCATCTTCCTCAATAGCAATAGTATTGTTATCTTGAAATAAAATGCTATCTTTATATGGCCGTGTAGAGAGCACTCAAGTACTCAACTTCAGTACGAGCAGCCTACAATTAGATAACTTATTGTCGAACATAGACTCTTTTATTCTAATAGTCCTGTCAATAAGAGACAAAGCTTGTACACAATACAAATGTTCCAGCAATTGATCTAACATTACATTTTCTATTATCTTGAATAAAAATGTCAAATTAAAAACCGGTCTAAAAGATGGACACTGCGGATTAAGATTAGCCTACTTTGGGCTCCATTATCGCCAATCTCTTACCCTCATGAAATACACTACTTTCTATATCAATGTAAAAAATATCCACAAATAAGTGCAAGATATCACGGATAGAATCACACCGCACAATTTCACCGAAAAATGAACGCTATCCCAAAGTTGGTTTCGTCTTTCGGATTCTTTAACCACATTGAGGTTCACTGGCAAAGGGCGAGGCAATGTCCGTGGGAGTGCCGTGATATGATATCCTGATAGTCATACCCACTAAAATACCCCTTTGGAAATTAATTTTATTTTATATTTCCCGCTAGGCTATCAAGCGCCTTCTATAATTTGTATTCGACCCAGCACTCATAGTTTTCTGCCTGTAGTATGCAGATTTCTTCCTTTGAATTCCTCTTTAGTTTTTGCAACCGAGTAAGCGCACCGTGATTCAACAAGTTTCCTTCGCCATAAACGTTCCTTTGTCTTCTTTAGTTTTTCCGCCCATTTTCTCCATTGAAATTGATGGCGAGATATTTCACAATCGTTTCTTTCTCAGTTACCGGGAAGTATATGTCAAATTTGTTTAACAGTATCGTTCAGCAGATTCGAAAATCGAGTAGCTCATTTCTCAACTCTATTACACAACGAAAACATCGTTTCAAGTTTACCTGAAGTACATACATACATACATACATATACCAAGGCTTTTTCCCCCTTACAAGGGAGGTAGCCAAAAAGGGAAAGGCATAAAAACACTCCCACCCATTTCATCCCTACATACACTCCACACCCCTCCCTCTCATCTGAGCACCTCCTGGATGACGGGTCATCCCTGCACCCTGCCCACCGCCCTGGGTCAGAAGCAGTGTCGCAAGACACAGCACATCCACCTGAAGTACTAAACATATTTGGTATAATTTCGTTTTTTCCTCTTAAAGTGATCCATTGACATACGGAATCCAAATAATTCACTAACCTATACGCAAGAGAAACAGAACATTCTGCAACATACACTTCTTTGGAAAGATCATAGTCCACACAAAAAAGCGAGTCTTTGTTCAATAGATTAAGAGCTTATCAATGAGCTCCACAGCGTAGTAGCCATTGTGATCAAAGCCAAAAATTGAAATTACCGCAGATAAAAATATTCACACTTAACCTAACATGTTTAATGATTCCAAGTACGAGTATGTTCTAAATTAATCATTAAATAAGCTAGCACTCAGATTCGGAGGCCTATACACCGCAACAGAAATAAAATCGTTTCCCTGCAGTTTACAGATAACTTAATATGTTCAAAAGTATCACTTCTTGTGCCCATTATGATCTTAATTTCCTTAAACGAGTTCACAAGGATAATTCCAAGACCCGCCTCTTTATTTTACCATGGAATGTGTATAAAAGTATTGGTAGCTGGTGACTTATCCAGATGCCTGGCATTGTCAAATGAAATCGACCAAGTTTACGTAAGTTCTAACACACCAAAACAATTGTTTTGGATAAGGGCATGAATATCTATATTTTTTAGTCACTAACTGAACATTCAATAGACCACATTCGATATTATATGACCTGTGATTTTCTTGATCCCGTTGTTGTGCGCTTGGACTGTCATGGATATTCTGAATCGTACTTATTGTGTAGTTTCTGCAGAGCTGCATTTCTTCTGTAGATGAGCCTTTTTTTCTGCGGGCGTTGTATCTAGTTATCTACCTTGTTTGCAGTAGAATCACGTGTTCCTCCCATACTCGTACACATATAAAAAAAATTATTTATTTTTTTGCGGGGCTAGTACCCGCTCAGACCTCAACCTTGAAATTGGTTCGGAATAGTTTGTATTCACAGTTTGTTGTCTACGCAATGCCACTGTTATTAGCGGCGGGACGTGGCAATCTGTTCTGAGCGTCGGCACAAAGAAAGCAAATAGACACAGTGAGCGTGCGTATGCCTCTGCGTTTAGTGACAATCGCAGGCACCCGGCGATTCTGTGGGCCAAATGAAAGAGCATAGTTCGGATTACCGGCAATGTAGATTCGATCCACTCTGACGACGATTTGCCTCTGTGACTTGGCTGCTTATTTTGTCTGTTTGCTTTGAGCAACGTGCACAGACATGGACAGCAAAGAGTAAATATTTGCCCGAATTTGCTGAGATTAGCAAATCGCTTTGAGAATATCCTATTGGAGTTTCGAATATGACAGAACTTCATCAGAAACTCCTGCAGCGCTTTTCTCGGTGGATGGCTAGACAACGATTGTTTGAACGTTTGGACAAGTCGCATTGCTGATATATTTGTTTCAGGATGATATGGAACACCAGTGAGGTGTGTGATTCCTCTTTCTTTGCACGACTCCTGAAACTCCTCTGGCAGGAAGGCTGAAGCATCGTCCGTAACCAGCGTATGAGGATATCCGAAGTGAGCAGTCTTGCTCTAGTAGATCGATCATCGCTTCAGCCTGGGCCTATTGGATTGCATGAATGCAGTGATACTTCGAGTACACATCTGTCAGAACTATCCAGTTAGTTCCAAGTAGCTCATGGCATGGTCCAGATCCGACTCCATGGTTACTTTGGAAACATCCATGGATGAACCTGGTTTCAGATGTTTGTCATGGTGTTCACTGTACGGTATACAGGTGCTCCAAGATAATTTGGTGTCTTCCTCGATGTGATGTAAATCCCATGACATATTAAAGTCTTTATTCCAGTTCCTCTCGCCACACTAGCAGTAGCTCCTGAAGATGAACTGTTAGTCGAAAGATGTCTTAAGTAAACGAAATAAAAATTGGGGAACTTGTACGTTGTACAATACATAACCTGAATATCGGCCATTGCATACTCAATGCTCTTTCTGCTGGAGATAAAGACAACGTTTGAGCTCCAAGTAGCCCCTACCCAGTGTGTATGTATATATATATATATATATATATATATATATATATATATATATATGTATATATATATACATACTGTATATACATATATATACATATATACATATATGTAAGCGGAATAGGAAACACAGGAGTCTTAGTCTTGAGTTTATTCCTGACTAGTTTCGCAGGTATGCTTTTTCAAAGCATACCTGCGAAATTAGTCAGGAATAAACTCAAGTCTAAGACTCCTGTGTTTCCTATTCCGCGTACATCAACCTGTCAGTATGTCTCAATATATATATATATATATATATATATATATATATATATATATATATATATATATATATATATATATATATATAAAGTACATACACATTCAAACCTTTCATACCGCTCCCACCTCAGTACCTCGTAGGGGTAAATGCTACATAGTTATATGCAGTCAATATCATAAGGAGTTTTTTGGGGCGTATTTCTTCGTACCAGTCACACATGATTTATGTTACAGACAACACATGAGGAGCTACACTTTTGCCATTGCTGGTTCTACTTCCTGCTAACCTTTTTTAATCTGTATTTATTACTCCTAAATCTTCCCTCCTTTTTCCTTATGCCCTTGTGATGGGGGATAAGAATGATGCCACTATACTCCCATGGAACTGATGAATGGGATTCACTTTCTTGTGTTTTTCTCCAGTGGAGTCAACTACATAAATGCAGTTCGAGAAATACACACATCCAGGAGGGTAATAGCTGCATATAAAAGATCGAACATGTGATCCAAAACCATTAAGAATCACACACGCGCACTTACACACACAGGCTTAAGTTAGGTATGATAGGATGGGGATAGAGGTGGGGGACTACCTGTACATATTTCCTTTCCTGAACACTATGATAAATAAATACATACTCTTGTGAATATATATATATATATATATGTATATATATATATATTTATATACATATATATATATATGTGTGTGTATATAATATATATATATATATATATATATATATATATATATATATATATATATATGCGTAAGTAACCACTAGGAAAAGTAAGCTAACGAAGCACTTTAGATGTAATTATACGAAAGCGCTCTGCTTCGCTAGTTTACTTTTCCTAATGGTTACTTACGCATTTGTGAACACACGTTCCTAGTGTTTTGTTGCAGTATATATATATATATATATATATATATATATATATAATGTGTGTGTGTTTATGTATATTTACCTAATTGTATACAGGAACAGGAACGGAGCATATATATATATAAACATATATATATATGTATATTATATATATATATATATATATATATATATATATATGTATGTATATATATATATATATATATATATATATATATATATATATATATATTTATAAACAGAAATGTAGTAGCACATTTGTAAATGACACACAGGAACCCACAGTCGGAGAAAATAAACTTCGAATAAAGAAGAATCCTATATTTCGGCTATCTACTGTAGCCCTCTTCAGGAGAGTCTCCTGAAGAGGGCTACAGTTGATAGCCGAAATATAGGATTCTTCTTTATTCGAAGTTTATTTTCTCCGACTGTGGGTTTCCTGTGTGTCATATATATATATATATATATATATATATATATATATATATATATATATATATATATATATATATATATATATATATATATTACAAACACATAAATATGTGCGTGTGTACATACATATATACACACACATACATTAATAAATACATCTATATGAATACATAAATCCATACATATATATACGTCCAACTAAGTGGTTTCAAATAGTCCGCGCATATTTTCTTCCAACATGGCTGTATTAACATTACGTTACGTCAGATTTGTATACACCTACAATGGCGGCGGTACGCGACAGTGACATCTCGCTCTGGCTTCACAATAAACTCGGAACCTCCTCAGATACGTGGACTGAAGGTTCAATATGTTCACAGTTGAATATTGAAGTGCTAAGGAACATAAAGGAGTGCTTTGTAGAACTTCAAACTCAAGTGAAATTGAAATTATTGCTGTCGTTCTTCCAAATTCCAAAGCGCAATGTTGAAGAGGTGAGTGGAAGTGAAGCACTGAAGGTACATCTGGAGTTGGAGTTGATCTTAGGGCGGGTAGCAGGGTAGTACGAAGTACGGGCCTGCTTAGACGTCACGCTACTTTCTGTGTGCCCTGGTCAAATTGAAATCTTTTCATATGAGTCGTGAGACGCAGAAAGAGAGTGAGGTTTGAGCGGAAGATTATGAGATGTCGTGATAGTTGTGATGCACTGGTGTTTAGGTCAAAGTTGTCGCACCTCTCGCTTCACCCTATCTTTACACATGGATGAGGCGGGAAACTGGGTTCAAAAGTCTCAAGCCTTACTTATAGTAGTATTGAGTTTTATATATGATAACGTCTACGATAATAAGTATTCAAATGAAATTGGAATTCTAAGAAAACGAGTTGGGGCAATAAGATATATCAGAAGGTAGTGGGAGGACCCGCGTATATTCCGAATAAGTGCAATGTCTTATTTTTTTTTTTACTTAAAACGACTGCAAAGTTTGTTATTTTATACATTATTGAAGGACTTGCACACTTTTGCGATTGGATTCATTCTAATTAATAATTTGTAGATTAAAACCGTCGTTAGTTTTTCCATGAACTTGTCACTTGCCTGGCATAGATAATTTCATCAGCTTCAGCATCATCGTGTTGCTTAATTAGACCCAGTTTGTTGACGTGGAACGTTCTGTAGGACCTCAAATGATCTATGCATTGCATTCCAGTATTTTGTTTACTTCTTAATATACAGGCCAACAAAAGTTGTAAGGCACAACTGGGGTATTATCTGCCATAACTAAAGATTTCTTTCCTGACATAATCATATTTTCACTGCTCTTCATTCTTGGTAGTCAGTTGTATAATTCCTACATCTATAAAGACAGCTGATATTGTACCAATTCACGAAGTAGGGAATAAGAAAGTGGCTAAAAGTTATTGGCTATATCTCTCAGTATTCATGTAAACTTAAGATGGTTGTGAAAAGATAATTGGAGGACAATGATTTCTTGAAAGAAGCACAATATTTATACAACATGGCTTAAAAAATAATATGATAGATCATGCCTGTCTACCCCTATTAACACCAATGATACATTCTTGTCTAACAAGGGTGTCTAATTAAGTACAGTTAGGTTCCCTTGCTGATGTGTACTTTGTTAAAGCATTTGGCAAAGTGGATCATGCGATTCTGTTTTAGAAACTATTGTCTTGTTAGTTCAGGGGAAGCTGGATCATGAATAGTTGCATTCTTAATGAATAGGAATCTGTCTAAACCTAAAAACAAAAAAGTAGTATGAAAATTATACTGAGCTCTGTTCTACATGATACCATCCCAGTATCGTTGCTTTTTCTCACCCTTATGTTTGACATTAATCCTAATTTAAATAACATAATCAACTTGGCTGAGGACCAAACTCCAAAGGCACGTGATAGCAGTGTACGCTTAATGACGTAGATCATTTACAACAGGACCTAGTGTATAAATGAGCTGGTGCCAATAACATCAACAGAAACAAGTTTCAGTTCATTAATCTTAACTGTTCAGAAGATTGTAGTAGGAGTCCCTGGATCGTACACAAAACATCACACATGAAGTTGAATATGTTGTGCTGTGACTTCAACGATTTCATAACAATGAGTAAGTAAAGGTATTTCATTGATGATAACAAATGCATCTGTTTTTTGGGACATTGTGGTGAACTGTTTATCTTAGAGGTGATTAAGGAAAGATTTAAGGAAGGTAGTAGAAAGGAGGGAGAGTAGAACCCCCAATTTGGAAAAAAAAAAAATCCCTGGTCAGCAAGGTCACTGGTTTGTAGGATGTTGTGGTGTGTCTTAGTGAGACTAGGAGCCCATGTGGAGCTCATATAATTCATCACTGAGGATATTGTATACAGTAGTAACATATATATATTTTTTTCCAAATGTTGTTCCTGCAATTTATTTAAGTGCGTTAAGTCTAGGTGTACATTTTGTCCTTATGTTTGTGAACTGTTTTTGAATGACATGGATTTGTACGTTATGCCAAGAATCTTGGGAGTATGTGTGTGAAATGAGTGTTGTTGATTTCTGATGAAGAATAGTGCATAACTGCACCAGAAATAACTCATGCTGCTAAAAAATCAGACATTGTGGCTCATGCAAAAACAACTTTTATCACACTAGTAGTGTACTATGGAATGACCTCCCTTCAGACATAAGAATCTTACCAACAAATATGCCTTTAAAGGTCAGGTTAAAAAAATCTTTTCATTTCTCAATTGATAGCCAGAAATCAGGAGTCTTTTATATACTATTAAGTCTCATATATAGCATGGTGCTATTCCTAATGCTTAATTTTTTTCTCTCATGCTTACTGTACTCCATATAAAAATATTTATGTGAAAGCAGCTATTATAGCGTCAGTTTTTGTTTCTACTAGATTTTTTCATGTAAAGTTGTCAATATTTGTATTACTCATGCATCAGTGTTATCATTATATTATGTTATTATTTTTATTTTTATTTTTTGTTATATTCTTCCATGAAGAAAGATCAATAAAATAGGTGTGGAAGGCATAGGTGAATAAATAGAAAAAGTCAGATCATAAGGACATTCAGATAATGGTATCAGAAATATGGTATGGAAAAAATTCACAGGAAGTTTATAAAACATATTGAAATCTTAAAGAACTATAGTTACCCTGAAACATTAAAGTGGTTAATAACTTAAACCTCAGAAAGAAGATACAGATATATGTTGATATACTTATGGACAATCCTGGAGATAAAAGTTTGAAATCTCAAGGTGATGGGCTGAATGCATACCTGCAATTCTAGCTTACCTTAGAAGTGATTTCTCTGTTGTTGTTGTCATTATTCCCTAGACTGTCTGTCTGAGCAGTCCCACCTCCTTGAGGAACCCCACGGCTGGAATGGGGTTTTCCCACAAATCCCCTATAGAGTGTATATTGTGTTGCTGGCATTCATGATTGTGTACAATGCAGTCTTCCATAATGTCTTGTATAGTATGGGGTGAGGTGTTGTATCCTGGACAGGTATTTACAATGTGGTCATCCAACCTCTTATGTTAACTTAGAAAGGCTGGATGGTGGCTGCATTGCAGTCTTGCCAAATGGACTTTGTCATCTCAGGGGAGAGAGGATTCAGAGGGATGGATATCTGGGGGTCTGGCATGCAGCAATGTATTATCTTTCAGTTTGTTGATGGAGCAGTGAGCAATATGATTATGGATATGCCTATGGAGGCTGGTGTCTCATGGTTGTAGAGGAAGAGAAGAGAGTATTTGTGTGTTGTTTTGATGTTTCTAGGTGTGTGTGGGTGTTCTGTTATGGGTGTGCTGTGTCTGTGTGCCTCTCATGTCAACGTGGTCCTTGACTTTGAGAACTTTCATTTCATGGCATAGATGGTCTGTATGTGTTGTATTTGTGCAGCCTGTAATTGTCTTTAGGGCTTTGTTTTGTATGGTTTGTAGGATGTTGTGATGTGTTGTAGAATTTGCCAGTTTATTGTGGAGTGCATCTTTTGTGATCTGAGTATGTATTTTTGTGGGGGCACTAGAGGCAGGATTTGTAAATGTTTAAGTAGAATACTGTTGGGGTCGTATTTATGTTTAGTGGGCTCTGTTGGTATCATGGCCCTCTTTGAACCCATGTTGATTTGGTGATGTTTGTATGTGTGTGTGTTTTTTTTTTGTTATGGTATAGAGCAGAGATGTCTATATAGGATGCTGGATTATCTTGAATTTTGTTTAATTTCATTGTAGGGATTACGTGTACTCGTTTCCAGATTGTTGGGATGTTATTGTGAGACTAGGAATGGTTGATATTTGTCAAAGCATTTATTGCTGTAGGGTCCACATGTGTCAGTGTTTTTATTTTTATATATATGACAATCTCCATGACCATTGCACAGAGGATTCGAACCCGCTGCTTCTGGACCCAAGAGAGGCTCCATAACACCCGCCTTAGACCACTTATCACTGGGAACTGCAGTAGGTGCCTGTGATTGTTGCTTAATGCAGAAGTGTATATATTTACTTAAACACTCTACAGTGCGGTGGTAGCATTCACAACCACTGCTACAGTGATCAGAGTTCAAATCTTGCCCAGGGCTGAAATAGTTTCAGTATTGCTGCGTTGCGAGTCGTTACTCCAACTCTCGTGGGTAGGGACTTGGGTGTACATGTGCGTGTAAGGTCACAACATTACCCATAGATCGGTCATATATGAGCTCTGAGCTCTCTTCTGGGAGAGAAATAGCTGTTGATCATGAGTCCAACATATGATCCAAGACCATGGTGAATCACAAGGACCAGCTTTATGTGGACATGCAATGCTAGGGGGCAGAGACTTGGAATTGAAGAGAAGCAGAACTGAGAAATTTAAATGTGTTTGAGATGAAGTGTTTGCAAATTATGGTGGATGGTATGAGGATGGATAGGTTAAGAAATTGGATGAGTAGGAGAGCAGGGGTGGAAAGGAAGCCGGCAGATAGGGTTGATGGAAAAATATTGGGATGGTTTGGGGACATGGAAAGAGTGAATGAGGGAAGACTAGCAAAAAGGGGAATATCTGTTGAGTAGGGGAGGGAGAAGGCAAGAGAAAGGTGTGAGTGGAGAATGGTTGTGAATAGAATATAAATTGACACATCCCAAAGGGATTTCTTCTCATCATCTCCATTTTTACATGAAGGACAAGGAGGGGTGGTGGGTCACTGTTTAAATAAAGTGACTGGCCTTCTGTGGATGTGTTGCTTTACTTCTGACCCGAGCAATGGGTGGAGAGGGGGATGACCTTTTATCCCTAAGGAGCTAAGGGAAAAATGTGAGGAGAGTGGCTAACTACCTGTGTTCATCTCTAAGATTTTGATCCGTAGATCTTTGCTGTGTGTAGATGTTTTTTTTTTTCACACTCTTGGAAACTATCTTTTGTAGGCCTTCTGAGTGGTTAATGTTTGTTGAAGGGAGTGGTGAGGGAGTATGTGTGAATGATTTTTTGATGCAGCCCGAAGGGATTTCTCCCCATCTTCTTTTCTACATGAGGAGACAGAGAGGGGGAGTCACCTATTAAATGAAGCAGCTTGCTGTGGATGTGTTGTCTTGCTACATTGATTCTGACCCAGGGCAGTGGGTGAGATGCAGGGATGACCTGTCTTGCAGGAGGAACCAAGATAAAAGGAAGGGAAGTGGGTGAATGTGAGTGGAGTATATGAGGATGAAATAGGTGCAAATGGATTTTATGTCCTTTTTTTCCCTCGTAAGGGGGAAAAGCCATCTGTATATTTATGTATGTATTATTATTATTATTACTATTTTTTTTTATCAATCTGAGCTTGTTTGGGTCTAGTCACTGAGCAGTACTGTACTTCTGATTGGTTGGATGGATTTTCATAATTTGGTCATTGAATATAATTTTTTTTATCTAAAACAGTTCTAATATGTTTGAGCATATTCTTTGAATCTTAATATTTTTAGACATCTGTTGTATGTGTTGTACAGGTGTGGGTCTTTCTGTCACTGACTAGCAAGAGTAATGGGACAGTCACATGTTGTCAACTTTCCTTAAGTTAAAGGGTAAGAGAAAGTAGATGAACCTGATAGATATCTTGGTCTTAGTCCAGTGACTAAGTGCCATCCACTCAAGGCTGCACCTTTAGATGCTGTGTTTCATATTACTGGGTGGCTTTACCATCGGGACTGCAGTGTTTAAGGTCCATGAATTAATATACCAAATTGGTAGTTTTGGTGATAATCACCATATTTCTTTTTTCCTTGCTGTGAAAATCCTGATTTATGGCTGCAACTTGTAAAAAATGGAGTATCTGCTGCATGTGTATGATCAAATGTAATTTCAACACATTCTTCATTGTGTAACTATAATTGTGAATGTCCAAGATATATGGAAATTAAGATCTGGGTAGAAAAAACATCTTGTCAGCTGCATAATCAGTAAATGGAACAAATTTCACATCAATGTAATGCAGTTTAAATTTTTAAGTTTCAGGTCATAAACAACTGAAGTGTAATGCAGTTTAAAGTTTTAAGTTTCAGTTAAATAAACAGCTGCAGTGACAAAAATTTTCATCCTTCTTATGTAACTTCTATATGGACCAAAGTGTAACCAGCCAGCATGGTTTTCCACTATAACTCTGATGATGTACAATCTTTGCGTGGTTGAAACGAAAAGGAGTCAAGGGACATGTGTGAAGGGAGTGAAGAGGGGTGAGGAGTTACCTCCCCTTGATTAGCCACCCAACTTTGTGGATAATGGGTGATTGAATGAATGTAGGGTTTATTTCTTTATTTCATTACCACCTTCATCTCTGGTGATTTATGCTAAAGATTTTCTCAATGTTGCAGTGGCGTATGGAGCTGGAGGAGATCCTGGAAATTGCTGTCATGGACAGCGAGCCCTGGGTAGCAATGCTGGCGGAGATCATGAAGACTTTCCCTGCATCAGGCTCACTCAATCTTGACATTAGGTAAACTCAAGATATGCATAGCCATTATAAAATTGTGTGTGTGTGTTTACCAATTTACCTAGTTGTATTATATAGAAGGGAGCTATGCTCGTAGTGACCCATCTCTGAATCTTTCAGCATTGTTTGTTCTCAAATTCTTTTTATGGTTTTTGCACACACTGTTGCCTCATCCAAATTGTTCCAATTTGTTGTGTGTGTATATATGTATGTGTATATATATATATATATATATATATATTTTTTTTTTTTTTTTTTGGGGGGGGGAGGGCTTGCTTGCTTGCCTGTGGGGTACATTAAAAGTTTAAAAATCTGAATAGCAGTAGATTGAAAGTTGTTCAAATTATTTTCATTTTCATTTATTTCATTTGTTTTTATTTATTAATATATTATTGTTGAGTGGGACTCCTAAGAATACAAAATATATTCTCACAATTCTATCCATATACCAAGTGCTTCTTCCCTCTTACAAGGAAGGTAATCAAGTCATGCACCCACTTTGGGAGTGAGTATTAAAGGAGAGAGGCTGGAGAAAATGGATAGCTGTGGCAGGAAAGGTAGGAGTGGAGGTGGAGGTAGATTGTAGATTGAGAGAAGTAAGTAAATACCTTGGGGAATTAAAAATTGTAATGAGAAATAGACATTTGGGAATGAATGCTAAGAGGAAATTTTATGAAGAGGTGATTGTGCCAACAGCACTGTATGGGGCAGAAACATGGAACATAAGAAATAGTTTAAATGTATTGGAGAAGAAATGTCTGAGAAGTAGGGTAGGGGTTACTTCGCTGGATAGAGTGAGAAATGAGGAGGAGAGCGGAGATGGAAAGGAGCTGGGAGATAGGGTTGATGAAAGAGTATTGGGATGGTTTGGACACATGGAAAGAATGAAGAAAGATTAGTAAAAGAAGTGCAGGAGGCAGATGTAAATCATGTAAGTTATGAGTTTAGACCTAAGAAGGCAATTGTAATGTGATCATGATTTTTAATTGTAATTTATTTCACAGGGACCCAGCTGAAAATCAAAGGATAACCCATGACCTTACCACCGAACTCCGCAAGATGGTTAGAAAACATTCTGAATTAGGACTGCTGCCAATGGAGTGTAATTATCTGAACCGCAATGCTTTTGTTTCTGCAGCAGGCCAACAGGTAAATATTTAGTATCATTGGAAAGTTTGAATGTTTATGATTTTTTTTTTTTCACATCAATGTGCAGGGATGACCCGTCATCCAGGAGGTTCTAAGATGAGAGGGAGGGTGGAGGAGTGTGGAGTGTATTCAGGGATGGAATGGGTGGGAATGATTTTATGCCTTTTCCTTTTTGGTTACCTCCCTTGTAAGTGGGAAAAAGCTTTGGTATATGTATGTATGTTTTTTTTTTTTTTTTTTTTTTTTTTTTTTTTTTTTTTTTTTCTCCCTTCAATGCTACCCAATGAAATGAATAAGGATAGTAACCTTGTTATGGTAATGACCTTTACAAGAGAAATCCGAGTGCCAATGGCATAACTAAGGCGGGGGACAGAGGGGGGCAAATTTTAAAGTTACTCTGGGCACCCATTGGAGACGGGTCCCAAAAAAAAGTATCTCAAATTTTCCCTGTGACAAAAACAGTCAATGAAAGGGTTAGATATAGAGACAAGTAAAGATATAAACAGAAATATTACATTCAAAGTGGCAACATATATTACGGTTATGTTGACTTCTTTTAGGTAGGTTGTCTTGCGATTTACAAAATCTTCAGATTTTCTGCTACAATTTTTTTTTAGATTTTTATTTATCTTACTCGGCATTGCTGCTCTCAGATTATGCACACACTTGTGCTGTTGTAGGACCTATGCTGGAACCCTGATATCCTGATTAATCCTGAATCTGTATGTAACCAACTGCCTATTTTCAAGACAGTTCATAGTATATGATAGGTTTCTATATTATACCACCCAGCAATATGTTGGGAGTGGGGCCCAAAGGAGATAATCCACCAGGCCCCCAGATCCATAGCTATGCTCCTGCTGAGTGCCATAACATGTATCTCTTGTTTTTCATGAATAGAAGATTAGACTGTATATGCATTGTTATCCATTCTTATAGTTAATAAGAACACATACTTGATAGTTATCATTCAGTTTTATTTTTGCCTTATTCATACATTTTTTTTTCAAATATTTACAATCTACACCCAAAACCCCACAAGTTATTCAGTCCATTATCCCAGAGTTCTCTTGCAGGAGACCCACAGCTCTAAAGTAACTGCCAGCAGTCACTAGATTGGCCCATATGTCACTCAAGAAAGATATTTTTTTATTGTCTGGTTATGACTAGAGTGGGGCATTGTAAGATGAGGTTGTTCTATGTCTTTTGTGTGATGGTTGTATCTGGGGCAATATGTTTCTATAATGAGGCCTGTTCTGTGTTGGTATTGTTTTAGTGGTGGATGATGATGTAAACATAGTCATACGAGTGTGGTTTTTGTTTATCTTGAGACATTTTTCTGTGGGACTATCAAGAGGGGTTTGGTGGACCAAGGAGTTTGATGTTCAGTCTTGGAGTGTATGTTTTGTGATCTGAGTGTGAATGTGTTTTTGTATGGATGTGTGTGTTGCAGGTGATAGGTTGATACTCCAAATGCATGTATTTATATGTTCAGGACTACTTATGTAATATAATGCAAGTGATATCTGTTTCTTTTTTTTTTTTTTGCAGCCTCCATTAACCAAGCATTTTACACTCAAGAGAAAACCCAAAGCAGCAGCGCTGCGAGTGGAACTTTTGAACCGGTCAGCTGATGCACAAACCAATGTCAAGAAATCACAGTTGCCTACTGTCCCAGTCAGATCACGAGGAATGCCACGTAAAATGACTGACACAAGTATGTGTTTCAGGTATATGTTTGATCAATTGTACTTGTAGCTTGTCACTATTTAATTTTTTTTTATAGTTTTGTCTCTAAATAAAAAGGGGTTACAAGGTTGGATAGAGTGGGAAATGAGGAGGTGAGGAGGAGAGCAGGGGGTGGAAAAGGAGATGTCAGATAGGGCTGATGAAAGAGTATTGGGTGGTTTGGACACATGAAAACAATGAGTGAAGAAAGTTTAGTAAAATAGATGGAATGTGAGGTGGATAGAATGAATTTGGGGAATGACTGAGGATGAAATGGACGGATGGGGTGAAAGGAGTTTTGAGCAAGTGGGGAATATCTGTTAAACAAGGAAAGGGGAAGACAGGAGATAGGGATGAGTGGAGAATGGCTGTGTATAGATGATACTTTGATGCAAAGAAAGGAGGGGGCAGGGGATGGGGGGTGTAGTAGGGAAGGGTTGTATTTACCTAGTTGCATTATACGGGAAGGGAGCTATGCTCGTGGTGACCCATCTTTGTATCTTTCAGCATCAAGTTTTTTCTTAAAATCATGAATAGTGTTTTTACACACTATTTCTTTATCCAAATTATTCCAGGTATCCAGTACTCTATGTGGGAAGCCTTTTTTTTTTTTTTTTTTTTATTCTCATATCTCTTCTATAGTTATCCTTCAGTGGATTTTTTTTTGCTGCAGCCTGAAGAGATTCTCCCCCATCTTCTCTATTTTACACATGAGGGGATGGAGAAGGGGATTGCCAATTAAATGAAGTGGCAGATGTGGAGGGAGTGAACATGAGGGGACGTCCTAGGATGAGGTGAAGGGGGCTTTGGGGAAGAGGGGAATGTCTGTTGAGGAAGGACGGGAGAGGACAGAAGACAGGGGTGAATGGAGAATGGTTGTATATGGATGATGTTGTGATTGCATGAGGTGGAATGGGCGGGTGGATGGGGGGTGAGGTAGTATGTGTGAGCAAAATTTGACGCAGCCCGAAGGGATCCTCTCATTTTATGCAATGGGGGGACGGAGAGGGGGGGTCGCCGATTTAATGAAGCGGCCTTCCTGTGGATGTGCTGTGTCTTGCGACACTGCTTCTGACCCAGGGCAGTGGACAAGGTGCAGGGATGACCCGTCATTCAGGAGGTGCTAAGATAAGAGGGAGGGTGGAAGGGTGTGGAGTGTATTCAGGGATGGAATGGGTGGGAATGATTTTATGCCTTTTCCTTTTTAGCTACCTCCCTTGTAAGGGGGAAAAAGCCTTGGTATATGTGTGTATGCCTTGCCGTAGATGTACTGTGTCTTGTGTTGCTTCTGACCCAGGGCAGAGGACGCAGGAATGACCACAAGAAGCAAAGATGAGAGGGAAACAAAGGTGGCAGAAGGGAATGGGATGGGTGGGAGTGGCTTTGTGCCTTTTGACTTGGCTACCTCCCATATAAGGGAGGAAAAGCCCTTGGTATATAGATAGGTATATGAAAGGGTGCATAATAGTGGTAGAAAAGAGGCATACGTATAAAGAATGGTTGCAAAGAACTGAAAAAGTATATGAGAAGTATAGAATAATGAGGAGGAAGCTAAATGCAAGGTGAGGGAGGCCAAAAGAAGACTGGATGTGAAGTAGGTTAGGTGTATGTCTGAGAAGATTAAGGGCATGTAAAGAGGTTTTAAAAGGGGGTAAAAAAGTGTGAAGATGCAAGTTGGGTAGAGTGGATATGATAAAGCAAGTAGATCGATAGTTGTTAATGTAAGAAAAGGCTGTGAGAGGATCAATCAATCCATTTCCCAAGGTGTCTCTTGCAGGAGATCCAAGGCTCCCAAGTAACCAATAATGGCTATTAGACAAGCCCATATGTCACTCAAAGAAGAAATATTGTTTTGTTGTCTGTCTGGGGATAGTGCAAGGGCAGTGTAGGATGAAGGTCATTTGTGGGATGGTTACATCTAGGGCAGTGATTCTGTGGCCAGACCTATTCTGTGTTGGTATTGTGTAAGGTATGGAAGGCAGTGTGGAGGGAGTGAACATGAGGGGGTGACCTAGGATGAGATGGATGGATGGGGTGAAAGGGGCTTTGGGAAAGAGGGGAATGGAAAATGGTAGTATATGGATGATGTTGTGATGCATGAGGTGGAATGGATGGGGGGATCGGGGATGAGGTAGTATGTGTTAGAAAAAATTGACGCAGCCCGAAGGGATTTCTCCCCGTCTTCTCCTTTTCTGCATGAGGGGACAGAGAGGGCGGGTTGCCGATTTAATGAAGTGTCCTTGCTGTGGATGTGTTGTGTCTTGCGACACTGCTTCTTCAGGGCAGTGGACAAGATGCAAGGGTGACCTGTCATCCAGGAGGTGCCAAGATAAGAGGGAGGGTAGAGGGTGGAGGGGAGCGGAGTGTATTAGGGATGGAATGGGTAGGGATGGTTTTTATGTCTTTGTTTTTTGGCTACCTCCCATGTTAGGGGAAAAAGCCTTTGGTATATGTATGTACGTATGTATGTATTGGGTAAGAGCTGGATGGTGCCTGAATCCAGGTATACTTGTGTGGCTCTTGCTTCTCTAGAGGGATTCTGCTCTAGGACTAGTATGAGTGGGTATTAATATAAGTTTGGTGGTCTGTCTTGAAGAGCTTGTTTTGGGATCTGGGTGTGAATGTGTTTTTTGTGTGGATGTGTTTTTTGTGTGGATGTGTTGTGTGGTACATATGATAGGTTGTTTAATATATCTGTGTTTTTTTTTGTTATGTTTTGGTTGTTGTGCATGTGTGATGTAATGACATGGGTACATAAGGTCGAGGGCTCCAGCATAGAACTGTTGTGCCTATGTGATGTCTTTTTGGGAGAGTATTGGATTCAAAGAGTTGGTGTTCAGTTTGGGTTCTGTAACCTAAACATGTCAAGCTTCATGGTTCTTGCTTCTCTTGAGATGAATTTTTCTGTAGGTCTAATGTCTGAAAGGTTTTGTGGAGTAAGGAGTTTGATTGTTGGTCTTGTATTGCATGCTTTGTGGAATATGAATATGTTTTTGTATGGATGTGTTGTGGGGTACAGATAGGTTAGTGTAGATGTTAGAATAGTATGTTGATGGTTTAAGTTTTTATTTGCATTTAGTTGTGTATTTGTGTGATATAATGATATTGATGAGAAGGGTTGAGGGTTCATACATAGAACTGTGTACCTATCCTTTTCATGTGATGTTGTATAGGAAGGATTTTGGTTTCTGTATGCAAATATTCTTTTTGACTGATTTTGGTGTATGTTTTTATTATTTTCAGTGATTTATTTTGTTTAGTTTGTAAGGTGTCTGTGTTTGTTTTCCTTATTTTTCATCCCTGTCCCCTGCCCACTGTTTAGGTCAAAGCCGATGCAGCAAGATACAGGATGATGGCAGGACATGACAAATTTGGTTCCCTTGTACCATTTTATTACTTGACAACCTTTCCCTTTCAACTACTTTAGAATTTACAGAGATGACAAGAAAAAATTCCTTTGGGTCACATCCACTTGGACCTCTTGCCCTCTCTCTTCTCTGCTTGACAAACATTCCTTTTGTAACCAATGTCCCTTTCACCCCATCCATCTACCTCATCCTCAGTCTTCCCCTCAGGTGTATCCCATCCACCTTTGCATCTCATACTCTTTGTGCTAGTTTTTTTAATGTGTTTCATATGCCCAAACCATATAAATACATATACCAAAGGCTTTTTCCCCCTAACAAGGGCAGTGGATAAGGTCCAGGGATGACCCATCATCCAGGAGGTGCTAAGATAAGAGGGAGGGTGGAGGGGTGTGGAGTGTATTCAGGGATGGAATGGGTGGAAATGATTTTATGCCTTTTCCTTTTTGGCTACCTCCCTTGTAAGGGGGAAAAAGCCTTGGTATATGTATGTATGTATGTACAAGGGAGGTAGCCAAAAAACAAATGTATAGAAAAACCACTCCCACCCATTGCATCCCCACACATTCCCTCTTTTCTGACCCACACCATATACTATATTAAAATTAATTTATTTCATATCTAATTTTCAGCACCACTAAAGGGCATTCCAAGTCGATTACCAGGATCTGGAGCAAGAGGCTCTGGTTTAGGATCTACACCAATGTCTCGACCAATGGGCAGGTCGTCATTACCACGCAAGGATGGTGGAAGCAAATTGTTGGACATATCAGAATCTCCATTAGCAGCACAACAGGTAATGTATGCAGTAGGATATTACAAAAAATATTGAATTAATACAAATATATATCAAAAGGCCTTTTCTCTCCTCTAATAGGGCTGGTCAAGTCAAAGTATACACATACTCTACAGCCATTTCATACCCATCCAAACACCCGTTCATTGTTCCTCCCATCTAAACCACTTCAGTACGATGACACCTACGTAGGCATCATGAGACATGAGTGGGTACATGAGGATGCCAGCATCGGCGTCTTGATTATAATTTTTTTTGTAGTTGTACGTGAGTTACCTCCGAATTCTGTGAACTGGGTGGATCACATTTTCTGTGTTTATTATTACTCAGAGTAAAAGAGAACAAGTAATACAGCAGTGACTTAGTGTTTTATAATGTGAGTGGTGTGACGAATCATACATATGGCAGCTGATGCTGCATACAAGAATTTGACTTGCACTGAAGTGGTTAATTCCTCATGGATGATGGGCCCTCCCTGCCTGATACCACACTGCTTGGGTTTAAAGATAAAAGAGCAGACCACAGGAGGGCCTGATAGTTGGTTTGACCCAACTTCTTCTTTATATTGTGACCCCCTCATATATACATACACACATACATGTACCAAAGGCTCTTTCCCCCATACAAGGGAGGTATCCAGAAAACAAAGGCATAAAATCCACTCCCACTCATTCCATCCCCACATACTCCATTCTCATCCACCCCCCTCCCTCCCTCTTATCTTGGCTCCTCATACACTCAAGAAATTTATGGAACATACAAGAAGTACAACCATTTGAGCTGTGTCATTCTTCATCCTTTTGCGACCACTCTCCATTCGCTCCTATTTTTTGCACGCCCTTGTCTTTATTCGGTAGACAATTTCTTGTATCTAGTTACCTTTAGGGAAGAGGGGAATGTCTGTTGAGGAAAGACAAGAGAGGATAGAAGACATGGGTGAATGGAGAATGGTTGTATATGGATGATGTGATGCATGAGGTGGAATGGGCGGTGGGATGGGGGGTGAGGTAGTATGTGTGAGCAAAATTTGACGCAGCCCAAAGGGATTTCTCCCTGTCTTCTCCTTTTATGCATGGGGGGACGGAGAGGGGGGGTCGCCGATTTAATGAAGCGGCCTTGCTGTGGATGTGCTGTCTTGCAACACTGCTTCTGACCCAGGGCAGTGGACAAGGTGCAGGGTTGACCCGTCATCCAGGAGGTGCTAAGATAAGAGGGAGGGTGGAGGGGTGTGGAGTGTATTCAGGGATGGAATGGGTGGGAATGATTTTATGCCTTTTCCTTTTTGGCTACCTCCCTTGTAAGGGGGAAAAAAGCCTTGGTATATGTATGTATGTAGTTACCTCTTCATCCTGTCCCACATTATTCTTTGTCCTCCCCTCAAGTTCACTTCATCTACCGCTTTCTACGCTCTTTTTGCCATTCTTTCCTTACATATTCTTTACATATCCTCAAGCCAGTTGTTGTTTGCTGACGACACTGTGCTTGTAGCAGGATCAGAGGAGGGATTGAGGAAGTTAGTGACAGAGTTTGAAATGGTGTGTGAAAGAAGGAAGCTGAAGATAAATGTGGGCAAAAGTAAGGTGATGAGATGTACAAGGGGAGAGAGTGACAGTAGGCCGGAAGTGAGCATTAAGGGTGAGAAACTGGAGGAAGTGAATAGTTTCAGATACTTGGGTGCGAATGTGACAGGAAAGGGAGGAGGGGGGGTGGAAGTAGAATGTAGATTGAGAGAAGCAAGTAAATGCCTTGGTGGATTAAAAAGTGTAATGAGAAATAGACATCTGGGAATGGATGTTAAGAGGAGGTTATATGAAGGAGTGATTGTGCCAACAGCAATGTACGGGGTAGAAACATGGAACATGAGAGAGGAAGAGAGAAGGAGTTTGAATGTGTTTGAGATGAAATCTCTGAGAAGTATGATAGGGATTACTAGGCTAGATAGAGTGAGAAATGAGGAGGTGAGGAGAAGAACGTGTGGAAAAGGAGCTGGGAGATAAGGTTGATGAAGGAGTATTAGGATGGTTTGGACACATGGAAAGAATGAGTGAAGAAAGATTAGTGAAAAAAAGAAGTGTGGAAGGTGGAGGTGGAAGGAGTGAATATGAGGGGGCATCCTAGGATGAGATGGATGGATGGGGTGAAAGGGGTTTTACAAAAGAGAGGAATGTCTGTAGAGGAAGGACAGGAGAGGACAGAAGATAGGGGTGAATGGAGAAGGGTTGTGTATGGATGAGGCTGTGATGCATGAGGTGGAGTGGGTGAGGGATGGTGGGTGAGGAAGTATGTATGAGAAAAAAAATTGACGCAGCCCGAAGGAATTTCTCCCCGTCTTCTCCTTTCCTGCATGGGGGGACAGAGAGGGGGAGTCGCCGAATTTATGAAGCGGCCTTGCTGTGGATGTGCTGTGTCTTGCAACACTGCTTCTGACCCAGGGCAGTGGACAGGATGCAGGGATGACCCGTCATCCAGGAGGTGCCGAGATGGGAGGGAGGGAGGAGGGTGGAGGGGAGTGGAATATATGGGAAATGAAATGGGTGGGAGAGATTTCTATGCCTTTTTCTTTTTGGCTACCCCCCGTGTAGGGGGGAGGAAGCTTTTGGTATATGTATGTATGTATCTCAGCATTCATTGATCAACCCTATCTGCTAGCTCTCTTTCCAACTTCACCTCCACATTTCTCACTATCCAGCTTCATAATTCACACCATATTTCGTAAACACTTAATCTCACTAACTTATCCATCTTTCACAAACATGTTACCAATCTTTCCTCTTTTACTGTTATATGTATTCATGCATACATGGTAACCCAGTAATTAGGGTTTTGGTTAAAGACCTCCTCCCAGATCTACTTCTACCTTGACATTTTTGTTGGAGAAAAATGCAGAGTCGGGGATCCTTGGTGTCTCACTCCATTCCACTTAGTCACCTATGACACACATGGGAATGGCATTCTTCCCCATCTCCCTCGCTAGAGGGGGAATTAATTGAACTAATCATGTATATACCATACATATACCAAAGGCTTTTTTTCCCCATACACAGGAGGTAGCCGAAAGACAAAGACATCGAAACCACTCCTACTCATTCCATCCCCTACATACTCCATTCCCCTCTACCCTCTTCCCTCCCTCTTATCTTGGCACCTCCTGGATGACGTCAATTTATTTCTCATACATACTCCCTCACCCCCCATCCCCCACCCACTCCCCCTCATGCATCACAGCATTATCCATGCACAACCATTCTCCATTCACCCCTACCTTCTGTCCTCTCCCATCCTTCCTCAACAGATATTCCCCTCTTTCCCAATACTTCTACTTATTCTAATAGTGATGATGTTGTTGTTAGTATCATGACTAGCTGTGCTTTTGTGATTGCAGAAGCTAAGGAATCCAAAGAGGATGTATGTCAATTTTATTGCTAGACTTAGAAAAATAAGATAAGAATTTAAACATTAATTAAGTGCATGTTCTCATGAACTAGACTAAATTATGTGATTAATTCAGGCAAAGAAACGAAGAAAGTACCAAGATGCAACTGACGCTAAAGCAGCAGACGTGGAAAACAAGTTAAAGGAGCAACAGCATCAGGCTGAAGGGAAGCAGGCAGCACAACAACAACAACAGCAACAACAACAGCAGCAGCAACAACAACAACAACAGCAACAACAACAGCAACAACAGCAACAGCCACAACAACAGCAACAGCAGCAGCAACAGCAACAACAACCACAGCCACAGCAACAACAGCAGCCACAGCAACAGCCACAACCACAGCCTCAACCACAGCCACAGCCACAACAGACTACACAACAAAATCAACAACAGCAGGTAATGTACCATGGTTATAACACCTCTTTTTACCCGAGGGGTTCAACAGAGATTGATAAACTAACCTGGTGGTAGTGATAATAAAAGAATTCATACCTTTCAGTATAGAAGTGGTTAAGATAAAAAGAAATGATAGTCCCATAGAAGTTATGACCCAGTTGTAACAGTAGAATTGGTTTTATATGCATATGATCTAGATATACTTTAACTCAGCCTTTGAGGGACGAAGGCTTGGTGGTGAATGTATGCATATATGTGTATATAAATATAGCTGAATAGATAAGTAAGAATATGTCTGTATGTATAATTTGTTCATTTGTCATTTGATGATAATTATCTTTTATTCTTTCGGACACTTTTAACAGCCAACACCAGATTATGCTGCTGGCCTTACACCATCCAACCCAGCCACACCTGCTCCTGCGACACCTTCAGCACCAAATATTTTGACCACTGGAGGCGGAACAACATTACATAGTGAGTACAGCTGAGTATTGGGTTTAAGGATTTTTATGTGCACAAGTTATATGGCAGATATATTGAGATTAGGCTATTAGATTTATATCATGTTACTTCAAGGAAAATATCCTTTCTCTCTCTTTCTCTCTCTCTCTCTCTCTCTCTCTCTCTCTCTCTCTCTCTCTCTCTCTCTCTTTTTAAAGTAACATGATATAAATCTAATTTCTGCATGAGGTGACAGAGAGGGGGGTCACCGATTTAATGAATTGACCTTGCTGTGGATGTGCTGTGTCTTGCAACACTGCTACTGACCCAGGGCAGTGGGCGAGATGCAGGGATCTGTCATCCAGGAGGAGCCAAGATAAGAGGAAGGGAGGGGAGTGGAGTATGTGGGGATGGAATGGGTGGGAGTGGATTTTATGCCTTTGTTTTTTGGCTGCCCCCCCTTGTAAGGGGGAAATGCCTTTGGTATATGTATATACTTTAAGGAGAGACTAATAGTGGCTACATGCAAATGGTGGTACTGCTAGGTGGATAGCAAAGAGAAGCAGCTTTCTATTGCTTGTTTTCAAAGCCCTTGAACACCTTCACCTCCATTTGAATGTGCAAGGCTGACACTCACTTTATCAGCTTCTTTTATATTTCCTCCACATTTTCACATTGAGCTGACAACTGGTACATACATACATATACCCTTCTCTCTCTCTCTCTCTCTCTCTCTCTCTCTCTCTCTCTCTCTCTCTCTCTCTGTCTGTCTGTCTCTCTCTCTCTCTCTCTCTCTCTCTCTCTCTCTCTCTCTCTCTCTTTCTTTTACAAGGAAGGTAGCAAAAAAATAACAATGGCATAAAATCCACTCCCACCCATTCCATCCCCACATACTCCGCTACCTTTCACCCCACTCTTGGCTCCTTCTGGATGAACGGATCATTCCTGCATTTCACTCACTCTCCTGGGTCAGAAGCAGTATCACAAGAGACAGCATATCCACAGCAAGTCTGCTTCATTTAATTGGCGACCCTCCTCTTTGTCACTTCATGCAGAAAAAGAGAAGACAGGGAGAAATCCCTTCATGCTGCATCAATTTATTTTTCATACATACTCCCTCACCCACCATCCCTCACCCACTCCCTTTTATGCATCACAGCACCATCCATACGCAACCATTCTCCATTCACCCCTATCCTCTGTCTTCTCCCATCCTTCCACCACAGACATTCCCCTCTTTCATAATGCCCCTTTAAAGCAAGGTTTACACACTACGATAAATTGTAGCTATTTATTGTAATGAAAAGGTTGTTACAATTTGTCATTACGTGTAAACAGGAAATCGTAGTGATTTATCGCTACGATCTCCTGTTTACACGTAATGACAAATTGTAACAACCTTTTCATTACAATAAATTGCTACAATTTATCGCAGCGTGTAAACCTTGCTTTACCCCAGCCATCCATCTCATCCTGTGTTGCCCCCTCATATTCACTCCTTCCTCTTCTGCCTTCTACACCTCTTTTATTAATCTTTCTTCATTCATTCTTTCCATGTGTCCAAACCATCCCAATACTCTTTCATCAACCCTATCTCCCAACTCCCTTGCCCCCCTGTTCTCCTCCTCACCTCCTCAGTTCTCACTCTATCCAGCCTAGTAACCCCTATCATACTCCCATCTATTTCATCCCCACACATCCCACTCCCATTCACCACCTCCTCCTTCCCTTTCATTTTGGCTCCTCGTGGATGACAGGTCATCCCAGCATCTTGCCCATCGCCCTGGGTCAGAACCAATGCAGGAAGACACAGCTCAACCACAGCAAGGAGAGACAGAAAATGAGATAGATGGGTGGGGTGAGCAGGGCATTAGATGCAAGAGAATGTTTGTTGAGGAAGGAAGAGAGAATGCAAAAGATACTAGTGAATGGAGAATGGTTGTAAACAGATGAGGAAGTAATGTGGCCTGAATTTATTTTATTCTTCCCTATTCATAGTTTTAGATACTTGGGTGCGAATGTGGCAGGAAAGGGAGGAGTGGGGATGGAAGTAGAATGTAGATTGAGAGAAGCGATGAGTAAATGCCTTGGTGTATTAAAAAGTATAATGAGAAATAGACATCTGGGAATGGATGCTAAGAGGAGGTTATATGAAGGAGTGATTGTGCCGACAGCACTGTATGGGGCAGAAACATGGAACATAAGAGAGAAGGAGTTTGAATGTGTTTAACATGAAATGTCTGAGAAGTATGATAGGGGTTACTAGGCTAGATAGAGTGAGAAATGAGGAGGTGAGGAGGAGAACAGGGGTGGAAAGGGAGTTGGGAGATAGGGTTGATGAAAGAATATTGGGATGGTTTGGACACATGGAGAGAATGAATGAAGAAAGATTAGTGAATGAGGTGTGGAAGGAGTGAATATGAGGGGGCGTACTGAGATGAGATGGATGGATGGGGTAAAAGGGGCATTACAAAAAAGAGGCATGTCTGTTGAGGAAGGACAGGAGAGGACAGAAGACAGGTGAATGGAGAAGGGTTGTGTATAGATGAGTGGGGGAGTGGGTGGGGGATGGGGGGTGAGGAAGTATGTATGAGAAATAATTTGACGCAGCCCGAAGGGATTTCTCCCCGTCTTCTCCTTCTCTGCATGAGGGGACGGAGAGAGGGGGTCGCCGAATTAATGATGCGGCCTTGCTGTGGATGTACTGTCTTGCAACGCTACTTCTGACCCAGGGCAGTGGACAGGATGCAGGGATGACCTGTCATCCAGGAGGTGCCAAGATAAGAGGGAGGGAGGAGGGTGGAGGGGAGTGGAATATGTTGGGGATGGAATGGGTGGGAGTAGTTTCTATGCCTTTTTCTTTTTGGCTACCTCCTGTGTAAGGGGGGAAAAAGCCTTTGGTATATGTATGTATGATTCTTGAATTGGTGAGGAAGGGGGTTTTTATATCATAAAACAGTGGAAGCGAACCAGCTGTAGCTACTGGAACTTGCTGTGAAAGTGCTGCATCATATTGCATTGACTTTTACCCAAGGTGTGTAGCAGAGGAGAGGGATACTTCTTTATCCAAAGCTTGGATGGGAGGGACAACAAATAGATACTTGGATGGGTATGGGATGGATATAGAATTGCTCTGATTCAAGCATCCCCCTTGAAGCATCGGCTTCTGTTATATGGATATGTGTTCATGATAATGACATTGATAAATTGTATTCTTTAGTCCTTTAGATTACTTTTCATGTAATATCTTTGTGGTACTTGTGTTACAGCCAATGCAGTTGCTGTTGGAACCTTGACTGCAAGGTCCAGTCTCCAAAGTAGTGAACGTGCTTCCCCATCAGCTCCTACTCCTCCTCCTGCAAATGTAATCCCAGCTGGAACTACCACAACTCCACAGCGCATCATTGTTAATGCTTCACCCCAAGTCAGTGCACCGACTGTTGTCTATAGAACAGTTACTCCAGTTACAACTTATGCCCAGCAAACGGCAACACCATTACAGCCTACAGTTATCACCACTCAGCCTGCTCCTGACAACAGTTCTTCTACGCCACAGTATGCAACACTCCAGGTGAATATTATGTTTATCTTAAGTTCAAGGAATCACAGTATACATGTGTGAAAAGTCAAATTGAATCTGTATTTTCATATTAAAGATAATGTATGTTTATCTTTCAGCCATTACAACCAGATAACCTAGTGTATACGACTACAACCAGCCTTAGTAATGCAGCACCACAGCAAACTCTCCTTGTTTCAACAACCACAGCTAGCACACAGCCACAGCAATCGGCCCATACTCAAGCCACAATTAACCCACAGCCCCAACAGCCTCAGCAAAGACGAGGATTATCACTTACTGTAAGTATGAACACATAAATATTAGGACCCATAACATTAAGTTCACTATTTGATAGGCAGGTTTATGAATCATTCTCATATTGGGATATTGAATGCATGGTACCATGTGGTCAATACTTTAGGAATTGTTTTGGTGTGTCCCTGCAGAGTAGAACCTCACATCATTCATCTGTGTTAGTTTGAAATATCTGCTTTTGAAGGAATGATGATACTATTTTTACTACTGCTGTTCCCTTGAACCTGTCCTTTACTACTTCTATGACTACCTCTTCCTGAGTTGGGGGGGGATGATTCTACCACTGTATTGTCAAGTGCAATGTAAAAGGCAACTAAATGGAATGGAGTGAGGGGACTGGTGGTCCTCCACTCTATATTTTTCTACTGTGGAAAGTCAAAGCATACAAGGGTCTGGGAGAACTTCAATCAGAATCCTTGTAGTAGGCCATTATATGGGGCAGAGAGATGGAATTTAAGAGAGGCAGAAAGGAAAAGATTAAATGTGTTTGAGATTAAATGTCTAAGAGGTATGGTAGGGGTTACAAGATTGGATGGAGTGAGAAACAAGGCAAGGAGGAGAGCAGGGTTGGAAAAGGAGATGACAAATAGGGTTGATGAAAGAGTATTGGGATGGTTTGGACACATGGAAAGAATGAGTGAAGAAATAGTAGCAAAACAGGTGTGAAAGGCAGAGATGGATGGAGTGAACAGGAAGGGGCGACTGAGAATGAGATGGATGGGTGGGTGAAAGGGGCATTGAGCAGGAGGGAGATGTCTGGTGACCAAGGAAGAGAGAAGGCAGGAGATAGGAGTGAGTGGAGAATAGCTGTGTAAAGATGATATTGTGATGCAAGGAAGGGAGTGGCTGGGGAATGGGTGAGGTTAAGGAGTGGTTATGTGTGAGTGATATTTTAACGCAGCACAGAGAGTTCTCCCTATCTTGTATTTTTCTGAACAAGAGGAAGGTAGAAGCGAGGGTTGCTGATTAAGTGAAACAGCTTTGCTGTGGATGTGCTGTGCCTTGCTGCATTGCTTCTGACCCAGGACAGTGGGTGGGATGAGAGAGAGAGGAAAGGGTAGTGAATGGGAGTGGAATGGGTAGGAATGAAATGAGTGGGAATGGGTATACATGCCTTTTGACTTTGGTTACCTCCCTGGTAAGGGAGAAAAAGCCCTTGTTATGTAGATAAATAGGTCATTTAAATGTGCATGAATTCAGTACAGAGTAAAGGGGAAGAGATTGATAGTATGTTTGTGAGAAGAAAGATTGACATATTACAGTAAAACTAAATTGAAAGGGAAGAGGTGAGTTTGAGTTTGGGAGTGGTGGGTAGGGTATTAGGAGTGATGAGGGGGCTAGGGATCAAAGTAGTGGTCACTGCTGGAAAGTGATGATATAGGTGTGTGGTGGAGTGGAGGGAAGTGTCTTTGAGGACAGTGTGAGCAAAGGGGAAATGGAGATGGGAGATTTTTTCATGAAAGTAGCAGTTGCCGACAAGACTGACGAGTTAAACACCATATGAGGACGGAGCCTTTATTTGTACGACGTTTCGATTATTACAGCTTTTTCAAGTACTTGAAAAAGCTGTAATAAGCAAAACGTCGTACAAATAAAGGCTCCGTCTTCATATGGTGTTTAACTCTTCAGATGGAAGAAATGGGTTCTTGTGAGTGCATGTGGTCATGGTAGTAAGAAAAGGGATTTTTTATTTATTCATTTATTTAAATGAGTGTATAGGGAGTTTTGGGATGAATGTAAATGTAGTGATGTTGAGAGCTCTGAATGCTAGAGTATGCAATGAACCAGTAGTGGAGTAGTAGGGAGGTTTGAGGTGTCAGGTAAGAATGTTAGAAAGAAAAAAAAATGAGTGACCACTTAAAAAAAAAAAAAAATGAGTGACCATTTTATTGCCCTTCAGAACATGCAGATATTAAAAGAGAATGTAACTATTAATGATCATGAACATGGAATAATTAATATTGGTATTTTCTTGTGGCTACAGAAAGAGCAGATGTTGGAAGCACAGGAGATGTTCCGCAGCAGCAACAAAGTTACCAGACCAGAGAAGGCTTTGATTCTTGGTTTTATGGCAGGGTCAAGAGGTAAGAACATTTATGTATATATTAAATAAGAATTTTAATATTGTGTATTATAAAACCTGTACAAAGTATTGGTTTATTTTAGAAACAAATAAACAGCTGTATAAGTGTGGTATTTACTTAATTGTCTTGAGTGCTATCAGGTGATTATATTTAGTCCAGGGAAGCCACATATCCCAGAGAGTTAGAACCTATCATGATTAACATGGTGCTGAGGTGGGAGGATGCGGCTAGGTGGCTCTATCTGATGGTGTTTTCAGTTGCATTTGATGTGGTTTGGTGCTAGTGTATTTGTGATTTTGCCCTTTACACTTGTGACTGTGCTTGTGTTTATGATTCATGGTGGGTGCCAGTAAGGATGCTACTGCTTTCTCTGGAGCAAAAGTTAAAGCAAATTCGCTTAAGGATGAGCAAGCAGTGATCAAGCACTGCATAGCAGGCAAGAAGATTGTTGCCATTGTCAAAACTTTAGGTCTAAGTTGGTCATAGACTGCTAGGCAGCATTAACTGATGGAGGAACCAAGAAAAGAGGGAGGGGTGGTGAATGGGGATGGAGTGTGTAGGGATGAAAAAAGTGGGAGTGGATTTATGCCTTTTGACTTTGGTTACCTCCATTGTAAGGAGGAAAAAAGCCCTTGGTAGCGGGAAAGGTCGAGGGGATGGCGGTTCGAATCCTGCCACCAGCGAAGTTGAACCAAGGGCATGGTTCATTAAATTCCACGCTACAAAGCCCTCTGTGAGGGGCACTGTCCTAGCCTTCCGATAGGGGGGAGTTTGTGATGTTAAACCATATCATCATCATGTATGTATATATGTTTTGTAGAAGGGAAATTGAGAGTTGAGGAGAAGTAGAGGAGGAGGAAAAGAGTGGGAGGTAGAGAGGTATTGAGAGTTAAAAAGCAGAATGAGAAGGAAAAGCTGAGAGAACAGGTAGTGAGGGATAAAGGGGAAATAGGAGTAGAAGAATATGCATGTTTCGAGGAGAAAGTGACAAAATGTGCAAAGATGGTATGTGGGATGAGGAGGATGAAAGGGAACAGAAGGAAGGGTAGTGAATGGTGAGATGAGGCAAAAAAGGTGGTAAAGAAGCAAGGGTATGTAGACTGAATACAAGGTAGAACTAAGGAAGCATACGAGAGGTACAAGAAGAGAGGAGAATGAAATCATAAGGTGAAAGAGGCAAAGAAGAGAACAGATGTAAAATGGGGTAGGAGTTTGATAGATAATAAAGATGATAATAATAATAATAAAAAGATGTTACAAAAGGAAGTAATGAGTGTGAGGGAGGTGTGAGTCAGGTAGAGAGGTTTTGAAAGGGTAAAGGAGGCAGATGGACAAGTGTTAATGGAAGTGTATATGGTGAAGGGAAGATGGGTAGAATATTTCAGATAATTGTTGAATGTAGAGGAGGTTTGGGAGGCATTGATTGTAGCAGTGGGAGGAGCTAGGAAAATGACTGTTGGGAAAGGAAAACCACAGAGCTACAGTAAAAGATGAGATGCAGAGAGCATTGAAAGTGATGGAAGCTGGTAAGGCACCTGGGTTGAATGGGTGTTGATGTGGAGTGTCTGACAAAGGGAGGAATAGTTATAGTGGATTGGCTGGTGAGGTTGTTTAATGTGCACCTAAGGTAGTGGAATGTGCTATAGGACTGTAGGAGTGCTTGTATAAATCCACTGTATTGAAAAACAGAACAAATGTGAATGTAGTAATTTTAGAGGCATCAGTTTGTTGAGTGTAGCTGGAAAGGCATGTAGGAGGGTGTTAGCTGGAAAAATTAGGAGAGGAACAGGAGTGATTGGTGACGAACAGTGTTCCTCTAGGAGAAGTAGGTGTATGGCTCAAATCATTGTGGTAAGCCAGATATATGAGAAGTTTTTGGCAAAATGTAAGAATTTTTGGAAGGCTTTTGTGACGGGTCAACAGGAGGGCATTGTTTGAGATGTTGCAGATACATGGGATAGAGGAAAGCTGTTCAAGGCTGCCAAAATCTTGTATATGAGTAGTGGAGCATGTTGGGTTAGGAATGGTGAGAATGAGTAATTTGAGATGAAAGTGGGATTGTGCCATGTCACTATAGCTGTTCAATATGTACATGGAATGGGTGGTGGAGTAGGTAATTGTTAGGGTGATGGGCAAAGGATTAGAAGTGGTTAGATTAAGTGAAGGGAAGTGGGACATGAGCCAGTTGTTGTTTGCTAGTGACATTGTGCTTGTGGCTAGGTCAGAGGAGGGTCTAAGGCAGTTAGTAACAGAAATTGGGAATGTATGTGGCAGGAGGGTGTTAACCCCTTCAATATGATGACGCCTACGTAGGCGTCATGAGGAGCAAGTGGGCACGCGAGGATGCCAATGTCGGTGTCTTGATTATATTTATTGTAGTTGTACCTGCGTGACCCCCATACTCTGTAAACTGGCTTCATCATATTTTCTATGGTTGTCAAAATTCACGGGTGAAAGAGAGAATGAGCAATACAGCGGTGACTTTATTTTTTATAATGCGAGTATTATGACGCAACATCGCACGTCTGGCAGCTAATGCTGCCCGCGAGATTTTGGCCCGGAGTGAAGGGGTTAAAAGTAAATGTGGTGATGCTGTGTTTGAGAGAAGTGTTTGGGAATTATGATGGGGCTTATGAAGATGGGTAGAATGAGAAATGAAGAAATAAGACAAAGAGCACTGGTGGGAAGGGAACTTGCTGATAGATTTGATCTAAGAATACTGGGACATCTTAGGGATGTGGAAAGAACGAGTGAGGTAATGCTTGTAAAAAGTGTGTGGAAGGCAGATGTGGATGGGGTGAATTTGAGGGAAAGATAAACTGTGTTGTGATGGATGGATAGGGTGAAGTGGGCCTTAGGTGACCTGGGAATGTCTGTTGAGCAGGGAAAGAAGAGGGCAAATTATAGGGGTGAGTGGAGAGTGGTTGTCAGTGGATGATAAATTGACTTAGTCCAAAGGTATTCCTCCTTGTCCTCTCTAATTATTCATTAGTGGATAAAGAAGGAGGGTTACCATGTGATGAAACTGTTGAGGAAATCAGCTCTGACTGTCATGCCTAGCTGTGAAGGTGCTGTGTCTTGTTGAATTTGTTCTGACCCAGGTAGTGGGAAGGGTGCAGTTATGGCCTTTGATCCACAAGGAACTAAGATAAGGAAAATAAATGGGTGAAGGGTGGGAGATTACCTTGGCTGGTCACTTTGTTTGTAAGTAGGAAAAGGCCTTTTGGTATATGTATGTAATTTTTATTTCTCCTCTCTTGCAGAAAATCCATGTCCACATTTGGGTAGCATCGTGACAATCAAATTGAGTGAAGGTGAGGAAACTATTGCTCAAAGTGATGGTTCACTAGTCCCCATGTTGGCAGAAACCCACTTCCAGATGAACTACAACTCAGGTGAATGGAAGAGAATCAAGAAATATCGACCATTACCAGCAGAATGATTTAACATTCCTAAGAGCACGTCAAGACGATGCTCAACCCCAGCCAAGAATGGATTTCTGCATGGGCACATGGACAGGCAGTTCATATCGGTGCATTAAGTAATTGTAACACAGTAACTTGACTGTCTGGTGTAGGTACATGAAGAACTTCCATTGTGTCACTGTGATCTGTGATTGCAGTGGTGTACATAAGATAATTGTATTTTTTTTAATAAACATTGTTGTGTAATAATGGAAACCTTTACATACCACAAAAGACTTGTAATAGCATTTTTTTTTTTTTTTTTTTTTTTTTCTGATGTGAAACACCTTGGGGATGTAATATACAACAGTATCAGACTGTTGGTGAATGAATTGGCTTGATTCAAGCCATCTTCATTAAGAAATTGAAAGATGTTTCCCAAGTCAGTTTTCAAGGTGTGGATCCTAGTAGTTGCTTTTATATGATGGTCATATCTGTACTAAACTTATTGCTACAGTTGTATATTTGCAATCTGCTTTAGCTGATTGGATTTTGATTTGCGATTTTGTGAGGAACAAAAACTACTAGTGGATGGTAGCATATTTGCTACTGTATTATTTCCACATCAAACCTGAGTATAGAATCTGTTCCCAGACCAAACTGTCATAGGAAGCATTGTAAACTAAGATTGCCCATGTATAATTATATTGTTTATACAAACTTCACAGCACTCATTGCAATAAACTTGTTCATAAAGCATGATCATTAGTTTCGTTAACATGCTCCACTGATCTTGTTTTGTAGGAATAAATTGAGAGAGAGGTGAGAGGAATGGAAAGGCTTAGAAACTGGAGAGGTGGAAGGAGAGTGGTAGAAGTTGAAATTGACAATGACATATTCAATATGAGAAGGGCTGGAAGGAGAAGAGAGGAACTGACTGGTGGAATAAAGAATAAAAAGATGGGAGAACAGCTACTTACTAAAAAAACAAATATTATTGATTCTTTGAAACAACTTTGCCAATACAAATAAGTGACCATGTAACAATTCAATTTTAGTTCATATATGGGGTAATCCAGACAAGGAACAAATCATACAGGCAAGGCAGAGTCAGTTTTAGGAAAGCAGACTTCTTAGGCTTGAAGAATTTTTTTTAGATAGAATGGGAAAAATTCTTTAATACCACAGTACCGGGCAGTGGACAAGGTGCAGGGATGACCCGTCATCCAGGAGGTGCTAAGATAAGAGGGAGGGTGGAGGGGTGTGGAGTGTATTCAGGGATGGAATGGGTGGGAATGATTTTATGCCTTTTCCGTTTTTGGCTACCTCCCTTGTAAGGAGAAAAAAGCCTTGGTATATGTATGGTACAAAGGATTATGTCACTACCATGATGGCATCAACTTAGAATAATGCCTGGGCATAGAATGTATGTACCATGGTATGTTGCTGTGAAAATCCAAATGCCTGCAAGTTGGAGAGAGTGTTGCTCTGTGAGGATGGGTTGCATACACGGCTGAAGGCTGTGATGTAAAGAATGTATTGTGATGTCTGCATCAGAAAATTGCAGAAGGAAGTTGACGAGGTGCTTGTTGGTGTAGTGTGCCTTGTATACTGATGGGAGATTTGAAGAACCACCAGTCTCTTCAGAGTTGTGGGTTCAAATCCCACTGATGCCACCGTCTATGTAGCCATTGATACTACATAAGGTCAAAGCTGATTAGGAGTTCTTCGATTTATTAGGATGAGAAGTTCATGGCTTACAGAATGGGTCAAGTCTCCCTTTGGACATTGTCACCATCCACTTATAATCCTAATATTTGCTTACTTGACATTTTATCAAAGGGTTGCGGTTAATATTATTATTCACTAATTGTAATATGTGTGTGTTAGTTAAGTCTGAGGGATTGATCTAATATTAGTAAATGTGTCTTGACATATATGTTTCTCTTATATTGAGTCTTTTGTTGGATATGTGAATGCTTCATGTGTTTCTGGTGAGACATGAAATCATGTTTTTTCATTTGTGACTTGTGACCATGACGTCACTTGTTTACTGGTAGTTGGCATCAGGAGTCTGAATGACTCATGTCATGAGTGTAAGTTTGTATGTCATTCTACCTATGTGTAACATATATCTATAGCTATACAAGCGATGATACACCAAGCCAAAGAAAAGGGAGAGAGCACGTCCTTGGCTATGAACGAGGAGGGAACAATTAACCATATTCTCAATAAATAATATGATTGTTACCTCGGAGCCTGTTATTAAAGTTGGTTAGAATAATATTACACACACACACGCGCGCCCGCCTATCTAGCGGCCGATAACGAAGGAAACCAGTTGTTGTTGTATGGGATGGGTAGGCTATGGTACTTGTATGACCGGTAAAAGCCTTTCCAGTTCTTAAAATAAGTACAGTATAGTTTTTGGCAAAATGGAGAAAGAATAACAAATGAACCAACAAAGAGAGGACTGGACGTAAGTATAGTGGAAAGTTCTAGAGGTGTCATCCCCAAACGCCATTGTTTCCTAGATACTCAAAAAAAAAAAAAAAAAGTGGGAAAGTAACTTTTTTCAAGTTTGCTACGAAACCCAAGTGAAATAGGTAAAAACTTAGACATGGAGAAATTAGATATAGTAATGCATTAAGAAATTGTTAAGTAAATAACTTAATGGAAGAAATAGATTTAAAATTGGATTACTGAGCTGTACATAGGGAATTGATTACTTTGTGTAAGAGTAATGAGCAAACAATTAAAGAATTAAGTGACCTAAAGAGCGAAATTGAAATCCTTAAAAGAGAAAACGAGAGAATGAAAAATTAGGACAAAAATAAAAATCATGAACTGAAAAAGGTCAAAGAGCAATTACAATTACAAGCAATTACTGGAAAGGTGGAAGAGTCAATCAAAGAAACAGACCTCATTGAAATAAAAATGGAAACAAGAACAGGAAAATAAAAAAAAGTATGTTTTAGAGAAATGTTACAAAAACAGATTAAGGAAAATACAAAAGAAACAGTTATGAAGGTATTTAAAGAAAAGGAAAATTGGGTGAGAGATACAGTTGACAAAGTGCATTGTGGTTCCTGGTATCCAGGGAAAACATATGAATAGATACCAGAGAGAAATGGAGGAGAAGGAAATAGCTAAGGAGATTCTGAAAGAAATACAGGATGAAGGACAAAATTTCGATAAAGAAATCGACGAAATCCATAGGATAGGCAAATATTCAAAAGAAAAACAACATAGACCTCTGAAAATAAAACTAAGAACTCAAATGATAGCCGAGGAGGTATTATCGAAAGCGGTTAAACTGGCAAACAGCGAAAAATTAAAACATATATTATATGGGTACAAGAGGAAATGAGTGATGAGGAAAAAGAGAAAGATAAAGCTCTCAGAATTGAAGCCAATGGTAGAAATGAGAAGAGAACAGAGATGGAAAAAAACGAGTTTTTTTGGAGAGTGCTGGACTTGAGACTGAAAAAAGGTACATAAAAAATGAAAAAAGGAAAATATGAAACAAAAAGTGGCATACACAAATATCGATGGCATGATCTCTGGAATCAATTAACTAAATGACTATCTAGAAACAGAAAAACCTGACATCATGGGAATAGTGGAGACAAAATTGAAAGGACCTCTATCAACAAGCATAGTGGGACATGGTCTATACAACCACTGGGTGAAAAATAGAACAGACAAGCAGGGAGGTGTCATGATATTGACCAAAAAGGGTCTAAATGTGACAAAGATTATTGAAGGCCAAGGCAATGTAGAATTAATTATGATCAAAATTGCAAACAAAAAGATGAAAAGCAGAAAATTTGTAGCAGTGTATGTACCACCAAAAACACGTGTGGTCGGACAGCGAACATTCTAAATTACTGGAAGACACAATGATTGTGCTAAACGAGTTACTGAAAGAGGGTGGAAACAGTAATCATGGGCGATTTTAATGCAAAAGACATAATCTGGGAAGAAATGATAGTAAAAGGGGGAGATGAACTTTGGAGCAACATTCTACTGGATATGACCATCGAATACACTCTAACACAATGGGTTAAGGAAAATACTAGATATAGAAACAATGAGGAACCGTCGAAACTAAACTTAATATTAACTTCTGAACTAGATATTGTGAACAAAATGGAGTATAAAATATCAATTGGAAAGAGTGACCATATACTAAGAGTTTGAATCAAAAGAACAGATCTATGTAGATAGGAATGACAAACATAGAGAAGGAAGATTAATGTAGGCTACAACAAAACGGACTTTGTAAAACTAAGAGAATTTTTCCAATACACAAACTGGGATAAATTCTCTAAAGAGGAAACAAAGATGGAAGACAAATGTAACATTCAAAGGAAAGTACAAGGAAGGAATTAGCAAATATGTACCAAAAAAGAAACAAAAAGAGATTTACATAAAGTGTTGGTTCAACAGAAGGTGTAGTGAGGCTAGAGACAGGAGAGATCAAGCCTGAAAAAGATGGAAAAAATATTAAAAAATAAATTCAAATGGCAAACGTATATAAAACTTAGGAAATATGTGAATATACGCAGGAAAGGAAAATAAAATCATGAAAAAGATATTATAGACAAATGTAATGCTCAACCTAAACTCTTTTACAGATATATATATGAAAAACTAAGGGATAAATATGAAATAGGGAAATTGCGTGAAAGAGATAAAGAATATATAGACGACACAGAGATGGCAGAAGTTATGATCAGACATTTTAGGTCTGTCTCTACATTTGAGAGCTCACAATCTTGGGAAGATGGACAACAAGAAAGATCACCCACGATGAAAGAAATAAAGGTATCACAAAATGAAATAAGAGACCAGATAAAAAAACGAGATGTCAGGAAATCGCATGGACCAGATGGAATCGCAAATTGGATACTGAAAGAGCGTATAGACGAACTATACAAGATAATTGACTTCTCACTCAAAGAGGAAAAGGTGCCGCAAGATTGGAAAGATGCAAACATAGTACCAATATATAAAGGAAGAAATAGGGAAGATCCTATAAACATCAGACCGGTATCCCTTACAAGCACAGTAGCAAAAATATGCGAAAAGGTCATCAGAAACAAATGGACCAAACACTTGGAAGAAAATAAAATAATAAACCCCAAACAATTTGGCTTTAGAAGTGGCAGATCGTGCACCACAAACCTAATCTGCTTTTACTCGAGATTAATTGAGATAATACAAGAAAGAGATGGCTGGGCAGATTGCGCCTTCTTGGATTTGCAGAAGGCATTCGACAAAGTACCACATAAAAAATTAATAAGAAAAATTGAAATAATAGGAGGAATACAAGGTAAACTGCTGGAATGGATGAAGGATTTCTTAACTGGGAGAAAAATGAGAGTGGTACTTAGAGACAAAAATTCGAACTGGGAAGATGTGAAAAGTGGCGTCCCGCAAGGCTCTGTATTGGCTCCTTTAATGTTTGCCATATATATAAATGATATGGATGAGGGAGTAAATTGTTACATGAACTTCTTTGCTGACAATGCCAAATTACTCAAGAGAGTAAGAACAGAAGAAGATTGCAGATCGCTGCAAGATGACCTAGACAAAATATGGGAATGGAGTCGGAGATGTGAGATGAACTTCAACATTAAAAAATGTAGCATAATGGAATTTGGAAAAAGTAAAAATAGAGTATCGGGACAGTATAAAATTGGAAACAAAGAAGTCAAAAAAGTCGATTCAGAAAGGGACCTAGGAGTAATCATCTCAAGTGACTTGACACCTGATAAACATGTCAATAAATTATTCGGAGAGACTTATAACTTATTGAGATCAATGAAAGTGGCCTTCGACTACATAGATGAGGAGACGGTTAAAAAAATAGTTGTTACACTGATAAGACCTAAACTAGAATATGCTGCAACATTGTGGACACCTAGTACAAAGAACATAAGAAAATTAGAAAGAATCCAAAGAACAGCGACAAAAATGGCACCTACACTGTCAAATCTGACATACGAACAAAGATTGGAGAAATTACATCTGTCAACACTGGAACAGAGAAGAGAAAGAGGCAATTTGTTGACCATTTTCAGAATTATGAAAGGGATGGAAATTCTCGATTGAGACGACTTGTTAAAGTGGGACAGAAGAGAAACAAGAGGACACGAAAAGAAACTAAAGAAAGACAGTTACAGAAGAGACCTGAAAAAATAGCTTCCCACACAGAATGATTGATGTCTGGAACAAACTGAACGGAGAAACAGTGAATACCAGAACTATACACGACTTTAAAAGTAAACTGGATGTGGAGAGATACGAAAACGGGTCACCACGAGCATAGCTCTCGTCCCGTAAAATACAACTAGGTAAACTAGGTACACACACACACACACATGTATATATACGAACACGATATATAAGATGCCCAAAATCCTTGTCTTACCACAAGGCATATATTTACACAAGCATATATATATATATATATATATATATATATATATATATATATATATATATATATATAGATATAGATATATATATATATACATATATATATATATAATGTATGTATGAACAACTATATGACATAAAAAGAACAAAATAATTGAAGAAAAAGGTAAAAAAGAAGAAGGAAACTCTCAAGGACTCAGGAAACATTTTGAGAAAATGGAGGAAAGGGGAGGGGGGTAATCGAAAACGTGAGAGTAAAACTGTAAGTACGAAAAACTCCCAGAAATATACTACGAGCGAATCAGGAATTCAACACCAAATACGACCAAACACTGAGCCAGAGAAGGAAGGGTCTGTTTCAGTTAAAGTTGCTGCTTGTTACCAAAAGAAAGTGTACATGTATATGTGTGCGCCCGCATGCATATGCACACACACACTAAGCAAATTTTGGCAAATGGAGAAAAGCAAACAGGACTCCATAAGCATTGCCTTAACCCCGTACACTACAACGAGGTAAATACGTTACTACCAGAGTGCGAGTTATTCGGCAAAGGGAGGCGTCAAGACTGCTTAAGGGAGTGTGCTGGTGGGATGTAGGGGGATGGAGAGTGACTGACTGTACATGTGAGCCCGGATCTTAGGTCACTATGAAAGTAGTCTTTGTACAGTACGTTGGGTGTTGGGTCTGAGATAAGGTTGAAGGATCGGCCTAAGATTCCAGAAAGAAAGGTTCACAATGGGATTGGAGAATAAAGCTATGAGCTGCAGAGAATTCGGAGACCCGTGAAGAATGTGGCGGAAAGTCAGTTGGATTAGGTCGGGAGAGCTGTATATTGAATTTAGCTTTATCATAGTGAAAAAGTGATGACCCTACAAATCGTGGCAGTGCAAGTCTCGCCGCTAAGAGAGTCGTGCACAGGGAATGTGCTCGTGCTGTGTGGACGCGGACCACAGAGCGTCGAGCATCATAGACAGACAAGTGAAGTGGGCATCGTCTTGTGCACGTGGTAGAGCGGTAGATCTCATATGAGCCATGGAATGAAAGATAGTTCATTAAAAGATTATGCTAGGTTAGGTTAGGTTAGGCTAAATGAGGGTTATGCTCATTGTCATCAACTTTATACAATCGAAGATTCGTAAACCCAGGATAGCCCACATGAAGAATTGTCACACTAGGATAACCCACACGAAGAGGTGTCACCCTAGGATAGCCCACTTGAAGAATTGTCACACTAGGAGAGCCCAATGGAAGAACTGTCACTCTGTCGAAGTCTGCGGTGACGATTCTTCATGTGATTCAATGTAAAATTAAGGAACAACGAAAGCAGGGATTATAGAGGGAAGAATGATTTGTGATAACGTTAAAGAAAGGAGGTGAGAGGAGTTGAGAGAGGTTCAGCAGTAGGGTTGAAGTTTGGATTGAAGGAATGTAAAAACTGATTCATTGAAACTAAACCTGAACAGTCGCTTTGGGTGAAGGATTTTTTGGTTTTCAATCATATGATCATACGGATAAGAAAAATAGAAATGGTAGAATGAGATGGGACTGACCGAGGTAAAGGTGTGTGTGTGTGTGTGTGTGTGTGTGTGTGTGTGTGTGTGTGTGTGTGTGTGTGTGTGTGTGTGTGTGTGTGTGTGTGTGTGTGTGTGTGTGTGTGTGTGTGTGTGTGTGTGTGTGTGTGTGTGTGTGTGTGTGTGTGTGTGTGTGTGTGTGTGTGGCAAGGGGATGGAGATACTGGAGTTAAGAGGTGACGCGACTGAAGGGGGAGGGGGGGAATTCTGAGAGGGGAGAGGAGGGAATATTAGGGGATGGCGGAATGGGGGCAAGAGAGGGGAGGGG
>NC_134809.1:14900917-14905917 GCF_046742065.1 Oratosquilla oratoria
GACTCTACAGTTTGTTAGTATAGGTCTTAATATAGAGACAAATAGTCTTCTTGCACTGGGGAGAAATTTTCTTTCTCCTTAATAATGGATACAAAATACTTAGGGTGTTAATGTATTTCGAAATAATGTTGTTTATTTCATATTCCTGTTGGCTATCTTTGCAAAATTATATTCCCAAATACTTAAAATGATCGACATGTATCGGTTGTTGACTTTCCACTCCGACTCCTCCCATATCCTGTTGTTTGTTTACTTTCATGAGTTCTGTTTTTGCGACGTTCATCTGTATTTTATAACTGTTCAGCACACAGTTCCATTTCTCCATATCACATTACAAATCCTCCAAACTGTCAGTAAATATTGCATATACAAGCATCAGTGTATTTGTGTTTGTTTCCCCTCACCTCCTTGATTATTCTGTCCATGTACAAAATAAACAATAGCAGGGATAACACTCCACCTTGTCTTACTCCACTCCTCACATTGAACCATTTGACATCTCTTTGTTCAGCTTTTACTCTAGTTTCACTTCTGATTGCTTTTATTAGATATGTTGGAACCTCGTATTTATCGTGTCCAATGGCTTGTCATGACTGGTCCCTCGGAAACCTGTCAATAAGTAAATAGAAGAACACTATTTCATCGTCTAAACTTTGAGGTTGGTGCACAGTCCTGAATTATATCTTAAACACAATCCAAACTACCCTATCTGATACCCTTCTGAATTTCACAACGTTACCAGCAGTCTTCGATTTATCGAAAACCCTACACTGCTGAGTCTTTCCTTCTCCTCACCTCTGTGTTAATACAGGTAGTGACTTCTTGAAACAAAATTAACTTTTTTCATCCCTTCGGACTTCACTCAGTCCCACGATGTCCCACTTGATGTTCTCCAGTTCTTCCATAAAATTCTCCAGCTTGTGGTCTTGTGATAGGCTTCTCATGTCTTAGGTGAGGAGCTTCATTTTGTTTTAGTTGTTTAATGTCCAAGACTTAGACCTGCTTGAACAATGGTTACTCACATTTGGTGGCACACTGTCCGTAAGCCCAGGAATATAGTTGGACATTTGGGAGACGACGACCCAACAGGAACGCCCGGTTTTGCTTTGGTTATGTAAGAGGGGGTTTACACGTGTTTAAAGTGATGTGTGAACGTGTGAACGGGGTAATTGGGGTTTAACCAACATGTTCGACAACCAAATACCCCGTTCACATGTTCACACATCACTTTAAACACGTGTCTGTCGAACCGCGTTCGACGAACCGTTGGACCGTGTAAACCCCCTCTAAGCCATGATTGATATGGGAGTTCGTGGCAGTGACCTCACCTCCTTGCATATATCAGATGAGTTTTGGTAGGATCAATGAGCCTCTCCTCATTTATCCCCTCTTGTCTGTGTTCCACTTCTGTCCCTGTGTCCCACTTCAATCTTTGTACCTTTTTTTGTTGTTGTTGTACAACCACAACACTTGTGTCTCGTTACTATGTCTAAGGATGTAATATACAAAAGTACTGTCTTCATTGTTCTCCTACTACACACACACACACACACACACACACACACACACACACACACACACACACACACACACTTACAGCGTGTGTGGCTATACAAACAAAAATAGTACAAGGAATAAAGTAGGACACGGGGACGAAAGTAGGACACAGAGACAACAGGGGGGAGACTAGGAGAGGCTCATTGATCTTACCAGACCTCACTTGACATGACCCCAGCATGGATTAATCATGAGGAAAATTCTTTATGGTTAATTCGGTCATGAGTCAGGCAGAACAATATCTTCGATGCCTCAACTAACAAAGAGGATCACGTGATGCCTGATGATCGACAGAACAAAAAGGCCACTCACTACGCAAGGTATTAAACTGATAATTTGTCCTGAAAAAAATTCAAGTGAGAAAATAGCTTAGTAACAAAGAGTTAATTAAAATGGTCGTTTACACCACTCTCTTTAGAATTGACTTCTGTCAACACTATTCACATACTACTACTACTACTACTACTACTACTACTACTACTACTAGTAGTAGTAGTAGTAGAAGTAGTACTAGTACTATTATTACTACTACTATTATTAATACTACTACTACTACTACAACACACACACACGCACGCACATGCACACACAACTCGATGGCGCTGTGGTAGAGTTCCCGGCCGTCACTACAGCGGTCCGGGATCAAATACCACCTAGGGGTGAAATAATTTCAGTATCGCTGCGCTACAAGTCGTTACTCCAACTCTCGTGGGCGGGGACTTGGGTGTGTGTGTGCGTGTAAGGTCACGGCATTACCTATAGATCGGTCATATATGAGCTCTGAGCTTTCTTCCGGGAGGGAAATAGCTTTCGATCACGAGTCCAACACCTGATCGAAGACCAATGGTGAAACCCACAGACACAACTCGTGGCGCAGTTGGTAGAGTTCCCGGCTGCCACTACGGAGGTCGGGGTTCGAGTCCCGCCCAGAACTGAAATAATTTCAGTACCGCTTCGTTGCGCGTCGTTACTCCAACTCTCGTGGGCGGGGAGTTGGGTGTCAGTGTGCGTGTAAGGTCACAACATTACCCACTGATCGGTCATATATGAGCTCTGAGCTTTCTTCTGGGAGGGAAATAGCTGTCGATCACGAGTCCAACAAGTGATCCAAGACCAATGGTGAATCACACACACACACGCACAAACACACACGTACGCACGCACACACACACACACACACAGACACACAACCAGCTTGCTGGGGTAGTGGTACCAAGCTCGCCTGCAAACTCATCCGTTTGAGCTGGATCCTTGCCCCGGGCTGAAAAACGTTACATCTCTACACCCTGTTGATAGAATCTCATCCTTATCCACCGTCATACTGAAATAATACCATGAAATAGGAGGTTCTGGGATGAACTACCTGAAGAACGTGTCTGAAGTATGAAAAATGAACATAATAGGAAATGTTCAAGGGAAGTGAGAGTGGGTGAACAGCATTATCAAAGTGGTTTGGACATATGAAGAGAATGGCGAAAGTGTGGCTGGCAAAGAAAATGAATAAAGATTTAGAGAGAAAAGGGTTGGTCGAGTCTGTCTAGGAAATGCTGTGCACAGAAAAAAAAATTCCAGTAAGGAAAAAATGGATGAAGTATTTATTTGCAAACAGAATGAGTGAGGGGCAACTCAGGACCAACCGAAAACACGCCTCATGGTCTCCTCTTTGAAACGCTACTGCTTGAGGTTTAATAAAATAAATCGTTTAAACTATGGAATATGCCCAATTTACCTTCATTGCTTGGTCACCTATTACCGGTAAATCGTTTGAACTGATGTACGTTACCAGTGAACTATGTAAAATAGATATTAAATGTCGACTAGCTGTTGTTGTGGATGATGAAAGGTCGTTGACCAATTTGTTTACATACCCTACGTGGCGAGCGTTGTTCACCCGAAGCACTTGGCCACCATATTCGGTAGGCTGGCCAATATTAACGTTAATCTTATTATTGTGTACGTGTATCTTTCGTCACTAGTTTGATATAATTATAATTTAAAAATGTGATGTGGAGTGGGGCCTAAGTAAGTCATGGAACCACTGCTGTGGCAGTTTAGATAGAACTTAAGTTCAATTTTTCTTATATCTGGCCTATAGAAGAATCCTCCCTTTTGTATATTATTTATGCTTTAAGTGTCGTCTTATGTGCTTAAAATATGTGGGCTTTATTATGCATATAGTGGTGTGTAATTTAACGACGCCACACACACACACACACACACACACACACACACACACACACACACACACACACACACACACACACACACACACACACACACACACACACACACACACACACTTTATATTCACCAATGTCACAATGCTGCTAAAAAAAACGTTTTTACTGAGCCTACTATGAAGAACAAGAAAATCACGAGCACCCTAGAACACTTGTTCTTCCTTTCCATGAAAAATTCCTTGGTAGTGTAAACTTCCTCAAGAAATTAAATGTCAAAATAGCATTTAAACATGACAACATAAACACAGCCCGCCTATCAACAACGGGGTAGTGTTGTACAAATACTTTCCCGCGTTCGTATACTTACCAATGCACTATCATAGTGGAGATGGGTTGAACGCAAACTTTCGTGTATGTGTATGTATCTCGAGCATACAGATATATAAGAAAAATTGTGCTCAACTTATATCTCTCTTGATGGTGTATTGGTCTAGTCACTCGGCACTGGTAACGTTGTTCTCGCCGCATGAGTTCTAGTCCTCGGGCGTACTATGTTTCAATTTCTGCATGCACCCAAATGGCTTAGAATTAAAGTGCATTGTGGTTGATAAAAACGGGGTAGTGTATAAAATTCCTTGCAAAGATCGCAACAAATTTTATATTGGACAAACGGGAAAAAGACTGGGAAACAAGGGTTTTCCAACATAAATATAGTATGAGATCTACCCAAGAAAACAATGCTTTGTTTCATCATGAATCATTTGATAACTATCATATTGACTGGTCCAGGACAGCAATCTTAGCAAAAACAAGGAAAATGTCTTGAGAGAAACGTAATCGAATCATGTTCAATCTCAGACACTTTTAATAGAAATGTAAACTTAACCTATGGACATTTCAAATGTGATCAGTTATTTACCGAATTGGTGATGAAAAGGTTTCCGCGTGATTGAACCATATACAGTCTTCTGTACAATCTCCCCTTGCGCTTCAAGGATGTCTGCAAAAGAGACATGAAGCTGACAGACATTGACCCAAACAGTTTGAAAGTGACGGCAGCTGGACGCGGCCTATGGCGCATGCGCTGTACAAGAGGGAGTCAGGAGAGGCGAGGAAAAGAGAAATGCTCAGTTGAGGAACAAAAGACAAAGGAAGAAACAGAGACAGTAGACTCGGGATCTCCGACCAGCCGACCGACTTTGTGTGTCACATCTGTGATAGAGACTGCCGTGCCAGGGTCAGATTGCTGAGCCACACAATAAT
>NC_134809.1:14915917-14923417 GCF_046742065.1 Oratosquilla oratoria
ATTGTTCGAGGTTAGGCTATTCTTCACATCCTTAAGACATTTAGTTTTTTCTAAATTCATTCTCGTGAATCTTAAACCCATCCCTCATCGAGAGATCTCCTCTGTTGATGTTACCTATTCCCTTTAGCGAGCTGAACAGTGTTATCATATCACCTCTTTCTCTTCGATCTTTCAACGCTGGCAGATCCGGTGCCTGAGTCTCTTCTCATATGGTTTATCTACCAGACTAAAGACCAGTTTGGTTGTTGTCCTTTGTAGTCTCGATTTTCCTGTTTACGTGTGTGTGTGTGTGTGTGTGTGTGTGTGTGTGTGTGTGTGTGTGTGTGTGTGTGTATGTGTGTGTATCTATGTGTGTGTGTGCGTGCGTGTGTGTGTGCGTATTTGTGTGTTTGTGTGTGTATGTAATTCACCATGGTCTTGGATCACGTGTTGGACTCGTGATTGACACTACCCTCCAGAATGAGAGCTCAGAGCTCATGTATGACCGATCTATGGGTAATGCTGTGACCTGACACACACACACACACACACACACACACACACACACACACACACACACACACACACACACACACACACACACACACACACACACACACACACACATACTCCCCCCCGCCCACGAGAGTTGGAGTAACGGAGCGCAGCGCAGCGATACTGAAATTATTTCAGCCCTAGGCGGGATTCAAACCAGGACCGCCGTAGTACCAGTTGCGAACGCTGCCACTGTGCCGTCGTGTGTGTGTGTGTGTGTGTGTGTGTGTGTGTGTGTGTGTGTGTGTGTGTGTGTGTGTGTGTATGCGTGTGTGCGTACGTGTGTGTGTATTTGTATGTGTGTGTGTGTGCATGTGGGCGTGCGTTCTTGAGGGCGCGCGCGCGCGCGCGTGTGTGTTTGCGTATGTATCTGCATTTATCTAATGATATTTCCCCAACCAGTAAGAGAGCAACGCTAGTAGGATCCTTCTCTTTCTCCTCAATTACCACACTTAGCGCGTATGATTCACCACTATTATTATGGATCACGTGTTTGACTCGTAATCGACAGTTGCTACACTCCCGGATGAGTGTTCAGAACTCATATAACTCCCAAGTTATGGGTAATGCTGCGGTTTCGGACACACACACACACACACACACACACACACACACACACACACACACACACACACACACACACATACTCGGTGGCGCGGTTGGTAGAGTCCCTGGCTGTCACTACGGCGTTTTGGGTTCGAATCCTATCCAGGGCTGAAATAATTCCCGTATCGCTGCGCTTCTAGTCGTTACTCCAACTCTCGTGGGCGGGGAGTTGGATGTGTGTGTGCGTATAAGTTCACAGTATTACCCATAGATCGGTCATATACGTGCTCTGAGCTCTCATCCGGGAGGGCAATAGCTGTCGATCACGAGTCCAACACGTGGTCCAAGACCATGGTGAATCACACACACTACACACGCAACTCCTTGTCCAATAGAAAGGGATATCAGCTTAGAGGATGTAATGTTTTTTTAGTCCTGGGTGGGGAGGGTTCAAACACAGACTTTGAGTTAGCAAGCGAGCTCACTATCACTACACCAGCAACCCACTACTTATGATTGTGTATGTGTATGCGTGTGATTCACCATGGACTTGGAGCACGTGTTGGACTCGTGATCGACAGTTATTAATTTTCCAGATGAGAGCTCAGAGCTCGTATGACCGATCTACGGGTAATGCACCTTACACGCACACACACACACAACTCCCCGCCCACGAGAGTTGGAGTAACACCCCGCAGCGAAGCGATACTGAAATTATTTCAGCCCTGGGCGGGAGTCGAACCCGAACCGCCATAGTGGCAGGCGAGAACTCTAACCACCGTGCCTCCGAGTCGTGTGTGTGTGTGTGTGTGTGTGTGTGTGTGTGTGTGCTCGCGTGTGTGTAAAATGCATGTATTACTCCATCAAAGGAATCGTCAACACATCATTAGTGGGTTAGTCTAGCCAACAAAACAATAACAAATCAATGTTCGTGGATCATGAACACACACTGGCACATACGTACATGTGCGGAGTGCACACAAAGACATAAAACAATAAAATCCTAACAGTTGGAACACTAAACTTGTTCTGGACCAAACAACATAATATATTGTCTCCATATTTAAACTACACCATGTCGATAAGCACCACGTGTGTGTGTGTGTGTGTGTGTGTGTGTGTGTGTACGTGAATGTATGTGTGTGTGTGTGCGTGTGTGTATGCGTGTGTGCGTGTGTGTCTGCGCTCTTTTATTAAGTGGGACATGAGCTACTGCAAAATCTCTCCTACCGCCTACCTCTATTCCTCTACTGTTGTTTTCATACTCATTATATCATTCGTACCTTCTCTCAGTACCATTTCATCCACCTACTTAGTTACACTATAATTACTCCTTTAAATTTTCTTCTCAATCACTTCTCTACAAATTGCATTTCCTTTCTCCTATTTAAGTATCAAGACCTATTCAGCTTGGTCTCAACAAGACGCATTCATAACTGGTTCTTTGTCCTATAAATGATTATTAATTAATAATATGTCCGATATATTTTCGTCTATATTAATGCGTGTCACTTTTATATTCTTAAGTTTATTTTTTCCTTGCGCAACTTCGTTCTTTGATACCACCTTTTCAGTTTCTGATCCTGTAGAACCGTTTTCTTCTACTCCGTCTCTTCTTTGTTTTCCCCTCGTGATTTCATTGACTAGTTATTTTGTTTTCGCATTTATCTATGATGACTATTTTTGTCCAAATATCATTATGATAATTTTTGTTGATTTGTATGTTTTGATAAATATATCACCGTGTTTTATTATTCAATCTTTATTTTCATTGACCGTGGTCCTTTACACATCAACCTGACCTAGACTCTTTTCAGTACCATACTGTACTCTACGAGTATAGTCACTGTTTAAGAAAATTTGTACAATATCGTTAGCTTTTCATAGTTCTTTTTATTTTCCTCTTTCTTATCTAGCTGTAATGTGTTCATCGTTTAACTTCATTTTTATTAGCCGTGTCCCTCTCCTTGCACATATTTGGCGAACTTAAAAATTATTCATCCTCATTCTACACTGTAATCGTTATCCAAGACCACTCGTATTTTTCTTTTGTCTCATGGATTCGTTTGGTATGTACCTCATTCCACCCTAAATCTATGACAGACATTTACTTAATCCACTGAATCTTCTTCTAAACCAGCGTTTTTACTCAATACTAGCTTTATTACTTCTTTAATAAATTTTCTTGTTCTTTTTTGACGTTCCATAACTTTTTTATTCTAAACACATGTTTTCCATCCTCTTTGTTCTTGGATAATACTTTTGGTGTTTTTTTGTTGTTTTTTTTTTCTTCTTTTTGTTCAATCCAGCCATGTTGGCAATTTTCTCGAGTGTCCTATATTCCCTCTGATCTCAATCTACAGGTTATCATAGGCACTCTGTATATGATTAAATTCTCTTTTCCAGTTTTCATTTTGTTTATTTACATCTGCTTTTCAATTAACCACATTGACATAAACAAGAGAAAGAAAATGAGATAGACAAAGGTACAAAAGTTACAGAGGTTAGATCAGAGAATATTTTGAGGACAAATAAGGAAACGACAGCATCCAATTTTTTTGAGTTGTAATGACCGAGTTTTCTCTTATATTTACTACGACTCAACAGATAGCTAATCAGATTTTTGTTTCTTCTTCAGATCTCACTGACACGAAAGATTAAGATGTCCTCAAAACTATGAACATTAAGCTGCATTGGTAAGGATTATAACGCCATAACTAGAAATATGTAACCACGGCAGCTACGAGACTTCAGACAGTGCTACCCCAACAACTTGGAAACAAAATATAGTTGGCTACATCTTTGATAAAGGTTAATCCTGTGAAAGATATGGCCGGTGAATACTCTCATTTTTTATTCTTCAATGTCATATCAAACTTTATGCTACACGAAGAGATTAGAGTGTAATGCAAGAATCCTTGTGTTCAACGATAGTGATTATATATGATCTCTCCAGCGAGATAAGACTCTCCGGAAAGAAGGTTCTTGATCTAAGTTTAGTGTGGTATCCGGGTCAAGGCCAGTCAGTACTTGTCTTCACCTCTCCTCCTCCTCTTCTGGACACTCAGAGAGACCACTTTTTCCCGTGCAGTTACAAGGACTTAAAAATGCCCCCACAGAAATAACCAAGCGAGGCTTCAAGTTTGGTAATGCAACCTTTAAGATAAAAACACCGGGAATGTATCTGAATTCCTGCTACCACCGAAGAGCCAGAAGAACTCCCTAAGAATTTACTCCAAGTTTACATACTTTGAGAATGAGAGACCTTTCGGACGGTGACGATAAGACTTTTACTATTGATATTACCGTTGGTCACCGTGTAGACGCGATGCTCGTAGACAGAAAGAGAAACAGCTCCTCTTGTGGTCACTGGCTTTCGACCAACACAAGATGGAAGAAGCTGCGGGGGAAGACCTCATCAACGAACAACTTCGGCAGAAGCACAAGCTGTGTGCGCACGCTGTCATGTGGGTTGGTCACTCTCCTGTGTCTCATGGCCCTCCCACAATGGACCCAAGCAAAGGTAAGTGTCAGAGATAATATCTTAAGTAAAGTTAGACCATAAACTAGACTAAACTTGGGTGTGATTTATTCGTAAATGTTCATTACGTTTCGTATCATCGAGTTAGGATTATGATGCACGATGACACTAGTTATTCAGCTAGGAAATATGTGCAGTTGGCGCTGAGCTCCCCGTGAGCCTATGCATGTCGAAATACTTCAAGAAGTGACGTATAGTGTTTACATACAATAATATACTTTATGTTCTTGGCCTGGATATGAAATCATCTAGTAAGAAGCCAATGTCCTGAGCAGTTTGGCTTCATCCTCAAGAAATCCACAACTGACTAGAGCCTAATTCTCCGTGTCCTCATCGAACGCTGATTTAAATTTCGATAGATGCTATTTGTAATGTGTCGACTTCAAGAAGGAGATAGATTTAGGTGACAAAGAGACACTCTGGGTAATTCTGGGCCAGGAATAATGTCCAATAAAATTACTTATCTACGTTCTTTAAGGCACTGTGAAGTGGTTAAGTTTATCTTTTTCTGTGGGTGGTAGGGTGAGGCTGGGATATGTCGTTGTTCCGCTTCTCTCTAGTGCTGAATTTGCCAATACATCTGACCTTGTATCCGTACTGGGGTGGCCAATGAAACGATCAATAATGCAAAATATTGTATTAGTTACAATGTGAGAAAGCACTACAAAAACAAGCGTGCGGTTACTTCGTAGGCAGAATCAAGACTGGCTCCGACGCCAAGCGACGCCAAGAAGCTCAGACTTGGCGGGAAAAACATATACGCTTAAATGAACACTTGGTTCTCACAATAATGTATAAAATATATATTAATAAACAGTATTACAGTATTACACACAAAGAATATCCTATGCCGCCATTACATATCACTTGTAGGATGCAACCGACAACACCTAACAATCTCTTCCTCTTTTGCAGAAACGCCGACCCTATTTGGCGAGCAGTCTTCCTTCGGGTAGATACTTTCGTTATTTTTGTTATAGTTAACACCAGACGATTTTAAAGACAAGTGTCATCTTGGATACTGACTGTAGCAATTTAGGGACTGTTTTAGGGGGAATCCTACGGACAGAATCACACATGATTCGTCTTTACTCGCAAAATAACAATGAGATGTTTTATGTACTACTACTTGCTTTCCTTTATGCTGTCCCCTTTACCACTTCTGTGACTCTACATCTTCCGTCTCTAATCTCCCTGTGGTGGTGGAGAGAAAAATGCCACCACCTAGTCCCTATGCGTGTTGAGGAAAGCAACTAATGGGACAGAATGATGAGACTAGGGATTCCCCACTTTACATTTTTCTTCTACGAAAAGTCAAGACATAAGAGGGACTGGAAGGAGGACTCCCACCGGAATTCTAATATTTGAATGATTATTGGTACCTGGATGTGGCACGGATGGGAGAAGAAAGGAAAATAAATATATAATGTTTGTGAGAAAAAAGATGGATATGTTAGCGTTGAATGACACAAAACTGAAAGGGAATAGCGAGTTGGAGTTTGGGAGTGTGGAGGGCAGGATGTCAGCTGATGAGATGTACGAGAGGTGTGGGTTGAAAAGTGTTGGAATTTTTTTAAGAACAAAAAGCTGGGTGAGATGGAGAATTTTATATATTTGGAGTTACGTGTAGCAGGAAAACCTAGAGTAAAGGTGAATTATAGAGTAAGGGAAGGAAGTAAATGTCTAGGGCAATTGGGAATGAAAACGAAAAGAAGACTGCACGAAGGAGTGACTGTGCCAACGACACTGTATGGGCAAGAGATCTGGAATATGAAGAAGGCAGAATGTAAGAGCTTAAACATGTTTGAGATGAAGTGTCTAAGAAATGTGGTGAAGGTTACGAGGATGAATGTAATGAGAAATTTGAAGGTGAGACTATGAGGGGGTTTACACGGTCTAACGGTTCGTCGAACGCGGTTCGACAGACACGTGTTTACAGTGATGTGTGAACGTGTGAACGGGGTATTTGGTTGTCGAACACGTTGGTTAAACCCCAAGTACCCCGTTCACACGTTCACACATCACTTAAAACACATGTTAGACCATGTAAACCCCCTCCGAGTTAATTTCTAAAGAGACCTGGTTGGTCTAAGATTACTGTGGTGGTCTGGGCATATGGAAAGAATAGATGAAGGAAAAATTGTGTAGAGGATGTATATAGTGAGAAATTTGGAGGTGAGACAAAGAGTTAATTTCGAAAGAGACCAGATTGATCTAAGAATACTGTGGTGGTTTGGGTATATGGAAAGAACGGATGAAGGAGAAATTGTGTAGAAAACAGAAGTGGATGGTGGGAACGTAAGGGGAAGACCAAGTATGTGATGGATAGATGAATAGATAGGTTGCATGAAAGGGGTACTGGAATGTCTAGCGAGTAATGGAGAAGGTAAAAGATAGTCATGAATGGGGAGTGGTTGTAAATGGATAAGGAAATGACGCGACCCGAAGGGATATCTTCTTGTCTACTCCACATATTTCTTGAGTGGGCAGAGGTGGTGGGTCCATGTAATTCAATAGTGAGGGTAATCTAATTTCAGCTATCAGGTTTTACTGTAGTGATGTGTCTTGCTGCATTATCTTAAGACTTGGGCAGTGTGCCGAGGGGCAGGGGTGACCCTTTCTGCACGAGGAACTAAGATGAGACAATAGATGAGGTTTTTTACTGGGTGTAGACTAGATTTATTCTTTGATTCGGCCACCCTCCTAAACAAGGTCCTTTTGGTACATGTATGTATAATTTTAGAAGATTAGAAATTGTAATGATTAATTCTAACTCTGTGTCTGTTTTAAAAACAATATCTCACCCCCATATTATATGAATTCTCAGTCTGTACGGGCGCGGAGGTGCTTGTGACGTCATCGCGTACGGGATGGATGAC
>NC_134809.1:14928417-15105917 GCF_046742065.1 Oratosquilla oratoria
CATCTGTTTTATATGTATATATATATATATATATATATATATATATATATATATATACAAATATATATATATATATTCTATATATATATATATATATATACATATGTGTGTGTGTGTGTGTAACACTGAATGGGTGCCAGTGATTGGAGATACATTTTAACAACTACAATGCACTTTAATTCTAAGCCATCAACATCGGGAGACCCAATAGAGGCCACATGCAGAAATTGAAATGCGGTAGTTGGTTAGTTTATACCGCACTTGTCATGTGATCACTGAGTTCGAGTCCTCGGCAGTACCACATTTCAATTTCTGCATGTGGCCCCAATGGGTCTCCCGATGTTGATGGCTTAGAATTAAAGTGCATTGTGGTTGTTATATATACATATATATATAAATATATATATATATATATATATATATATATATGTGTGTGTGTGTATATATACATGCATATATATATATAATATATATATATATATATACACATATACTGTATGTATATATATAATATATATATATATATAATATATATATATGTATATATATATATATATGTATATAAATATATATATATATATATATATATATGTATATATATATATATATATATATATATATATATATATATATATATATACACACATTACCTCTGAAGAAGCCTCAAAGGCGAAACCGGTCAGGAATAAAGTATCTTGTTCCCAATCGTGTCTTTCCATTCTTACCATTCATACACCTGTCATGATGTCACGATACACATATATATATACATATATATATATATATATATATGTATATATATATATATATATATATATATATATATGTGTGTGTGTGTGTGTGTGTGTGTGTGTGTGTGTGTGTGTGTGTCTGTGTGTGCGTGCGTAATTAAATATTATTACAGAAGAAATGAAATCTGAAGATAGTATGTAATTTCGTGTATTACATCCTGAGGCGAAGTACGAAGATTTATTTTGGTGGCCACTAAACCACCTTCCATTACGAAGAAATTGTTGAACTGCTGCTGACGGTCACGATATTTTGAAATTTTCACATCAGCTGCTAGGAGATTCCACGGCTGTAGATAAGAGCCTAGCAACTCTGCTTTATTCTTGGGTAGTTGCAGATCCCTGACAAGGTCATCGAGTTCCCATTATGTTATGAGATGTGGCCTAGAGAAGTGTGTTTCATAAAATTCTGGGTCACTGTAATCCAGCATCGTCACCCTTCTCTGCTTCTTCCTCGCCATTTTCCTCATCTGACTCAAAGGATGCCAAAGTTTATGCATCAGGAACAGGTAGACCTTGTCCACATGGAACTGGGCGAATAGATGATGGAATGTTTGGATATTCAATGTACTCTTTTTTTTTTTCTTTGACAAGACCTTTAGTACTGGAGGTACCATGCAGAAATAACAATTGTTTATATGTTTTGTTGGCTCCAGCCACGTCATTGACACAGCAAAAAGCATTCCTTTCCTCTTCCTGTTCGACCATTGGCGAAGGTTGGTATCGCAAGTGTTGCAGTATATGTGATGACCCAAGTTCTTATCCTGGTCACCAATCTTGCATTCAAAATATAAATGATATGCTTTTCTAATCATACCAGTTACACGCGCTGAATGGCCTACCGACTCCGGCGCTCGGCCCTTAAGCCAAAAATTCCACAAATCAATCAATCAATCAACTATATCAGTTACACGACGCTTCTGTGATGCAAAGGTCACCCCACCACAAATATAGCCGAAGTTGTCAGCCTTATTCACACAAATATGAGGCATCTGAAAAAAGAAAACAACAAATAATTAGAAGATAAACAGAAAACATATTCATGAAATTATCATTACAATACAGCACGACAGATTAACAGAAGTATTTTTATCACCCAATAGGAAAATAATATTAATGTAAAATGCCTCACGTGCTCAAATATTTTTTTATAAGTTTAAAAAGTATTTGACTAGGAAAATCAACTACCTCTCACCAAAAAATATAAACTTGCACAGCACAGCCACCTTCTTTGACGGCTGGAACAATGCTGAAGTTCAGTCAGACTGTGAGTGTGTTAAGAAACACATTGCCACAAGCCTATTGAAACTTATTGTGACACGTAAGTGTATCTTGAAAAGTAGAGCTAACAGACCTGTTTAACCATGGTATTCATTGTCAGCGACCTAAAATTAGTTAGAAATTGCTAGTCTAGTCTCGGAAGCATTTTTGTATAGAAAATATACACACATCTACCTGAGTAGACCAGATGGATATTCCTGAACAAAAAAAAATCATAGTTTTCTTGTATGTTCTCTGCTTAAACCAAACCTACCGTTACTTATTATGGGGTTAAAGAATATGACGCAGTGACTTGACATATCCTGCCACCTTAAGAGTCTCACTCAAGTACAGTGCGCGTATCTCTCTCCCGCACTAAAGATCGCTGTGTGCGTGTACTGTTTCCTACAGTAATATCGTCCTATCAAGAACAAACATACATGTGCAGTGTTGAAGCGATATGCGACGAAGTTGAGTGGTGCAAACCCACGCGCTCGTCTCGCTCGCACTGCATAGCCGCATTCATATCCGTGTGTCCCAACTAGACGGCGTGCGCGTCCTACCCTAGCGTAGTGAACAGCAACGAATAAATATGCATCTTACCTCGTGTGTCTCATCCCACGCACACTGTGCGCTGTTTACACTACACATGAGTTAAGCTTACATTTCACACAGTGCGACGAGTGACCTGCTTTCCCCGTATTCACGTTAGTGTGCAAGTATAACGCGTGTTGAAATCAATATTTCAATACTCTGCATCCAGCCGCTTCCCATCCTCGTACAAAGTCATAGGCGGGCTGGCAGGTACACAAGTGCGTTCGCACGCACATTCATGTCCGCGTTTAGCATGGTCAGTCGACTCGTCCCCCAGCAGTGCTTCCCTCACTCCTTCCCTTCTTCAGCACGGAAAAACTCTCCGGGTCCCAGGGCCACCAATTCACGTATCTCTATCGATATCTCTGTATATTGTCTTTAGTACACACGCGCGACGGGGTCGGCGCTACGATTGACGATCAACGCTTCGACTTTTAGTCTTTTTAAACGCATCAAATGAGAAGTTTACCAACTGAATGCACAGGAGGGTAGTAACGTTATTCAGGATCACCGTAGAAGCCTAAATTTGCTGGTTTCAACTTTGGAAATAAGTCAGGGAGGAAAAATTGTGATTTTTTTCATCTCCAACGTCGCTCAGGATAGGAAACAAAAGAAGATAGAAATTGATTTTAGTTAGTTTACACTACAAAGTCTCAATTTCTAGCCTTTCTTACACTACAAATAATATATTTCGAAGGTTACCCAAAAGTAAATATGAGAAATCTAGTTGCGGAAATTGATCAAGATAGTACTGAGACCAAAATGAAAGCAAAGGTTAGATTTCAAAATCAAAACAACTCTACGATGGAGGTAAGGGAATTCGCAATCGAGTTGAAACGATTGAGAGGATTACTTTCTCTCCGTGAGCCAAAGCTTCATGACCTAGAGCGAAAGCTTTAAAAAGAAAAAGCCACAAGCCTGACTTAGGAAGCAGATATTGATAAACTAAGAAGGGAAAATGAAACTTTGACAAATGAGAGAATTAGTTATCTCTGTCATAAAAACAATCGAGGCCAGGACAAAATCAATTGAAGATAAGATTAATGAATTGTTGAAGGTAAAAAAAGCTTGTTGTAGAATCAACAGAAAGGTACAGTAAAATTCAAAAAGATAATGGGGCAGCGGAGAAGAGAAATTGTTAGGCTGAAAGAAGAAATAGTGAAAGTTATTATAAAGTTAATCTCTTATTAGAGTAGTTGATAAGACTAGATGTGTCCTGCATTTTTGCTGGCGAGAAGACCACATCACTTCATGGAAGGTACGTCAGGAACACGAGATTCAAAAAGCTAGTAAAATCATGGCTCGCGTCCAATGTAAATAGAATTTGAACTGAGGACTATAGCAAAAGAAATAGTCAGCAAGTCTAGGAAGTCAGCAGAGAACACTTATAAATACGTGGATTAGGAAAAAATGCACCTAAAGATGAACGTGCAAAGTCACGGAAACTTTTAAAGGGAGCCAAAATAAAAAATGTAACGAGAACGGATTTTTTTTTTTTTTTTTTTTTTTTTTTTTGAGGGAGAGTTCTCAATCATTGTGTGGAAATGGTTTCGATAAAGACAGGGGGGACAATATTGCAAAGGAAACTAGCCCAGAGAGAGGATAGGCGGTGTAGTCTCCGACAATCGAACCATGAAGCAGGTAGTACTATACTCGTTGCATTGAGAAATGGCCGTTAGGGCGGAGCACTGGGAGTCCCCCTGTGTTGCCACATATAATTATTTTATAATTCTATTTTATTTTATAATTTTATTTTATATTTTTATAATGTTGCCACATATAATTATATTTTTTTTTTGTCACACACCTCCACTGAGGTAAAATCAAAGCAATGTTTTCTATATAAAGGTTTCGTTTCCTCGAGTCATAGACATGGCATATGAGCAAGAGAGAGCGACGGTGCCGCTACATCTATTATCTGGCCCCGCCCCCCTCACACTGCATTCAGTGTGAGCCGTGCGGGTCGTGTTATCTGTGGAGATGTGGCAACACCGGGAAATCTCATAACCCCGCCTTAGCGGTCACTTCTCGTTGCGCTGATTATAAATACCAATCATAGTGAGAGTGAACTTGCAACATGCCCCTATCAAAAACAGTGCGGGTTGCCTGGGCGTTGCAAATGAAGTTCAAAGACGTAGAGCCTCCCGGCTCTTATTGCAAGCTATTCCATAAAACCTTCTTGCATACAATATCTTATTTTGGAAAAAATACATAACAATCTTGCAAATGGGGGAGTATTCCAGTTTGTAAATCAGGTAGTCTGGGATTTTGTTAGCTTTCCAGTATAACACAGTTCTTTATCTCACAGGCACCAGCAGGCTATGGGCTAAGCCTAGAAGTGGTAGCTTTCCGATTGCGGAAGGGGAGTCAGTTGTTGATTCAAGGAGGACCCTTTGACGGTAAAGACTGCACACCGCTTGCCAGGTATGTAGGCACCAGAAACCTTCGGCCATGATCTTTAGAATGATTCAAAGTGTATATATATATATATATATATATATATATATATATATATATATATATATATATATATATATATTTATTTATATATTTTTTTTTTTTTTTTTTTTTTTTTTTTTTTTTTTTTTTTTCGTTAAACTGATCTCTCTCTCCCTTTCCCTTTTTCTTATAGGCACTATTCCTTAAGTGGGAATAACATGTATCAAATAGAAGTTGCATTCACCAAATAATTTCAGTGTGCATTGTTTTCAGTGCCTCTTGTTTCTTAACTCTGATGACGGTGGTAGTCCTCAGAAAATATTGGGTGAATACACTCTGTATGATAGTGTGGGTTTCATTTACATTTAAGTATGTTTACGTCCATATGACGGTAAAATCTACCATTCATTTTGTATATTTGTGTGTATGTGTTTTCAGGTTCCGAGGTCGAGGTCCGAGGAGCAAATGGTGGAAGACACCCTATTCGGAGGTCTTTGTGACGTACTCATCCTCATCTCATGGAAAAACAAAGACGTCTAAGACAGGAGACACGGTGAGACGACGGCGCACCAGTCCATCGGGACGTCCAATTTCCTCAAATCATCTAGGATCATCGAAGTCCTCCTCCTCCTCCTCCTCCTGTCGTCATGAGAACACTTTGCAATGCAAGCAAGAGAGGTTGAAACGACTCAGGTCACTCCAGTACCTGGTGAATAGGAAACAGGCCCAGAACACAAAGGACATCTCCAAGTACCGTCACAGTACCCACCAAGGCAAGAAAAGTAAGCAAAGATTACGTACTCAACGAAATCACACCCTGACGTCCGATACGTTGCCCAATGAAATATATAAAAAGTCAAACATCACTTTCATCACCAAGAAAGACCGGCAAAACCTTCCGAACACTGACGAGGCCACGCTAGATATTGTTACCCTTCATTCAGATGACCACAATCTTCAGTTCCTTGATGTCGGCCAACCAACATGGTTCAGCTTCACTGGTACAATCGGCGATGGCCAGAACATTAGTACTGATTTGAAACATTCCAGTGCAGGAGAGTATTCCCACGGTTATGACACGAAGTCGAAAAAAAGAAAGAAGGTTAGGAATCATAAATCATCAAAGAATAATAAAATGGTTAAAAATTTCACTTTCGGTGGAAGTGAAACCACAGAGAGTAACTCAGAATTCTTAGTAAATACAACAGAAGCTTCAGGAACTGCTTTCTTGGCGGATGGGACCGACAACGTAAGACCTTACCGGTCGATCAGTTCGCGCCATGAAAGTCCAAGATCAAATAGCAGGAGACAGATCAGATATTACAAAAGTACAATAGAAACAGGCACCACGCCGAGATCTGGTAAACGTTATAAGATAGCAATATCACGTCATAAACAATGGATACTCACATTTCCCCGAAGAGGCTACACTCACATTCTACAATGCCCTCGTTCAAAGTCTAATATCATAAGACAGGAAAACACAAGGCCTATGAAAGTTTCCCCTAGTACACAAAATAAAATCACCAAAAATCTCTGTAAACCAACAAAGTCATCTGGATCAAAGAAGAAAACCAAGACATCTTCAGGGATGAGCAAAAGAGTACAAATGAAACACAAATCTAAAAGCGGATTGGCCACCAGTATGGTTGCACAAAACAACAGAAGAAGGAGGGAATATTTTGTTATCAAGGTAAGAACTGATCAGTGTTCCATTTTTAACCTGATGAAGTACTTTCTATATTTTATTTATGTCCAATATGTATATACCTTTGGACTTAGTAAAGATCATCTACTTGCCTTCTTATTATATTCTTGTTAATCGCACAGAGGAAGACTTCTGCCTAGAATACAAAATAAAAATAATTCATCAAGAAAATATTTTATAGCGTTACAGTCTAAAGGCATGAAGTCAGGTCAGATGGTTGAATCTAAGAATAATTTGAATTATCTTTCAGTAATATCGGTTTTAGTTTGACCTGGATTTGAATACCATTATTTAATGATGCTGTAAAGAATCTTCTGATTAAACTTTTGGCACTGTTCACCAGGTACACGCCCACAAAACTAAGTGTGGAGGAGAAATGAGTTCAACTTCGGGAAAACTTACCAGTCCCAGCCACTCTGGTAACGATCAGTCATGCTATTGGAAATTCAAAGTAAGTCGATGACATTCTCCCTCATAGAAAATAAATGTGTGAAAGACTAAATGTGAGGGTGAGGTTCCATTTTATAAATCTCTCTTTGCATTCTTGTAATTTACTAACTTATTTTTCATTGTGTATACAATTTTCCTCACTTTCATCATTATTTTGAACTATTGACCATACTCAAATACATTTACATGTTACATTGTTGGACCTCAACGGACTCAAACTATCCCAGGGAATGGAAAATACTTTTCTAGGAAGATGATTCCTAATTACTTCTCGGAGGGGCAAAATAATTTACCTCAAAGAAGAAATCAGAACACATTTAAGTTATTAACAATTGACAGTTACAGCATGGGGGCCTGTTTATCTTTACGGTTCAATTCTTCAGATTTATAATGTACAGTTTTCCTTTCACGGAACTGTCATGCATTTACAGTTTAACCATCAGATAAAAAGTACAGTCTGCAGGAACACAACAGAATTCTATTTCTATTAAAGTATAAATGCTCACGTTAAGAACAGAGACGTATTTGACACAAATTCATAATTCAAGGTTTTATCGAAAATTTCTAATCACCATGTGCCTCATGATACAAAACATGAGATTAGATATTGTACGAGCAGAACAAATTAATTTTTATTTGTTTTTATAATGTAATAGGTGAACATACACAGTCATAGTCTTGTGAAAACATCACAAAAATAAGTTGAAATATCGATGATTGAATTATGTTCTAAAATATCCAGTTTTCCTAATTATGTTATTTGATACACTCGTATGTTGACTTGACATAGTTTTATTTGAAAAATGGTGATAAATTAAAATAAATAAATAATAAATAAAGTTTTACTGTTAGATGATCATAGAAAAAAACGAGGATTGTGTACATAGGACACTACCACCTGAATATACTAATAGCATCCATATTCTTTCTCTGACTTGGCCCAAACTGACACGACCTTCCTTGCTCGCAGACCCCCAAAAACTGTCGTTGGACTTTCGAGTGTCGTCAGTTTGAAGTACGGAAGTCACGTGAATGCCGGAAGGACCATTTGGCTCTTCGGGTCAACCAGGGTCAGTGGACGAGGTAAAAATAAAGAAAAAGATCGTTCGGGCAGGATCCATTCTGAAATGATGCTTTGTCAGTTATTGTTGAAATCAAACCTTGTGAATAGTAAAGTTTGAAATCTTAATATTCATTTCAATGAAGATTTAAGCCATATATTGCAATGTCTCAGTGGATTAATTAATCTATATTTTTACTGACTTTTTTTTCTAACCATTCTATGTCTGGCGTAATTATAGACCAACAGGTCTCCTGTTGGTATAATTCTCAATTCGTAATCCACTGTAATATATTGTGTTGTAATCAAACCATCAGCGTTAAAATATTCCTCTGATACCATAATTACACGTCTTGATGACAGTATAGATACCTGCAGCTGTCTTAAACTATTGTCTCTGATATATTCATCTCCTTATTATTACTCTTACCCCGGTGGTCCTCGGACCACTTAGTAATCCATTACCGCTTTTGAAACGTCTCGCCATGTCTGTCCCCTGTGCTACCTCCTTTCATTCTCTTGCTTCTATTCTGCATATCTGCATATGCGCACATTCATCTCCACAATGATAATGGATGTCCATGTTCAATCAGATACTGTGGAACTGAAGGACCGAGCATCACTATCCGCTCTAATCGCGGGGCTGAGGTCGACGTGATCCTCAATACTCAGGGGAGTAAGAAGGCTCGCGTCGTCTGCAACTGGAGAACGGGCACTGCGGGTATGGACCACGTTTATTTCTGTAGTTTCTAATCACGCATAAATCTACCTTAAGAATCATGTGTGCCTGAAATGCACACTGGTTATATAAACAGTATTAACAATATGAGATGGATGGATGGAGTAAAAGGGCATTGGGGTAGATGGGGAATGTCTGTTGAGTAAGGAAGGGAGAAAACAGAAGAGAGGGGTGAGTGGCTGTGTATGGATGATGCTGTGATGCATGGAAAGGAGTGGGTGGGGGATAGGGGGTGAGGGAGTATGTGTGAATGATATTTTGATGCAGCCTGAAGGGATTTCTCCCCGTCTTCTCTTTTTCTGTATGAGGGGACAGAGAGGGGGAGGTCGCTGATTAAATGAAGCGGCCTTGCTGTGGATGTGATGTGTCTTACTACATTGCTTCTGACCCACGGCACTAGGTGAAATACAGGGATGTCCCGTCATCCAGGAGGAGCCAAGAAAAGAGGGATGGAGGGGTGGTGAATGGGAGTGGAGTATGTGGGGATGGAATGGGGTGGGAGTGGATTTTATGCTTTTGTTTTTGGCTACCTCTCTTGTAAGGGGTGGGAGGAAAGCCGTTGGTATATGTATGTAAGTATCTGATCATTTTTCTGACAGTCGTAGGCAGGATTCGAACCCACTACTTTCGGCTACCCGTAAGATCATCTTCACAGAGCCTTAACCTTACGGGTGGCCGAAAGCAGAGAGTTCTAATCCTGCATGCGACTGTCAGAAAAATTATCAGATTGATGTCACTGTTACTAGCGAATTTCTCTCATCGTATGTATGTATGTATAAACAATGTACCCGAGAGAGTAACTTTCCATCCTCAGGTTCCTATCACCACTACTCTATGGAAGGTCGAAGTGATTTGGGGTGCAACATGTCCCGTACCAGTACACCTTCCCCTCCCACATCCACAGCCATGACGACAACAACCACAACGTCAGCACCTACCTTAAAACCGATTATCAAGTAGGATGACTGAAATATATTTAATTTTTCGTACACATTTTGTAATACCTATTCTGACATGATCACAAGCGTACTGAAAATATATAAGTTATATGTAAGTAATCAAAATCTTCCTGCGTATCACACCACTCGATACAGTAAGGAAGAAATAACCTAGCAGTCCATCTTTAATGTCAATAGCGATACGACGCTCTTCGGCGTTGCATTGCCCAGCCCCAGATGCGAGAACTACATCCACTTCTCGCAGCAACACACCATGTGCAAGAAAGCTCCGTCGAGCTGCGCTCTGCATCACGCTGGCATTACCCCTGAGGAACGAGTCCTGATCCTGCAGGAACACAACAAATACCGGGCCAAGGTAGCGCGTGGCGAAGAGGCCAATGGCCATCCAGGACCCCAATACAGTGCATCGGATATGATGCAATTCGAGTGGAACGAGGAACTGGCAGTCGTGGCTCAAGCGTGGGCCAGCACGTGTCCAACCTATCACGACTGTCATGACTGTCGAAAAGTCATTTCAAGTAAGTGCAAACTGAGTTGAATCAGCGATTCGCACGGATACACACACACACACACACACAGACACACACACACACACACATATATATATATATATATATATATATATATATATATATATATATATATATATATATATATATATATATATATATATATATACATTTAATTGAAAGTGATGGCTAATTGTGTATCTATTATTTTCTTAAATGTGTTTTCCATATGGAAAATACACTTAAGAAAATAATAATACACAATTAGCCATCACTTTTAATGAAGTATGAATAAGAGAAAATTTCCTGCCCATATATACTATATATATATATATATATATATATATGTATGTATATATATATATATATATATTTTATATATATATATATATATATATATATAAGTATGTATGTATGTATGTATCACAGGTACGAAATGTAGTAGCATATTTGTGAAACACACAAAGAACCCACAGTCGGAATTAAAAGTTAAACTTCTATATTTTGGCCACTACTGCCACCAGATTGTAAATATCAAATAAGAAATAACTTATGCCACGTTAGAAGAAGTATACAAGAATTCTGGTGAATTCAATGTCTTGACATTACTGATCGTGATGGATCATACTGATAACATTAATTCTTCATGAAACATTTCCTTTGACAAGAGTAAGAATTTGTTTCTTTCAGAACCAGCCTCAATTATGACATTTGACTTGACCAAATCCTCCCAATACCAAATAACCTTTTCGCTGTATATTGGGAAGTTCATTAGATAATTTTCTATGTTAAAATAATACAAGACTGGATACACTGCCCAAATAATGTCTGTGAATTTTAAACTTTTATAAGAAAATTTGTTGATAACCATTCGAACAATTGGCGAAATCTCGTGTGGAGTGCCGCCGTTTTGATACTGAAATACAAACTGTCCCGAACGCTTTACGAAATGTTCTGCACATTTTATGAATGCACCAACCCTTTTTTTCTCCAGGAAACTATGACGTCGGTCAGAACATTTTCTATGAGTGGACCACAAGCAACAGCGCCTCCGTCTGGGAAACCGCCGTCAGGTTGTGGTATGAAGAAGTCAAATATGTTCCCAGATACTTCGCCAACGCCTTCAGGTGGGTGTTCAGTGTAACTTGTTTCTTCTTCTCTCAGCACTATCACCCAAACTCGCGGCAATGAAACCATTCAAACAAACGCAGAGTATAATTTTTTTGCGGTTTTACCATCAGTTTGTCGTGTTTTAATTGTCTTGCTGTGAATAATGATACGCACATTGTGAGATGAAGGCCTTTAGAGGTCCTAAACACTAAAAAGCTTACAAGATCTTGCTTCTATTTGGAGTTTTTTTTTTCTGCGGGGGCTAATGTCTAGTTTCCTAGAATAGGGTCCTAGATGATCGGTCTTATGTTGTGTGGGTGTGACTTATTAACCCACTATCGGAGAATGAGATAAGATAAACAGAAGATCCGTATATTTCGACCACTATCTGTGGTCGAAATATACGGATTTTCTGATTCTCTTGTCTCATTCTCCGATAGTGAATTGATTAAGTCTCATTTTACAAATGTTAATTTGTCTTGTGGGTTATTTTACATGCTGCATGAAAGGATTATCACCAAGAAAGTCTATTAAGCGACTACCTACAATGCCATACTCTGGTGTCGCCCAAGTGATGTTAATGAAATTGAATTCTCCCATTATCTCATTATCAATACGTCACTTGCAAAAAAAATATGCCTATCTATCGTAACAGTATATCTCTAATTTCGCCATTTACTTTGAATTTCCTCTTTATGTTCTATATTGTACCTTACCAGGGGCCCGACAAGGGGAGGGATGGGGAGGGGCAATGCCCCGGAGCGGCACGTTTGGGAGGGGGGGGGCGGCACTTTTGGTGAAAAAAGGTAAGGTAAATTCCCCCTACTGTACTTTTAATGCACGATTTATTTATCATGAGTTGTGTGTATGAATGATTTGTGTATAAACGTTGTTTTGTGGATAAATGTTACATGTGAATCGTGCTAGTGACCATCAGATGTGGAAGGTGGTGGTAGTGGTGGTGTGTTGGGGAGGGGGCGGCACTTACCCATGTCGGGGCCTCTGGACTTTACTAAGACTTTCTATAGGCCCAGATGTGCACCTATAGAAAAAAAGATAAACGTGTTGAATCCCTTCCTTTACCCTATACTCATAATCTGCCCACTCTCATACAGACTGATGCGTAATGTAAAGATCGGCCACTATACGCAGATGGTGTGGTCAAGCACTCGAGAGCTAGGTTGTGGCGCAATTTACTATAACTGCAACAAGTACTTCCGCCGTCGATACTGGAAAATGAAGTGTAAAATCTACGTCTGCAACTATGGACCCGCGTATGTATTGTCCCATTTCTTAAGTTAACACAGATGCAAGTAGATATTGGGTGGCTAATGAAACAAAATCAAAATAAATATATAAATTATTTAGCACAGAAAAATAACATGCATACACTCTCAGGGCGTAATCGAAACTGCCCGATTGGGGGAAGCCAAGCTATGCGGGAACTCGAATGAGTGAACATAATATATGGTTCTTATTTACATGCATATTTATAAAATACAAATAATATATACAATAATAAGTATACAATGTTTCAAGTACCCCATTACAAGTATACAATGTGTGTATGTTTCTAACTGTTTTCCTAATTGTAATATAGAGGTGACCATGTTCGTGTGGTCAAGTCTCTTTATCTCCAACTAACATACCAAGTTTTGGAGTCGTTTTGGTTTTAACTTGAATTATATTATCATCTAAACTATTTCAGGGGTTGATACATCAATTCGGCAAACTTTTCAAATATCCTCCAGAGATCTGGTCTACTTCAATTTGCTCCTATGACCTCATGACCCCCTCCCGTTCCAAACTAAGTGATCTTTTTTTAGTTTGATCTACTCCCTTTAATAACCTGAGCACTACGATCATGTCACTTTTTTCTGTTATACCTTTCAATAATGGCAGACCCAGTGGTTCTAATCTCTCTTCGTGTGTTTTATCCACAAGGTCATAAACCAATTTGGTCACTGCTCTTTGTATTAGTCTCTCAGTCTTGTCTAAACCTTTTACTTATCATGTCATGTCTGTTGCTCGGAGTTGCAGGGGATTTTTTTCTAAGATGTAAGGGTCTTCCGTCTCTACTTGACGCGGCACATAGAAACGCTGCCGCTGTACACATCTGGACTGACTTTCAGATCGCTCTTCAGTGGACAACCAAAGGAGCTGAGACGTCCAATCAATTCACCAATAACTGGATTAATTTTATATTAACCAAGTATCACGCCATCATACTCTATCCAACTAAAGTTCAGTTCCATTACTTTCAAACTGAAGACATTGCTACTGACCTTCTCACGAGAAATTTCAAGTAGAGTACGAGAAGCATTCTTAACGATGGATATCAGGCCCTACATGGCCTTGAACTGCTGTTCTGAGGATGGTCTCAAGTTGATTAATGCACAGTGCCAAGTATCTACAACCCCATCCAGTGTTCAACCCATTTAAGACCTAGATAGATATTTCTCGTTAAATGAATTTATTAGTGTCGCCACCAAACATCCTACTAGGTGCATTTGGCTCAACATGAGTGTTACCAAATTCTATCTTCAAAATCCTTGAGGATTTCATTCTTTATTTGTAAAAGATTCTAATCTCTTCACAGACGATAAAGACCTCATCAGATGCAAAGAAAGGACAAGTAAATCTAGGTTTTACAGTTACATTCTGCAGAACCCTGTGTTCCTCCCAGAAAATCATATTCTAACGTGGGGATTCGTGGGAGAGACGTTGCATCGCAAATCGATGCGCCTCAGTGGCAGAACTACATTGACCTGAATACGGGGCCATCTGCTATAGTAAAGTGGGCGGTGGAGTCATTGCTGGTTCAACCGTGTCCAAAAGATGGGCGTAATTGTCAACCTGGTGTCATTTTGAGAATCTAACCTCTTGGTCATCACATGAGTGTGGTGCGTCAACATTTTGTGTCAAATTATCTACCTACGAGGAGTTGCAGATTCTGTCACATGTGAAAACCACCATTTGTACATAATATAGTAACTGTTGGAGAATCCATCTCAGTCTCATTGATAATTGTACAATCCTCACATGATTTCAGACTTGAAATCGCCAAACCCGAATGACACAGGAATACTTATATTTATTTTGGTAACATACCGACCATATTTTCTTTTTCATATTCATTAACAATTTGAGCAGGACTGTAAAACTAACAAAACGCCGCAACTCTCTTTCTTGCAGTGGCAACTACATGAGGAAACCCATGTACAAGATCGGGCCTCCTGCCTCGGAGTGTCCAGAGGGCTCTTGGCCTTCGTCTATGTATCCGGGTTTGTGCTCTGTCCGGTAAGGTCGTCTACATCCGAGAGCTCCTGACACCAAACTACTTCGTCGCTCGACACCCAGCTCCGAGTCAAACTGTTGCGGCCAACGTTTTGAGTCTAAAGCCAATGGGATGAGCTTCCAAGACTAATCTTTACCTCGCCTGGACGTAATCCGAGGGCGATATATCGATTCTGGTTTAGTCTTTGTTTCTATATGTGTTTGTTAGTAACATTATGACAAAACAGCTGGATCAGTTGATATGAAACCTTCTGCAAAGGTGAGCAATGGAAGTCAATAGGTCAATGTCCAGGTCGCTGGGAATGTGGAAATAGAATTTGTCTGTAACTTTCTAAAGGACCAGATTGACTTTATCATATCTCATTTATGATCCTATCCGTTACAATAGTGAAAAATGCAGTTCTGAAGATCAGGTGGGGCAAATGTTTTGAGAGTCTAGGTTATCGCTGCTGGGTGAGGTTTGTTGTGCCTAAAAAACTTGTTGATGTCAATCATTAGAAGTCTACTATTCCAAGTTCAAACTTCCAACAAGCTTTTTTTCGTATCTCTTGCATTTTGCTTTCTGTTTCTTCCTTTTCACCTCTTGTATTCAGTATAGAAGCTGATTTATACATGAAATAAAATTGTGAGGAGAATATCTGTCATTAAAGATTTATTCCTACCTGAGTGAGGCTTAATATCAATTGGTCTCGACTTGTGACAACATTGTCACAACTTTGTGTTTTGTAAGTTTAGATTTCGTGAATTTACATGAAAACACTCGATTACATGAATCTGACATCAATATATATCTTCAGCGAGTGATTGTACATACATACATATACCAAGGGTTTTTCTTCCCTTACCAGGAGGTAGCCAAAATCAAAAAGCTATTTCATTCCTACCCATTTCACTCCTATTCACCATCCCTCTCCTCTTAGCTCCTCGTGGATGACGGGTCATCCCTGCATCTCACCCATCGCCCTGGGTCAGAAACAATGCAGCAGGACACAACACATCTACAGCAAAGCCGCTTCATTTAATCGGCGACCTCCCCTCTCCATCCCCTCGTGCAGAAACATTGAAGACGGGGAGAAATCCCTTCGGGTTGCATCAAAATATAATTGATACATAACCGCTCCCTAAACCCCCCCTATCCCCCCACCCACTACCTTCCATGCATCACATTATCATCCAGACACAACCATCCTCCACTCACCCCTATCTTCTGGCTCCTCCCTTCCTTCCTCAACAGACATTCCCTCTTTCTCAATGCCCCTTTTACCCCATCCATCCATCTCATCCTCGGTCGCCCCCTCCTGTTCACTCCATCCATCTCTACCTTCCACACCTCTTTTACTAATCTTTCTTCATTCATTCTTTCCATGTGTCCAAACCATCCCAATACTCTTTCATCATCCCTATTTCCCATCTCCTTTTCCACCCTAACTCTCCTCATCACCTCGTTTCTCACCCTATCCATCTTTGTAACCCCTACCATACTTCTCAGACATTTCATCTCAAACACATTTAAAATCCTCTCTTAAGTTTCATGTCTCTGCCCCATACAGTGCTGTCGTCACAATTACCGTTTCAATCTCCTCTTAACATCCATTCCCAAATGTCTGTTGCTCATTACACTTTTTAATACCCCATGGCCCTTGCTTCTCTCAATCTACAATCTACCTCCACCTCCTCTCCTCCCTTTCGCGCCACATACCACCGATTGCGACCACATGCGTATGGGAAAAAATAAAATAAGTGCACACAGGAAAGAATATTAGGAATTGTTTTCTAAATTAAGATGTACTATTCCAGAAACAGAAGAAAAACAACAAATGGTAAAAGGATTGTACAGTACGAATGTCCGTTGAGGTCGAGTTTTATCAAATAGAATAATTCAATGTCCTAGCTGAATTCTCAATTTTGTTCCTTATTATAAGAAAACCAGTGTATGGGATACAAAGAACTGAAATTAACATCATTACCATAAACTATTTTGTATATTTTACGACCCTGTATAATAAACAATCCTAACACATGAGATGGTACATCTTCCTTTTCCTTCAATTCAACATGTCAGGTTTGTCTAATGATTTCATGCCCTCAGCTTCCAGTTGTGCCATCCTCATTTTCGGAGTCGTCGGTTATGTCTTCATAGCTCACTGACAGCCTGATGGTCAGAGGTACCTCTTCGTTTCTAGCACAAAGAATTACAAAGGCGGAGCATGAGACCTTTTGCTCCATATCTAGGTCGGATGCGAAAAAATCATAATAATAAATTAATAAATAACTATAATAATGTAAATAACAAATAAAATACATAAATAAATGCATAGGTATAGTTTAATAATAAACAAACAGGTAAATAGTAAATAATAATAAATTGACATATAACTAATGATAAATGAGAATCAAACAGACAAATGATAAAACAAAAACAAACAAAAACACTTTGACGCCTGGTTTTCGTTTTCGCCATTTGTTGTGTTTGATTTTCTGTTTTCATTCTACGGTCCCTGACTGTGAGAAAGTTATTCATCATAAGGATCATTCTCGGCATGGTCCTCATCTTTTCTTCTGCTGATTGCCCTTCCTGGAATTATCTTCATCTGTGACGTACTGCGCAGAATCTCGTGACGAGCTTTATCATATTTGTGTTCTTTCGGCAGCATTTTATCACCCATCACAATCTTGAATGATTTGGCTCCATTCTTGCGGCGTGTTTGAAACATCTGTTTGTATTTCTCCATCTGACCCTTTTCCTGTGCAGCCTTCCAGTCCTGGTTAACGCTGCTGTGTTGTAGCTATGGTAGAGGGATTTTTTGTAACATTTGCTGCATGTTGTTGCATTAGACATTCTGTATCCTCGTTATTCCTGACGATTCTCTTTTTTAACAACCACTAGCGTCCCTCAATGTTCTTTTTTTTCTATTTTTTCTTCCCCTCTCTCTCTCTCTCTCTCTCTCTCTCTCTCTTTCTCTCTCTCTCTCTCTCTCTCTCTCTCTCTCTCTCTCTCTCTCTCTCTCTCTCTCTCTCTCTCTCTCTCTCTCTCTCTCTCTCTCTCTCTCTCTCTCTCTCTCTCTCTCTCTCTCTCTCTCTCTCTCTCTCTCTCTTTCTTTCTTTCTCTCTCTCATAAACTGCTTACTTGACCGCAATTATTCCCTTTTACATTTTTCTGCTGAAGATATCACTCCTAATTTTTCTACGTCATTCTACAGACGTTTTTCTTAAACTGCATTACTATTGTAATATAGTTTGAGAAAAACTCCTGAAAAATCGTTGAAGAAAACCTTATATTCTCTCTGATTGGAGCAGAAAAATTAATGTTGTTCAACGCCATCAAACCTTAATTTCAACACCTCTCCACAAGACATACGAAGCGATCCCCATTTTTCAGTGATAGTTTATTCCTTCAAACACCCGAAACATTCTTAGTTCGTCTTTACTGGTAAATTCACCCGAAAAGCTTATGTATAAACTATTGCTAGAACGATATAAATCAAATTCAGTGTTCTGTATCACCTTTAACAATATCTTTAAGTCCAATAGAGCTAATGACCATATGCAGAAGACTAGTGTCGGCTCGTAGCTAAAATTAATGGTTGTGCTATTTCAGAAAGAAAAAATTAGCGATCGTTTTAATATCGCGTAAAACGAAACAAACATAAAAAGAATATTTGCACATAAACTTGAAATCCTTGAAAAATATTTACTGATGGTCCCAATTGCTACAGTCCAAGCTTGACCCATTCATTTAAAAACAAAACCCATTCTTCTTGTTTTAATTTGCGCGATAATATTAATGAATTTCTCCTTGATCTCTAGGTGACCGTTGGGGAAATTGTTCTCATGATTCATAGTGCGCGCGCGCGCGCGCGCGTCTATGTACGCGCGTGTGGGTGCATTAAGGGAGGTTGAATTACATCCCGCTACGTTTATCTCGAGGAACGGCTAGGATGCTCTGTTATCTGATTAGCGGGTTTAGAGTTCGTTATAAAGATAACCAGCTGCCCAACTCGAAGCTGATAGCCCCCAACTTCGTAGACGTTCCGTTCTTTCTATGAGACGGTGATACATAACGAAAGTTGCATAGCAACAACAGTAGAGGGATGGGAAGTCTAGGTCTCTACCACTTCCTCTATTACACATTTCTTTCATTCTTATTGTGTGTGAGTTTACCTTTTAAGTTTAGCATCTTTGTACATTTCCTCTCTTAATTCTGTCTTTTCCTTTTCCAGCATAAATTAAGGGACCACATCTTACTCATTGAGCACCGGTAATTCAATGACTCAATCACTTCAGGTTCCTTTGTCAAAATCAAACCTAGTCTCACGGGTTTATCTTCACATCTATATCGTATTTGGTCTTTTGCCCACTAGGTTATCATATAATGCATTGTCATATCCAGTACTGATGTGTTGTATCAGTTTTTTTTTTTTTTTTTTTTTTTTTTACGGGGCAAGTGCCCGCTCGTACCTCCTTGCAGGCAGTTCGGTCCAGTTTATATACAGGGTTTGTTGTCCACGCGATGCCACTACTATTAGCGACGGTGCCTTGACATCAGGGAAGGGGCGGGGGAGGGGGGGGGCATCTCTCAACTGCAGACGGCGCCAGGGGGGAGGGTGTACCCCCCAAGAAGCTGACGGGGTTGCCTCGGAAGGGATGACGGTGAGGTGAGTGGTGGGCCGAGTCCTACATATTTTGTTCAGTCTTCTGTTCCTGGAATATTACATTTCCACAATCAAAGCTGCCCATATGAATTATATTCTCACTTTTTTCAATAAATGTGTGTGTGTGTGTATGTGTATGTGTATGTATTTACCTAGTTGTATTTTACGGGAAGGGGAGCTATGCTCGTGGTATCCCGTCTTCATATGTCATTTTATCTAGACTGTTTTAAATGCATGAATTGCTTTCGCACACACCACTTTTTCGTCTAACTTGTTCCAAGTGTGTGTGTGTATGTGTGTGTGTATGTGTGTGTATTTACCTAGTTACCTAGTTTACCTAGTTGTATTTTACGGGAAGGGGAGCTATGCTCGTGGGGTCCCGTCTTCATATCTCATTTTATCTAAAATATTTAGTGTGTGTGTGTGTGTGTGTGTGTGTGTGTGTGTGTGTGTGTGTGTGTGTGTGTGTGTGTGTGTGTGTGTGTGTGTGTGTGTGTGTGTGTGTGTGTGTGTGTGTGCGCGCGATATACAGTAGAGGTCAGCGGCCAGTAAAAAATCTCCTGTGAATATTATTATCAGCGCTATATCACGAAAATGAAACATCATTATTATGATTAATAGCAAACAATATATTAGGATCACAATGGGGAAACAATAATTTATTGGCTAATACCTCTTGCAGTTGCCATATGGATTTTTTTTTAAGGTGAATAACTCTGGTTCCCCTTACAGATGCCCTCCGGGTAGTCCGTAGTTTGTTTTGGTAACCAACCCAAGTTGTAACACAACCCATAAGTTGTGTATGCTCCTGAAATGCTAGGTTCCCCGAAGATCAGTATAACTGATGAAGTGCGTGTTCTCGATTGTGCTAAGTTTAGCTCTATGATAACTACGGTCTATATAACGATTGTCGTTATTGTGATGTCAGAAATGTTTGTGCATTTGCCATCACGCGAGATCAATAAGCCCAACCGAACTAAGCGCGAAGTAAGTTAAAGAAAACGTGCTTTGGATTTGCCCAATAATCGTTTTCTTTTTCAACTTATGATACCTGAAATTAAATTTCGCGACTGCGTGTTCAGTTAATGATACTGTCATACATTTCAAGAATTGTATTGTCTTTGCTTATGCAGAATTCTACTAATACTATTTTATGTTAGAAAAATATTTTACATTGTATGATGGCAAGCCTAAAATAGTTTTGGCAACTACTTACATTCCTTACCTTACGTTAGATACTTGTACACTCAGTTACTATCGTTGCGTTGGAAGTGTGGGTGTACCTGGTACGGGAGGAATACTAAGCGACCAAGTTAATCCAGTGAATTTGTAATATAGCTAGAATGGCTGCTCTGTATCACAGTAACAGAGTGCTGCTTAGCGGCTTCAGGAATTTGATTCAAAGGACTGTGGTGAATGACAACGTGCAGAAAAGGAATTTAGCTCTAAGTTCTGTTGCCATGCTTGACAAGACAGTGCTGTACGATTTCCATGTTGCGAACGGTGGAAAGATGGTAGAATTCGCTGGCTATTCAATGCCTGTGCAGTATGGAAAAGTTGGTATATCGCCATCTCACAAACATGTCAGAAGTCACTGCGGCATATTTGACGTCTCTCACATGCTGCAGTCCAAAGTGCATGGCAAGGATCGAGTGAAGTTCATGGAGAGCATGATAGTAGCTGACCTTGAAGGATTAACAGATAATACAGGAACTCTTTCGCTCTTCGTCAACAAAAACGGTGGAATTATCGACGATCTGATTTGCAGTAAAACGGATAAGGGATATCTGTACGTGGTTAGCAATGCTGGATGCAGGGAGAAGGATTTGAAACATATGAAGGAATGTCTGGAGTCGTTTAAAGCTTCAGGAGGTGATGCTGAACTTGAAGTCTTGGACGATTTAGCGCTTGTTGCAGTCCAAGGTCCAGAAATGGCCGCGGCTCTGCAGGTAAGATACATTGTTTGGAGGTGGAGCATGTGCTCGTTGGTCCGTGTTACATGACACGCATTTTTCATTGTACAGAAATAACTGCTATAATTGCATAATATTGTTGCTGTTGTTAGGAATATAGCACCTGTACGAGCCCACTGTTCAGACTGACAGCTATATAGATATATTGGGGTGCATGACATGCATGTACGAAATTTATAGTTTGCATACTTCAACAAATACACAATGCTTAAACTACGCAAAGCATATGTACATTAAAAACTAAGAACATAAGAATGAAGGACACTGCAAGAGACCATAAGGCCTACACTAGACAGTTCCATGTCCATTAGTACATTACCACCTATCATCCCCATTCTTCAAGTTGTCAAACCTTTTCTTGAAACAACTGACAGTTTCAATGCTCGCTACATGGTTACTACGTCTGTTCCATTAGTTGACCTTGGTAAATTAGTTCTTGTCTATTTCCTTTTTGAATATAAGAATTTACAATTTATGGCCATTACTGTTGTATTAATAAGATGTCATTGGTTTCATCGCCTACGTTAGCCCGTGATCTACTTGAACACCTCTAATAGATCACCCCGCACTACGTTTTTCCAGAGTGTAAATTAAGGTCCCTAAGTCTGTCCGGTAATTTTTCAGAATTGCACACCTACATCTCGATCCTATACACGCAGATACGTTCGGTAGTATATTTGCTTTTAGCATGTTTTTTTTTCCTCCAAGAAAAACTTATATTGGATTGATGTATTATAATTTACAAAATGAATCATTAACTTTCTAATGCTATATCGCGTAGTTGTGCACTTCTAAATAAATACCCGCCCTTCCTCATAATGTAAAATTATGATCCCATGTATTCCAAGGTCCTCTTGCACTCTGTTGATTGATTCTGCTGTTGAAATAAGCTTTTGCAGTAGGCATTCTGGGTATACCGAATCGGGAAACGGTTCAAAATCTAAATTATCAAGGACATTAAGGAGGGTATTGTCGCAGCAAAGTAAGGAATACGCCACGTAGCGCTTTTTGACGCAGTGACGCAATCAGGTTGGCGGGGAGGGTGTGAACGCTCCTCTCCCGCCTGAAATCTCGACGTGTGATCGAGTGTAGATATTTTATATGCCGAATAGTGTTTTTACACATATGTAGGATACTGTTTTAATTCATGATGTAATATTAGGATACTGTTTTAATTCATGATGTAATATTTGGCATGTCATATGTTTGGGAAATGATATGTAATTTCAAGTAGAAAATCCTCGATATACACAAACTTCACATTTTACTGAAGATGCGAGAGGATATTAGTGTTTACGCACGTATAGTAATTGTGTTCCCCTTCCTCGTTCCCCAATTAGTGTATAGAGGCTGCGCCCCCTGTTTTGACGCATAAAAAACTGAAGTACGAACTTAAACGTAACCGGAGAATCCCAACTAAGTTAACGTTACCAAAACACACAACCTAATAATGATTTAAGTCTCAAAAACACAGAATCTGGTACATCAGAACAACAGCGTGACGGCGCTAACGTGTATCATATTTACCGCCGGAAGCATTTTAGTTGGCCTATTTGCGCTGGTCTATAAACAACCAACCCTAATTTTGCGGTGTATTTGTTCACTCCCAGGTTGTCAAGAAAGATTTTCCATTTTCTCCTTATTCCTGTGGTATTCATAAATTCCTTCCAGTTTGCTTCTTCAAAGAATTATTCAGTCCTAAGTAATCTACTTTCCCAAAATTGAGTCTTCCTTTCCTGTTTGATTTATTCCTTGGTCCTATTTCCTCATCCTCCAGCTGAAGTTTAGTTGTTACATGGTCACTTTTTCCTATGGGGCAAAGGTAGTTCAAGGAGCTGATGATGTCTAGCTCTTTGGTCAGTAGCAGATCTAATCTTTTGGGAATGTCATCTCTTCCTACCTGGGTCGCTTCCTTTACCTGCTGGATCATTATGTTTTCCAATGCTATAATTAAAAGGATTTTTTCCCAGGAATCTGCTTTCCCACTTGCTTCCCATTCTTCCCAGTTGACTTTGCCACCAACCAGCACCTACAAGCCATCACCCCCTCATCCTCTCTCCTATCCCTCATCCCACCAGCAACCACCCATTTGTAGAGGTGATGGAGCAGTGCTATGGTGAACTCCAGTATCACTGCACACCTGGTCAGGTGACTGGTTCTCTTTTGTCAACACTCCCAGATCTTTCTCCTCTTTTCCTTTTGTAATGGATTTACTTTCCAAGGAATAGTTCAAAGATGGTCTTTTGCAGCTGTTGTCCATGTCCAATACTTTGAATTTTTTGTATTAACATTAATTTTCCATTCTTGGCTCCATGTGTAGTGTCTAGATCTTTTTTGCAGTAGCTTAAAGTCCTCATTTATCACTCTTCTTATGATCATCATCTGCAAACATGTTGGCATAGCTTGTACTTCCATTATGTTAGTGACAAAGATAAGAAATGTTAGTGCAAGCAAACCTTATGGAGTTCCCCTGGTTACTGCTCTCCATTTTGACATCTTATCCTTTACGACTGTCCTCATGTATCTTCCCTTCAGTATCATAGGATGCCTTATTTACATCTATTGCCATCATTACTATCATGGTATCTGACTTTTTTAGCAAGGCCTGTGTACTGGTTGCTTTTCAGAATACTGTTAGCAAACTTTAAATTTAGGCTTAAGATGTGTGACTATTTTTTATCTATCAAAAGTGAATTTGTGCTTTGATACTCTCAACAATCCTTTACTTTTCTTTTGGTATCCTGTCACTGAGGTGTCCAAGTCTTCTCTTCATTGTCACAGGACCCAAGGATAGAGTTGCTTTTAACTATTCTCTCACTCACTAATGACACCTCCCTAATGTATCATTTTGGCCTAACTATTCTTTATACAGTATTTCTTCCACTACAGTTTTCTCACTCGCTCTGCTTTCTCTCACTCAACACTGTCACATCCCCCTTGGCCAACACCTCTTCCCCATATTCTATTGGGTGACCTTTGCCCCCTTGCTGCGGTGCCAACTGCACACCCATTCACCATATTCATACCCATTCACACCACACACACCTTTGATCTCAAGAGCAACTTATTCTTTATCTTCTCTGTCTTCTACCAAGTAGTCTTTCAACCATCTCAGAGGATGTCTTATTACACTGCTGTCACTGAACCACTGCCCCCCCCCCCCCATCCACTACCATGTCATAACTCTCTTCGTCATTTCCTCTGCCATCCACTACATGACAAAAGTCCAGGATATGTCATGGCACTCCTGTAATGGAAATGTTGTTCCGTGAATTTACCTTCATTACAACACCTCTTGTCCACTGAGGTGCACTTGGTTTCATCCATACCTCCTCCCCCACCTTGGCCGGCACCCCTTCCCCACATTTTATAGGATGACCATTGTCCCCATGCCAGGGTACCAACTGCACACCCATTCACACCACATATCCAAACTTCTGTTTATTCTTATATTGCACCTGTATTAATTTTTAATATTAAGTTTGTTATTCATATCAAGATTTTTGATGAACAACCTTTACAATGAGTTATATTTTGAAACAAGTTCTGTTGTTGTTAATGTTATCAACAGTATTGTATATTTCATATATGATTATATGGTTGATATTTTTATGGTATATCTGTTACAGCCACTCGTGGATACAGATATTAGTCAACTGTACTTTATGCACACAGTGGAGATGAATGTTGCAGGCATTCCTTGTAGAGTGACACGTTGTGGCTACACTGGAGAAGATGGTGTGGAAATTTCTTTGCCCTCGAATAAGGTACAGTTTTGAAAGCTACTTTTACCTATAGCCATATTCATGGTTTTTGTGTTTAGTTCTAGGTATTTCATGCTACCATATGACATAGAATAAATATCTAATGCAATCTTTTTCCTCTATATGATATGGTTCTCTAGAAATATTTGTAATAATCCTATTTGAATCCCCCTTTCAATAGATCAATATAGAGCAGCTAGTAAATATTGTGCATAGATATTCTTGGGTTCAACATCAGTATTCAGGAGCTTTGCTACTACATCTTTATAAAGAGTTAATTCAAGATATATGGTCATATATATGATTCATAAAGTTGCTGTAGTAAGAAAGTTCATGAAAGTGGAATGTCAGTGGTGCTATTGCTGTGCTGCATTACTTGCATTTGGATCATCATCAAAACAATCAGGCTTAAGATATTTTTCCATGTTTTTTGATAATTTTCAAGTGCCAGAGTGGTGATTTATAGAAGAACTAGTTTCACATTATTTCCCCAGCAGCACTACAAGGTCATCCTTGGTGTACACTTGTTGTAAGAGACATCAAAAATGGATAGGGAATTGAGGGTTGTAGCTTCAATTCTTGAAAGGGAAATGGTAGAAATGGGTGTGGGAGCATTTATGTAACTAGGTAGATATCTACAGTAATATCCTATTTACCAGCTTTGTTGAGAACCAATTGATCTCATACTAGTTAACTTTTCAATTGTTATTATTAGGTTTTCTTTTGCTTTTTTTTTTATCTTCAGGCTGTTGAGTTGTGTGAAACTCTCATGGCTTCAAAGGCAGGAAATGTACAGCTAGCCGGTTTAGGTGCAAGAGACTCCCTTCGATTAGAAGCTGGCTTATGTCTTTATGGCAGTGATATTGATGACACCACTACCCCAATTGAGGCTGGCCTGGCATGGACAATTGGCAAAAGAAGACGGCAATTGGCTGACTTCCCTGGTGCAGAGGTACTAGTAGATTTGGTTTGAGATATGAATGAGACATTGTATGTACTAAAAATTTGTATAACTGAAACAGACATGAAAATTTAAAACTATTGTAATTTCTTTAGCATTAGCAATAAAAGGAATTCGGTCTCTTTCTCTAATATCTCTGGAGTGGATTATGAGCAGGTGTCTTACAAGTAGGTTTTACTTTTGGTCTGGAGGTGACTAGAAACAAAACATGATCTCAGACAATCATGACAATAGGATTCATCCTGTCATAGTGGGGTTGCAAAACTTTAGGAGTACATTTCTCCCCTTTTAATCAACACAAAGTTACAATCCAATCTATCAGGTGGTCTACAGATACAACTGAAATGTCTAATATCTTTTGTCTGTACTGAATCTTGGTTATTACTTACAAGGTCTTGGAAGTTTTATGTTGGAGTTATCTTCAGACACAGGTGAATTCAACATTGGCTTACTAGAAACCTCTACTCTAACAGAATAGTTATCTATGGAAGTATCAATTGAATGGTTACTCTTAGGTTGGCCAAATTCACCTACAAATCTAGGCATAATATGATCTGCATGTCTTTTCCAAATAATATTTCCCAAACTTTGAACCTTCACCTTATAATTTCTTGAATCAAGCACTTCATCAAACTTTCCTTCCACTCATGGAGAACCTTTACCAAAATTGTGAACAAACACTGCATCATTCAGTCTACACAAGCGGTCTTTCTCCACAAACACATCATTATTCAATTTACTGGAAGATCTGTCCTGCACTCTAACAGCTTCTACAAACTCTATTAAACATTAACTCCAGTGGAAGAATTGATGATTCTTCTATAATTATATAGGAACCTACAAATTCTGGAGCTGGTGTTACATGTCTAATACCACTTTTTTCCTAGAAACTCCTCGATTTCATTAGGAACCAGTTTAGGGGCATTATCAGACATTATCTGGAAGCCTGTAGTTAGCAAATGACTCTTAAATGCCTTATAGTAATTGTTGATGTTTCAGCAGCAGCAAAATGAACATCCAAGAACTTACTGTATGAATCTACCATCATAAGGGAATATTTCCCTTCAATAGGTCCAGCATAGTCTATATACAATCTAGACCATGGTTTACCAGTGTTAAGTCAAGCCAATATTGGAGCTTTAGGATTTTTAAAGTTTTAAAACGAATACTACAGTTCTTAGTGATTTCTCCAATGTTTTGATATATCTTTGGCCACCATATCCAATTCCTAGCTTCTGCTTTCATTGCATTGACACCATTATGACCACTATGTAAGTGGTTTAACGCTTTAACTCTTAACTCTACAGGAGTCAGTACTCAATTTCTATACAAAATTACATCATATGCATAGACAATTCTCCTTTTACAGCAACATATTCTAGCAGACGCATTATGCTCTTTTGACCAGTTTAAAAAAAATCTTTAACCAAGTCAATATAGGATATTTATTGGTCATCTTTCTAAACACCTGAAAATATATATAATCAAAATTAATTATCTCTACTAATTTTAAATATTCAGCTGGTGTACCAAACAGCAATTCATCATCCAGGGGTAATGTACTCAATGCATCAGCAATTACATTTTTTTCCCCTGGTTTATGAACCAAATCAAAATCATACTGCAATAACGATAAAGCCTCGTGTTGTATTTTAGCATTAGTATTGCAAGGAATCTGTTTCTCTTTTCCAAACAAGCCTAACTAGGGTTTATGATCTGTTCTAGCAACAAATCTTCTATCAAGTAAGAAATACTTGAATCTTTTAACAGCAAATATGAGAGCTAATTCCTTTTTATCCAATTGAGAATAATCCAGTTCCACTGTTGACAATTTCTTACTTGCAAATGAAATGGGTTTTTCCATACCATCTACCTTTTGTAACAATACACATCCAACTCCAATCAGAGATTCATCTACTTCTGCAATTAAAGGACTTTCTCCATCAAAATCACCTACAACTGTAGATTTAGCAAAATCTCTCTTAATCTTATGGATTGCCTTCCATCGAAATTTTACAGCTTTCTTTAACAAATCATACAATTGAGATAGCTTTGAAGAAAAATTTCTTACAAACTTTCAATAATAGGTTATCATCCCTAGAAAGAAGTAGGAGAATAGCTATTATTATCTTTGCTGAAAGTTTAACACCTTCACGAGATATTTAGTAACCTAGATACTCGTTAGATCTAGCACTCAAAACAGTTTTAACTTTAATAATTTGGACATTATTGTTCTGCCAAGAGTTCTAAAGCTCTTCTCAATCTGGTATCATATTCTATTTGAGTAGTACCACAAAAGATATCATCTTAATATGCAGCAACACCTTTCAAATTGGCAAAAATTTGCACAATGAATCTGAAAAATACCATGAGATGAAGATAAGCCAAATGCTAAGTCTTTATATTTAAACAATCTTTTACGAGTATCAATGACTAAGTAATCTTGGCTTTGTTCTTCCACAGGTATTTGTAGATATGCATTTTGCAAATCTGTTTTTGAGAACTGTTACTTTACCTACTATAAATATTAATTATTCAATTTTTGGTAATGGATATTTCTCACAATGAAGATTTTTATTTACAATTTTAAAATCACCACAAATTCTCATTTCTATCTTGTTTTCTTTCAAAATAGGAACATAGGGAACTGCTCATTCACTATATGAGATAGGTTCTATCATACCATCTACCAATCTCGTTCAGGCATCTTCAATCATTCCCTAATATCATCCCAATACTCTTTGTGGACTGGAGAAACAGTAACCTAAACTATGGGTCTCCTGCAAGAGAGATCTGGAGCAACAGATTGATTGATTTATTCATGTTCTTTAACCATACACCTAGTGATTCTTTCTTCACTCTTCCTTATATCTTTCAGTAGTTGCTTTTGCTTCCCATTCTTGACTCCACATATCTTTTCTCGTTTATATCTAATTTTACTGTCTCCTTCACTTAGGTTTATAGGCATTTTTAAATGTATATTCATGATCTTGATTTTAAAGTGAGTTGATGGAATGTTCAACATGTCTTTTGACCTTCCCTCTCTTTAGATAATTTTGAAGCAGTTGAAAGAGAAGCCTAAAAGAAAACGCATTGGCCTAAAAAGCTCTGGACCTCCACCACGTGCTGACTGCCTAGTGTTGGCTGATGGACAAGAGATTGGGAAGGTTAGTTATTGAAAAGCAAGTTTAAGGTGTTTTATATAAGGGTCCTGTGCATGTCTACCCAGCAAATAGGAAGGCTTGGGTTTGCATTCCAGATAGTGCCAATTTATAGGCATAATAAATGGGATTTTCAGGATGTACCGTAGGGGGTAGAAGCCTTATCACTCAAGGCAACTGTGGTGGAATTAGTAAGGACACCTACCTGGCAAGTAGGAAGTCATGGGATTGAGTCTTAAGTGATGCTAGTTTGCAGTGATGCTCATTATATCCTACAGGCTCCAAGAAAGCCAAGAATCAAGGATTATATCTAGAAACCCAGTGTACTCTGACTGGGAGGAAAATGTTGCTAGATGTATGGAAGGGATATCTTTCCAGTGGTGACGTCTATACATCATGCACGATGAGAAATTTTGAGGTGGAAATTTTAAGTTTATGGCCTTCAGCCCATTGGATTACAGAGGATATATCTCGTTGGTCAAGGCAGTTCATGTGGGTGTGGTGGGTTCTGACAAAGAAAAGAGCTACATCATTGAAACAAAGTAGTGGTAATTCTGGATGGAATATGTTTTGCCATATCAATGGCTATGGTTTAGAAAAGGATGCAGAGAACACTTTCATAGGGGATTTTTTTTCCGAGTGGCTATGTGAAGAGGACAAGGATATTCTTGCAGATATAGAAAGTTTGATTATATGGGAAATGGGTAATGAAGAAAAGTAGAGCTCTGTGGAAGTCTAGAAGAAACTTTACATTGGATCCACAATCATCAGTCTGTGTATTATGCCTTCTCAATATCCAAAAATAGACTGAAAACATGGCAACTGTGGGAAGAAGTGATATGAATTAATGTCTCTATTTACACCAAGATGTGTGTAATGGAGCAGCCAACACAAAAGCCAGATTAGAAGAATGATGGGAGTGGTGTTCCAGTTGCCAGGAGAGTTAATGAACCTCTTCCATACTGAACTGTACTTATTCTTCCAATCTGGTTGTTGCTAGTGCATTTTATTCATCTCAATTGCTTCTTTTCAGTAAAAATAAGTTAAATTACCATTATAAAGCTTTGAAGGGGTAGTAAGTGTATTTCAAAGGTGGAAGTGATTTACCTTTGCATCTAGGATTAAATGTTAGTTTTTTTGGTAAACAACAAGTATAAGATATATATCTATATTTAACATCTCTTCAACAGGTGACAAGTGGGGTACCTGCTCCATCAGTAGGCTGCAATGTAGCAATGGCATATGTACCATCCACTTTTGCCAAGAATGGAACACAATTAACTGTTAAGGTTCGCAACAAAGAAGTTGAGGCAGTGGTTAGCAAGATGCCTTTTGTCAAATGTAATTATTATAGTCCTCCTAAGTAGTATGCAGTTTGTAGGTAGAAAGTTCTTCAGAGTTGTTAACACATAGGAAGTATTTCAAAGCTACTAACAGTATTTGTTTATATGTTTGTTATGTATATTTGAAATCTATAAATTGAAAATGTCAGTTATGCAAAGTAACTGATGTTGTAGCCTCTTTATTAAATGAAGAGAAATTATATTCAACAGGAACTAGTCTATCTACCAATGGTTATATTTTTCAAATATATTTACTAAAACCCTTTTCTTTGCTTCTTCTTTAGCAAATTCCTTTTTGACTGATAAGGTTACTGGCCTCTATCTCTTTTTAACCCCTTCAATACGGGCCACATCACACATCTGGCAGCATTAGCTGCCAGACATGTGATGTTGCATCATAATACTCGCATTATAAAAAATAAAGTCACTGCTCTATCGCTCGTTCTCTTTCACCCGTGAATTTTGATAACCATAGAAAATATGATGAAGCCAGTTTACAGAGTATATGGGTCACACAGGTACGACTACAATAAATATAATCAAGACGCCGACGTCAGCATCCTCGTGTACCCATTTGCTCCTCATGACGCCTACGTAGGCGTCACTGTATGGTAGGGGTTAATACTTCTAAGAACATGCAGGTAACACAATTTGGATGATAACCTCAGTCACAGGAAAGTGTGAAATGGATGAGTGAGAAAGGTATTGTTCCAGGATGAGGAATGTTGTCAGATACGTGGTCTGGCAATGGGGAGTCTGCTCAGTGCAGTCCTAGCATAGCATCCTTATACATAAAGGTTTTGGAGAGAGATCATTTTATGAAAATTATGGGAAGAGGGACACATTGGTTTCGATACATAGATGACGTTCTAGTCATTGCTCTGGAGAAAACCAATTTCATCACCAAACTCAATAGGCTGAACATGGTAGACAGGGATATTCAGTTCAGAGTGGAACACGAGGTGGATCAAAAGTTACCTTTCTTAGATGTAGTAATTTGGAGGAAGGATAACGGTACGGTGGGTTTCTTGGTTCACAGAAAAGCTACAAACAAAAATGACCTCATTCACTACTTTTCAGCACATAATGAAAGGATAAAGAGAGGAGTAATAATTGGATTTTTTCTCAGAGCGTTCCGGGTATGCAGTGAAGAACATATTGACAGAGAGGTCAAATACATTTTTAAAGTGTTCTCAGGACTTAAATATCCAGAAGGGTTACTCCATAGTTTAAAGAAAATAGCACTTAAAATAATGAAAAGGAGAAAGGATGAGATAAAGGAGACTAAGGAAGGTGGCTTCATTGTGGTTCCCAATTCCAAGTACACAGAAGAGTTAGGACATTTACTCCGCAGAGCAGGGGTGAAGATCACCAGTACATCCAGTATGAAGATAGGTGAAGAAGTGAGAGGTAAGGGTAGAAAAGAACATAATAATAACAGCATGGTTTACAGAATCCCATGTGGTGGCTGTGACTTAAACTACTTTGGGGAGACAGGAAGAGGCCTACATAAGCGGACATATGAGCACAAGAGTGACCTGAGGGCCCACCAAACATCAAACTCCTTGGTGGTTCATGCGGAGAAATATGGACATATACCTAACTGGGACGGAGTGGAAATATTAAAACAAGGGTTAGATAAAAAAAAACGAAAAATAGTCGAGGCAGCTTTCATAACATCCCAGCCCTGCTGTAACCATCGGGATGGTTAGTTGTCCAAAACGTCCGGCTGGATGGTCCTACAGGAGTTGAAGGGTACAAGAAAGAGGGATGGGGTGGATTAAGGAAGGAACGTGGAATGATGTGAGGTATAAATTTGTTGATTTCCTGACCATGTTTGTACATTCTGAAGAAGCTCTGTTTAGAGCTTTAGCTGTACCATGTATAAATTTCTGTATGTGTGCCTCCCCGTGTTTCTCGATGTTGATGGCTTGGAATTGAAGTGAGTTGCGGTTGATAAATGTAAATACAGGTAAACGTCGACTTACGATGGCCGCGACTTACGATTGTTCGACTTTACGATGACGACGACGACGACGACGATATGATAATTTAACCCCTTCCATACGGTGCCGCACACGTAGGCGTCATGAGGAGCAAGTGGATTCGCGACGCTGCCATATCGGCGTCTTGATTATATTTATTGTAGTCGCCCCTGTGTTTTTACATTCTCTCAATTGTGCCCTAAATCCCATTCTCTGTGGTTTTCAAAATTCGCGGGTGAAAGAGAGAACGATCGATATAAGCGGTGACTATATTTTATGATGCGAGTATTATTACGTCACGTCGTACGGCTGGCATTGGCTGCTGCCCGCGAGATTTAAGTCCCGTACTGAAAATACATATTATAGTGTTTGAATATGGTAAAAAGGATAAAAATAATTAAATAAACTACTGTACATGTTTAATAGGCTATATTCAGTATCTCTGGTGGTTAATATACAGGTAGGCTAGGTACAGTGACCACGGAACAGAGTGGGGATCGACTTACGATGAGATCGTCTTACGATGGCTCTATCGAAACCTAATGCCATCGTAAGTCGACGTTTACCTGTATGTTCACTGTATCATTTGTCTGTTTGATTCTCATTATTAGTTATGTCATTTTACTTTTATTTTCTATTTACCTGTTTGGGTGAGGTAGTGTGTGTGAGCAAAAATTTTTTGACACAGCCCAAAGGGATTTCTCCCCGTCCTCTCCTTTATATGGGGGGACAGAGAGGGGGGGTCGCCGATTTAATGAAGCGGCCTTGCTGTGGATGTGCTGTGTCCTGCGACACTGCTGCTGACCCAGGGCAGTGGACAGGGTGCAGGGATGACCCATCATCTAGGAGGTGCTAAGATGGGAGGGAGGGTGGAGGGGTGTGAAGTGTTTTCGGGGATGAAATGGGTGGGAATGTTTTTGTGCCTTGTTCTTTTTGGCTACCCCCCTGGTAAGGGGAAAAAAAAAGCCTTGGTATATGTATGTATGTATGTACCTGTTTGTTTATTATTTAACTATACCTATGCATTTATTTATATTTTATTTGTTATTTACATTATTATAGTTTTTATTTAAATTATTATGATTTTTTTTTGCATCCGACCTAAATATGGACCAAAAGGTCTCCTGTTGGCATGCTCCGCCTTTGTAATCCTTTGTAACTTCAACGATTCTTGGTGTTTATCTCACCACCCTGCCACTCATCGGGTTACGATGTCTTTCTCCAAGGCTTAGCTACCTTGCATTGTGGGATATTGTGTAGTGATTGAAAGAAAATATGAAATAGAATAACCAAAAGGGGCCCCAGCCTTGCAAACGGATTGTACAAGGAAAATATGAAATCTGGATATCCCCTCATTAGAAGAACATAAGAATGAAGGAAACTGTAAGAGACCATAAGGCCTACACTAGGCAGTTTCATGTCCATTACCTGTCATACCAATCCATAAAGTTGTCTAACTGTTTCTGAAAGCAACAGATAGTTTCAGTGCTCACTACATGGTTACTAAGTCTATTCCATTCATTGACCACCCTATTAGTAGACCAGTTCTTGCCTATTTCCTTCTTAAATCTAAATTTGTCCAATTTAAATTCATTACTGAGAGTCCTGCCCCGTTGTCTTAATGTAATGACCTCGTTTGCATTACCCTTGTTAAAGCCTGTGACCCACTTGAACACCTTTATTAGATCACCCTGCACTCTGCATCTTTCCAGAGGATGTAAGTTAAGATGCCTAAGCCTCTCCTCGTAATGTAAATTTCTGAGCCAATGTATCATTTTGGTCAGTCTCCTCTGTACTGATTCTAGTGAATTTATATCCATTCTATAGGACAGAGCCAAGATTGTACCACATAGTCAAGGGTGGGTCTAACTAATGCCAGATAGAGTTTGATAATTACCTCTGCACTTCTACCCATAACTGTCCTAGGAATGAAACTTAATGCTATGTAGTTTTATTCCTGATGCTAATGCTCTGTATCCTGGATTTAATGTCAGGGCTCACTAGAACTACTAGAACTTCAAGTCTGTCTCACACTCTGTTTTCTCCAAAAATGTGTTATCTTAGCTATACCTGTTATTGAGGTTGGTTATGTAGCCCTATGTTTAACATGCTGCACTTTGAGATAATGAAATCCATTTGCCATTTCACCAACCATGTGAATGATTTGTTAAGATCTTCCAGCAGAATCACTGTGTCTTCTCCTGACCTAATTAGATGCCACATTTTAGTGTCATACACAAACTAACATCACTATTAATCCCATACATAATGAACAATAAGGGACCCAAAAACGAGACCTGGGGAACTCCACTAGAAAGACTCCTTCATTTGGATTTCACATTGTGTATGGTGACCCAATGTTTTTGTCACTGATCCAGGCTCTAATTCATTCAAACACTTTTGCTCCTATGCCATGGGCTTTAACTTTATTTAGTAGTCTGGTGGGCCACCTTGTCGAATGCTTTGTGTAAGTCAAGGTAAATAACATCATAACTATCATTGTTATCTGTCTCCTTGTATACTTCAGTGTAAAAAGATAGAAGATTAGTCACACGACTTACCATTGCAGAAACCATGCTGTGAGTCATGAATCAAATTATGTCTCTTGATGTTTCTCTGATTCTATTAGCTATTGATTCAAGCATTTGACCTACAATTGATGTCAAACTGATTGGCCTGTAATTGCATAAAGATTATATATCTCACCTTTTGAAAACAGGAACAATGTTTCCCTGCCCCAGGTAATATGATCGCTGTGTTCAGAATACTGGAAGAATCAGGTAAGATTTACAGGGAAGACTTTGCCAGTTTGCTTTTTTGGTAGTATGTTTAGTAGTTTGGTAGTTCTCTTTTAAGTGGGTTATATTTCCTCTTTTAGTTCCGTGGTAATCTTTATTGGGAAGTAATAAGATGCAAGATCTTGTATGGGTTTCCTGTTTGCGCTTGCAAGGAGGATGAGCATGTTCTTGTCAAGGGGGAAGTTGGTTGATTGTTTTGGGGAGGTTGAAGACATTGTGAGTAAAATCACTGAAAGTCTGATTTGTTCCAGACTAGATTATACAGCAGTATCACCATATCGAAAGCAAGATGGAGAGAATGTAAGGGGCAACAACCAAGATGATCTCAAGTTATAAGCTGAGGCATAAGTCAAGACAAGACATGAGAAAAGATTTGAAAAACTTGGTGTTCCCACACTGGAAGAGTGAAGATAGGCAGCATGATAATGATTTTTAGTTCAAGGAAAGGTATAGAAAAATGGAGAAAGGATTTGCTGGTATGGGGAAGAAAAAGAAAAAAATGGAAAGATTTTAGGAAATTTGGCTTTCCATATTCATAAAAAAGTGTAGACTTGCGTATTAAGTGGGATGAAACTATAATTGAATCCAACATTAAAAATTCAAGACAAAGTTAGATGAATGGAGGCAGTTCAAACCCCATCTAGAGTGATAAGATTTTTTCTTGGTAAATGCAGATTTCAGTTGATCTTTAAGACCTTTCAGTGCATATTGATATATCATAATTACAACTGTGGGAATTCATACATATTTTGATAATTATGAATCTTTTAATTATAAAAATTTGTAACATTATTTGATCTTGCTGGTTTCAACTCAAAAGTACATGGTGAAAATAATTCAGAACTACTGGAGCTACATAATCCAAAATGTTATATGCAACCCTTGCAGATTTACTTGAGAAAATATCCACTGCAATACATCCTCCTCCCAGTGTTCACATTTACATACATATACCAAGGGCTTTTTCCTTCCTTACAAGGGAGGTGGCATATGTCAAAAGGCATAATTCCACTCCCACCCATTCCATCCCCATTCACCGCCCCTCTCTCTCATTTTGGCTCCTCCTGGATGATGGGTCATCCATGCATCTTGCCCATCGCCCTGGGTCAGAAGCAATGCATTAAGACACAGCACATCCACAGCACGGCCGCTTCATTTAATCAGTGACCCCTCCCTCCTCCATGTCCCCCCATGCAGTAACACTGAATATGGGGTGAAATCACTTTGGGCTGCGTCAAAATATCATTACACATAATCACTCCCTATCCCCCCCACCCACTCCCATGCATCACAGTATCATCCATACACAGCCAGCTCTTGCCTCTATCTTCTGCCTTCTTCCTTAACAGACATCCCCCCTCTTGCTCAACACCCCTTTTACCCCATCTATTCCCTTTCCCACCACATGCGACCCCAAGTATCTAAAGCTATCCACCTCCAGCTTCTCTCTATTAATACTCACTTCCAAATTGCTGCCATCATCTCCCCCTCAACTTTCTTCCTTTCACACAATTCCCAAAATCCATCACTTATTTTCTTAATCCCCCTCATGATCCTGCCACTAGTGCAGTGTTGTCACCAAACAACAACTGGCTTACCTCCCACTTTTCTCTATTTCCTTTAACCATCTCTATCCCCTGCCCATGACCCTTGCAATTTGCCTCCCATGCCACCCCATCCATGTATATATTGAACAGCCATGGCAACATGATACATCCCTGACAAAGTACCTTTACCTCAAACCACTCACTCTCTCCATTTGTAATTCTAACACAGGCTCTACTATCATAAAAACTCTTGACTGCAGAACCTCCCAGAATAAGTTCCTGTCTATCATCATAAGCCTTTTCCAGATCCATAAAGGCCAAAATAAAGATCCTTACCCTTTACTGCTTTCTTACGCATCTTGTCACAAAAATTTCCTAAACCCACTGTTCCTCACCAGTTACCCTCTGTTCCTCTCCTAATCATCACAATCGGTACCCTCCCATAAGCCTTTCCAAATACACTTGACAAATTGAACCCCCTGAAACTACTGCACTCACGATACATCCATGTCTTTCAAACAACACCTCACAAACATAAAAAACAAATGCACACCTAGACTTAACGCACTTAAGTCAATCACTGGAACAACATTTGGACAAAACAAAGAAACTAATATAACAATATACAAACAATGCATACGCTCAGTGATGAATTATGCGAGTCCTGCATGGGCTCCTAATCTCAGTGAGACACACCACAACACCCTTCAAATCATACAAAACAAAGCCCTAAAAACAATTACAGGCTGCACAAATACATCACCTACAGACCATTTACACCATGAAACAAAAGTCCTCAAAGTCAAGGACCACCTCGACATGAGAGGCACACAAACACTTGCTGCAGCCACCACAAACACATCACACCCGCTACACTACATAGCAGAACACCCACACACACCAAGAAACATTAAAACTACACCCAAAGACCTTTATTACGCACAGATACTCTCTTCTCTTCCTCCACAACCACCAAATACCAGCCTCCGGAAACATATTCATAATCATATCACTCACCGCTCCATTAACACACTGAAAGACAACACACTGCTGCATGCCAGACCCCCTGATATCCACCTTTCTGAATCCTCTCTCCCACGAAAGGACAGAGTCCACTTGGCCAGACTGCGATGCGGTCACCACCCAGCACTTCTAAGCTACCAGAAGAGGCTGGACGACCGTGTTGTGAACAGCTGCCCAGGATGTAACACTTCACCCCATACCATACAACACATAATGGAAGACTGCATTATACACAATCATGCACGCAAACAACACAACATACACTCTATAAAGGATTTGTGGGAAAACCCAGTTTCGGCTGTGGCCTTCCTTGGGGAGACGGGACTGCTCGGACAGACAGTCTAGGGAACGACAACAACAACAACAACTGCACTCACATTAGTCCCCTTTTCCCTTGTAAAGTGGAAATACAGGTAAACGTCGACTTACGATGGCATTAGGTTTCGATAGAGCCATCGTAAGACGATTTCATCGTAAGTCGATCCCCAATTTGTGTATCACTGTTCCGTGGTCACTGTACCTAGCCTACCTCTATATTAACCACCAGAGATACTGAATATAGCCTATTAAACATGTACAGTAGTTTATTTAATTATTTTTATCCTTTTTACCATATTCAAACACTATAATATGTATTTTCAGTACGGAACTTAAATCTCGCGGGCAGCAGCCAATGCCAGCCATACGACGTGACGTAATAATACTCGCATCATAAAATATAGTCACCGCTTATATCGATCGTTCTCTCTTTCACCCGCGAATTTTGAAAACCACAGAGAATGGGATTCAAGGCACATTTGAAAGAATGTAAAAACACAGGGGCGACTACAATAAATATAATCAAGACGCCGATATGGCAGCGTCGCGAATCCACTTGCTCCTCATGACGCCTACGTGTGCGGCACCGTATGGAAGGGGTTAAATTATCATATCGTCGTCGTCGTCGCCGTCATCGTAAAGTCGAACAATCGTAAGTCGCGGCCATCGTAAGTCGACGTTTACCTGTATAGACACTCCTCCAGCACACTACCTTCCTTTAGAGAAACATAAACAACCTTACCAGCCAGTTCACCATCATCGTATCTCCCTTTTCTCAGACACTCCGCATGACATCCATCTAACCCAGATATTTCACCTGCTTTCATAATTTTAATAACTGCTTTCACCTCATCTTTTTTATTTCTCCCCTTTTTCTTCATCCATCACTGTATCTTAGCATCTCCCACTTCAACTGCTGTTCTCTATCTTCCACAATTAGCATCTCCCTAAATACTCTGCCCAATTTCAATTATACAACTGCTCATGACATTCATTTATTGTATAAAAAAAAATGGCAAATACAGTATAACCTTTATATCACATTATTTCTAGTTTTTAAGCCATTTGATGACTTGAAACACTGGGAGCTGGTGTATAGCACAAAAACTTCATTCACACTTCCATGTTTTAGTTTCTTCACTCTTTTCAACTAATTTCAAAGCACTCAAAAATAAACAAATCTACTTCAATGACCTGGAACCATGGCTGTCAAAAAAGAGGGCCTCAGTTTTTTCCACAAACTTAAGTTATAATAAAGTTTTCATTCCAGACAACCATGAATCCTCAAAATATCGGATAGTATTTGAATAGACACCAGCAATCTCTAAAAACATTCTTACCATCCAGGTACATACATACAATACATGACATTCAAGTAAATTATGAACCATTTATGATTAATTTATGAGTGCCTCTAGTTGCACTAGACGGGCATTGATGTCTGCATGAAGACGTAGAGGAATCATTCCGGCAAATGTCACTAAAGCCCGTGCTTGCTCCTGCAGATGCTGCAACAAAGAATTCCTTTTGGTTAGAGAAACATTTGAACGTCAAATTGCAGGCACATTTAAACCTTGGTACTGAAAGTTTATTGCAATAATCCAAGTCTTGGTGATGAGGAATATGCATCAGAAGGAAAAGCTCCATCTATACCCATTACCTTTGCCTGCTTAGAATGTTGGAGCAAGTAACAATTACTTGTGAACTGGAGAGCAATGTGGGACTCAAGCCCACAACTACAAGGATGCAAAATCTGTATGCTTTCAATTACTGTGCTAAAACACAATACAAATGAATACAAGTAAAATATCAAAGTATAAATATTTCCTGCAAATGAATCCCAGCTATGTAACACTACATCCCTTGCAGGTTCCAACAAAAAGAGTTTGAGAGGACTATTTTATACAACTGATAATCTTTTACTAATTACATTTTTTTGAACCATAGTAACCAATAATAGTGGGAGGTGTTACAGATATATGGGTTAGTCTGGAAAGTTACGGACAGCCAAAAGTATTTATGAGTAGTAGAGCTTGTGCTAGGGTTGGAAATGGTGAGCAAGTGGTTTGAGCTAAAGGTGTGCCTGTGTCAGGGTTGTGTAATGTTACCATAGTTGTTCAAAATGAACATGGATGGGGTGGTACAAGAGGATATACAAGGGTTTAACCACTTCCATACGGTGCCGCCTACATAGGCGGCATGAGGAGCAAGTGGGTACTCGCTGATGCCAAAATTGCCATCTTGATTATATTTATTGTAGTCATACCTACGTGATTTTCATTCTCTCTAAACTGGCTTCATCAGTTTTCTATGGTTATCAAAATACACGGGTGAAAGAGAATGGACAATTGAGCACTGACTTTACTTTTTATAATGCGATTATTATGACGTAGTGAAGAGGTTAAAGACGGATAATGAGAGTGGAAGAAGTGGGACGTGAGCCAGCTGTTGTTTGCTGATGACTGCACTGGTTTCTGGGTCAGAGGAGGGTCTAAGGAGGATAGTGACAGTTCAGGAAGATATGTGATAGGAGGAAAAAGAAAATCTGGGTAAAAGGTGACAAGATGTACAAGGGGTGAGGGAGGCAGTGAGTTCAACTTCTTAGGTGGCAGGAAATGAACCACCATATCCTCAACCTTCACCGCAAGTGATGACCCTAACCTGTTCACCTTAAAGGTAAGTAAAAACAATTATTCAAAAGAAACTATGACTGAAACTGGCCTTAATATTTACCTTTGTTGTGGGTGCAGGAAATGCTGTTGAAGTGTTTAGTGAAGTGCTTGATAAAGTAGAAACGTGGAAAGGAGTTTGTACTGCAGGATCACTGGACGGTGGAGCGCGATGCAAACGATAAGTTGCATTCATGGCTCCAAGGAGAATATGAGGCAATGTGTTTCGAACTTCCATTCCTAGATTTGTGACGCCCGCAACACGTGGTTCAACTTCACTACGGTTTAGTGCGACAATTCCAAGCTGTCGCAATACCTAGAAAGACAAAAATGGAGACACATATTAACATGACTGTTTTAATGGGAGTTGTCAATTGTACATCAGTGCAGTAAATAAACATTTTTCCATTAATTCAGGCATTACTTGGGAAACTTTGCTTTTTCTTTTAGGAATGTCCCCTGTGGGGCTACAAGGAGAAGGATGCCTAGTCCCAATCCCCGTCCCTTTCTTCTCGTCTCTTACGATCCAAGTGGAATTACTTGGTGGCAGTATTCTTTTCCCCCACCACAGGGAATGTTGTGATGCAGAGGTGGAATGGGTGGGGGGATGGGGGGTGAGGTAGTATGTGTGAGCAAATTTTGACGCAGCCCGAAGGGATTTCTCCCCGTCTTCTCCTTTATGCATGGGGGGACGGAGAGGGGGGCTCGCCGATTTAATGAAGCGGCTTTGCTGTGGATGTGCTGTGTCTTGCGACACTGCTTCTGACCCAGGGCAGTGGACAAGATGCAGGGATGACCCGTCATCCAGGAGGTGCTAAGATGAGAGGGAGGGTGGATGGGTGTGGAGTGTATTCAGGGATGGAATGGGTGGGAATGATTTTATGCCTTTTCCTTTTTGGCTACCTCCCTTGTAAGGGGGAAAAAAGCCTTGGTATATGTATGTATGTATGTATGTATGTACTTGGGAAACTGAAATCTATCTATATACCAAAGGCTTTTTCCCCCTTATAAGGGAGGTAGCCAAGTCAAAAGGCCTATACCCACTCCCATCCACCATCCTTTCCTCCCTCTCATCTTGGCTCCTCGTGGAAGAATGGTCATCTCTGTATCCTGCCCACTGCCTTGGGTCAGAAGAATGCAGTAAGACACAGTACATCCACAGCAAGGCCACTTCACTTAATCAGCAAACCCCACTCTCTGCCCCCTGAGATGGGAAGAAATCCCTTCAGGCTGCATCAAAATATCATTCACACATAACTACTCCCAACCTCCCCCCATCCCTCACCCCTCTTCCATCCTTGCATCAGAGTATATATCATCTATACACAGCCATTCTCCACTCACCCCCATCTCCTGCCTTCTCCCTTCCTTGCCCTGTAATATCCCTACAAGAGAGAAATTAATGGACGAGGTCAATGAGCTCTTCCACAATTAATGACATAAAGAACAGAAATTTGAACAATAAAAATCTGTGTCCAAAGGAATGAGTGGCTTATCAATCGAGTGAAAAGTAATGAAAAAGCCTAAGTTGACTGAACTTAATGAAGAGCTACAGAAGTGGTTTGAGGTGGAGGATTCAAAAGGGAAACCTGTGAAAGACACACTGATGATAGAGAAGGCAAAATTGTTCCTTAAAAATACCAGAATTATGCACCTTCTCTGATGATTAACTTTATACAATGGCATGGCATCAGGCACCTGGATGCAAGCAGTATTTACATTACTGCATATAGACAAAAAAATATACACTAATTTTTTATTCCCTACCTCCACACAAACTCTACTACTCACATAAATAAGACAGCTCTCAACAGACTTCCCACTACTCCATTCATCAGCAACACATCCCATGTAATAGGCCTTCTCCAAGTTCATAAAAACCCAAGTTATCCTTAGATTTTGCCTATAGGGTATTCATGGATTTGAAGAGAGCATGTAACGGTTTACAGAAAATACTAACAAATAACTGCATTGCTTCTGACCCAGGGCAGTGGGTGAGATACAGTGATGACCCATCATCCAGTTAGGAGCCAAGAAAAGAGGGAGGGAGGGGTGGTGGATGGGAGTGGAGTATATGGGGATGAATTGGTGGGGGTGGATTTATGCCTTTGACTTTAGCTACCTCCCTTGTAAGGGGGAAAAACCCCTTGATATATGTATGTACATACATACATATACCAACAGATAATAATCAATCTAATCAGAATATAACCCACTGTTTGAACTTACTTCAAGGGCATCCATGTGTTTCTCCTCTTGAAGAAGATTGAAGAAAGTGGCCACATCAATGAGAAGGTAGAGAGTAGAGGCAGCCGGGGGAGGAGCCAGGTGTGAATGTGTCTTGAAACGTTGTGCAATGCAGATGGCCAGTCCAAGGACTCGATCTCTTTGACTACCGATCCCTGCTCCCATCTGGTGTACCACCTGTCCCAGCAACTGGTTCAATAAACTTAGCACCTTATCATGGTTCTGAAAGAGATGAAAAGACAAATATATAGAATGTTAGCACATGATCATACATTTTCTTAAGTGAAACTGAATCTGTCTAGTCACCTTGCTTTGTAGGGGGAACCAGCTTGTGGTGGATTCCCCCCCCTGAAGGGACTGACACTCAACCTTCAGACTGCATTTAAGATCTCTATCAACTTCAACTGTATTTCCTACACCTTTTCACACACAGACCATTGACAATCGGTGACTGATCCCCTCCAACCACTTTCAGCTAGTGATTCAGAATCAGTCCCACAACAATACAACATAGACAACAGTCCAAAGTCTCTTCCTAGAGTGATCTATGGGAGGAACAAGACTGTTGCCAGCCACTGTGGGGCTGTGAGTTTTCCCCTCAGTGAAACTTGACATTTATTATTATTGATATTAATGAAGAAAACATAAGAAAAATTTGAAAGTAGTAAAAAGATGTTTTGGAAGGAAATCATGAGAGGACAGGGAGGCAAATCAAGTACAGAAGAAGAGGTAAAATGTGTACATACATATATCAAGGCTTTTTCCCCCTTACAAGGGAGGTAGCCAGGTGAAATGTGTAGACAGACAATAATGGAAGAAGCAGTGGTAAGAGAAACATGGGCAGAGTATTTTAGGGAGTTGCTAAATGTGAAGGAGGATAGGGAGGGAAAGGTGGTTCCAGTGGGAAGCAATAAGAAAATTACAGTGATTAATGAGGAAAATGGAGAAGAAATAAGAAAAGATGAGGTGAAAGCAGTTATTAAAATGATGAGAGCAGGCAAGACACCTGGGTTAGACAAGTGTCACGTGAAGTGTCTAAAAGAGGGAGGTACAGTGATGATGGACTAATTGGTGAGGTTGTTTAATGTTTGTTTAAAGGATGGTAGAGTGCCAGAGGACTGCCTGTATAGTTCTGCTTTACAAGGGAAAAGGAGACAAGTGTTAGTGTAGTGGTTTCAGAGGGAATTTTTTTTATAGTATAGTTGGGAAGGTTTTGATTGAGAGGATTAGTAGAGGAACAGTGTGGGTTTAGGAAAGGTAGGAGTTGTGTGGATAGTGGGTGGGATACAGGGATGACCAGTCATCCATGAGGAGTTAAGATGAGAGGGAAGAAAGGGTGGTGGATAGGTGTGAAATGAGTGGGAGTGGGTACTTGCCTTTTGACTTGGCTATCTCTCTTGTAAGGGGGAAAACACCCTTAGCATATAGATATACAGTGTGTATGCATACAATTACACCAATTGGTAATCCTTACCTTTGCTAAATCATAGAGTTTGATGGCATCTTCATGCAATCCCTTTTTCTCAGAGTCCCTGGCTACAACTTCGATAACTTCACCAACAGGTACCTAACAATAAGTAAACAAATATATTAATGACTTTCAGTTGATCAGAAACTTTGACAACTTACTGAAAATAATCCATAATACACAGAGACCTGGGATAAATGACAGGTTACTGCAAGATAAATGTCCCAACCATTCATCTTTAATACCTGAGCATCTTTACCTCTGTCTGGAGGGGAAGTGCTAATAAGGTGACACTCACTGTCTGGACTGGAACCTAGATCCCTCTATTAGCCTTGATTATTTACTCCCCATGACACAGGAGAGAGAGAGAAAAAAAAAAAAAAAAAAAAAAAAATCCTACATCTGGTAAGAACAGTAATGGCATGTTTGCATTCTGAAAACAATCAAACATTGAAACAGTATCAACATAAAATAAACCTGGCAACAGATTGTAATGATGCAACCACCACACCGAGGACCCAGATCTCATAACTGATAGTGTCGATTGCACTATGTATAAGAATATTTGATGTATGATGTTCTACAGATAAAGTATAATATGTATCGAGGTTAATTACTAATCATGGCTGGTGCTAGATCTGTGTTAAGCACCAATTGTATGATATTCAAGTGTACTGACAATGGTATGTACTAAAATTAATTACAAATCATGGTTTACGATATTTGATGTATGTATAGTACAGAGTACTATGTCTGGGTGGATATGAGAAAATATCTATGACATTGCCATTAGACTCTAACCTCCTTTACATGTCATAGATATTTTCTCATATCCACCCAGACATAGTACTCTGTACTATACATACATCAAATATCGTAAACCATGATTTGTAATTAATTTTAGTACATACCATTGTCAGTACACTTGAATATCATACAATTGGTGCTTAACACAGATCTAGCACCAGCCATGATTAGTAATTAACCTCGATACATATTATACTTTATCTGTAGAACATCATACATCAAATATTCTTATACATAGTGCAATCGGCACTCACACCCTCCCCTTTGTGATCATCCAAGATCACAACATCAATGACGGGAGGTCATTTTTACACTGAGTCACCTTCTAATAATAGTATTAATTTAGAAATAGGTCGCTTATAAAGTTTCTTACCACGTATTATTTCTACTTGTCTAATCAGTCCATCTGTGCTTTTTATCACTTTCACAACTCTTGCCAATAACCAATGACTGCGTGGTGTGTTATTTTCTACCATTAAGACAATATCTCCTTCTTTGAGATTTCTGTTAACTTTCAACCATTTCTGACGTTCTTGCAAACAAGGCAAATACTCCTTTTGCCATCTCCGCCAAAACTCTTTGGCTAAATGCTGTATCTGTTTCCACTTCCTTCTGCTCTGACAGATCATTTCTCCACCATCGAGTGTCACTACATAATTATCCAAATTAAGTAAAGAATTAGGAGTGATGGGACACAAATCGTTCACATCATTTGATACCACAGTCAGAGGTCGACTGTTGATTATACTCTCAACTTCACATAAAGGTGCTACTTTAGCTTTTCCCAACATGAAGCTACACTGGATTGTACCATCAATATGTTTGTATCTTAAATATACCACTGAACCATATGCTATTTCACTAGAGTCACAAAATATGTGACACTCAATTGTCTCTACCTTTGACGTTATACCTTTCTTAGTACAACGATCAATACTATACAACTTGAGCGTATTTACTCTTGACATCCAAACATTTATTAATCCTTGATCTATTTCACTCAAAGTACAATCCCATCCAATGCCGTTTCTGAATAATTCTTGTAATACCCTTCCTTCAAGAACAACTGGTGCTACCATGCCCAGTGGGTCGTAAATTTTACCAATTACTGCTAGCAATTCTCTTTTTGCACTAAGAATTTATTGCAGAAGCTTGGAATGACAGTTTCATTATTTTCCGGAAACAGTTTCATTATGCTGTTTCTGCAATTCATGTTGAGGTACAGGGAAGGAGGAATACCGCCATCAAGATCCAGAAGTTGACTGCATGCGGCCGGCATGGTCACCAGAGCAACAGTGATCCATAAGAAGTATCAACGTATTAAATGATGAAATGACTGTGAGTATATGAATGGAATAACTTGCTAGACTCAGGAGCCAAGCAAAGGAAGTCAGTGTTGAACATTTAAGAATGCTGTGATTGAACAATGAACCATGAGGGTAGTAGGAAAGTGTAATTTGAATTAATATATATATAATTTGTGTGGGTTAATGTTGAGGATGGATCAACTTCTCCATTCCCTACTACATGCAACTCTAAATAAGTTCTCTACCTCCTCTAGCCTCTTGTTCAGCCCCATCTTTCTGCCACTCTCACCCCTTGTACAACTCATCACCTTATTTTTGTCTACATATACTTTCAGCTTTCTCCTCTCATATAACTTCCCAAAAACTACCACCAATTACTTTAGTCTTTTCTGACTCAGGTACATGTGCAGTGTCATCTGCAAACAACGACTGCCTCGTGTCCTACTTCCACTCTGTTACCACCCCCAAACCTCTGCCCAGCAGTCAGTAGCAATTAAGATAAAAGTTCATATGCCCTCCAGTATGAAAGGGGTTAGCTCCTTGACTGAAATATGCCACTACAGTACCTTAAATCTGTCCACAACACCTGGTGTCCTTTGGCCATCTGGTTCCAGTTTGCCCAGAAGAACATCAAATTCCCGTGACTGAAGAACTAGTTCACTAATGCAATTAGTAAACACACTTTCACCACTGCCATTCTTAAGGGACCTGAAAGATGAAAGGATTTAGTGAAGAGATACATCTGAATGAATTATTAGCAATGAGCATATCTTAAGTTGCATAAACATCCATTATATGACTCCAACCTTCTGACAGTATGACTTAGTAGCACTAAGAAAGATAGACAGAAAGGAGGAAGAGAGTGAGAGGCAGAAATACAGATATAGAGAGAGAGAGACACACACACACAGAGTGGGGACATACTAGTGGAAGCTGTGAGCACTAAGACTATAGATAGCTACAGTATAAAAAGACATCCACAATATACCAATTTGTGATGCATATGAAGGATAGAGCATATATCTATGCCCTAAAAGAGAGGTAAACATAGGCCTATATGTATATGTATTTAGTACTCTGAACATTTGTACAAAGATGGATTATTATAAATATTTACCTTAGAAAATGATAATAGTGTAGAGCTTCACATGGGTCAGTTGCTTCAAACTTTCTTGTATAAACAAGTACTAAACGTGTCAAATTTAGCCGACGGATACCAACTGCATCTCCTTCTTCGCTAGAAACTAAATGAATTATTAAAATAAATAACATTATAAATCCATAACCATAATTTTTATTTTACATATATGAAAACACAAAGCTTTATCTATTATAGCATTAACATAGTCTATCACAGAGATACATAAAAGAATTTTTAATTACGCATTGGAGCGTTGACTTGTGATGGCAGGGAGAGCAGGTTCATTTCATGGAGTGCTAAGGCAATATGTACTGCATGACAACGAAGTCGCTCTACACGACTCAAGAACTCAATGGCAGCTTCAAATTGACCAGACAACAGAAGTACCTATTAAATACATGAAAAGAATACAAGAAAAGCAAATTATTCACAGGATAAAAAATAAATAAATACATTAATAAAATAAATTTCAAGACTGACTGCAAATTAAATATCTTTTGAAAACCCCAGAAAAATATTAAAAGTTTGAATTTGATTCTTAGAAAGCTTTAAAACAATAACTGTTGCCTCAAGTTTCACCAACTGGAGGCCTGTAACCCTGCAGTGGTTGGCAACAGTATACGGGCATTTTCATAAAGTTGTTTCTATCTATATATACCAAGAGCTTCTTCCCTCTTATAAGGGAGGTAGCCTGAGGTCACAGGCAATGCAGCAAGACCCAGCACATCCACAGCAAGGTTATTCATTTAATCAGTAACCCCCTTCTCCATCCACTCATGGAGAAAAATAAACAAAGTAAAATATATATATATATATACACACACACATACACATACAAAATGGGAAATGAATTAGCAGCAAAAGCAAAGGAAGAAAAGGACCTTGGGTGATCATAATTTGGGGTAAATCTAAATGGCTGAGCAGGTTTGGGCATCATTACTTGCAGCAAAGATCGAGGGGATGGCAGTTTGAATCCTGCCACCAGCTTAGTTGAACCAAGGGTATGGTTCACTAAATTCCATGATACAAAACTCTCTGTGAGGGGTACCATCCTAACCTTCCGACAGGGGAGAGGTTGTGATGTTAAGCCATATCACATCACATAACCCATGCCAGCCCATGAAATACAGTTGATGTACTAATATTCATTTAACTTATGGCACACATCCTTCTGTTGCAATGCCATGTTTACACTGTGAAATTCATGCAATTTGTGATGGTAGGTGATGTGGTTAGTGTGCAAATTAGTGTTGAATTGGGCAAATATCATTAAATGTATTTTATACTCACAGAGAGTATTAATACCCCTTTCCTTTTTTAAAGGGAATTACTGAGCATCTATCATAGGGAAAATGTAAATAGAATATGGCAACCAAGGGATCAATAATGGATTTCTGTTTGTGGTGGTGCTCAGATAAGAGGGAGGGTGGAGGGGTGTGGAGTGTATTCAGGGATGGAATGGGTGGGAATGATTTTATGCCTTTCCCTTTTTGGCTACCTCCCTTGTAAGGGGGGAAAAAGCCTTGGTATATGTATGTATGTATGTATGTATGTTTGTGGTGGTCCTGTGGTAGTCCTGTCCATTTTCATAACCCACTGACCCCCTCACTTCCAGCTCAATCTTTGGACTGGATCCAAGATCTCAACATCTTTAACTAAATTTCTTCCCCCCTTTTCACATATCGGAAATAGATAATCACTAATTGCTGCCCTTTTTATGACTACTTTATTCTGATAACCCAGAGACAAGCCCACATTAACACAACAGACACGTCAATTTTCTTTCCCCAAAGAAAATTATTAAAGATGTGACAACTGTTGCCAGCCTCTGTGAGACTGAGTTTCCAGTTAGCAAAAACTGAGACAATAATTATCATTATCATGGCAACCAAACAGCTTGGTCTGCATATATTTCATTTCTGTAATTCATGCAAGGTGGGAAATGCATAACCATGAATCTTCATGGTCAGCCAGTGAGATACAAGACTATTTTTAATTCTTTTGGAGAGTGGGGAGTGGCTGTGTAGAGATGATACAGTCATGCAAGGAAAGGAAGGACAGGGGATCAGGGTAGGGGGTGTTTATGTGTGAATATTTTGATGCAGCCCAAAGGGATTTCTCCCAGTCTTCTCTTTTCCTGCATGAGGGGACAAAGTGAAAGGATCTCCGATTAAGTGAACCAGGCTTGCTGTGGATATACTGGGTCTTGCTACATTGCTTCTAACCCAAGGCAGTGGTCAGGATACAGGGATAACCCATCATCCATGAGGAGCTAAGATGAGACGGGAGGAAAGGGTGGTGGAGGGGAGTGGGATGGGTGGAGTAGTCACATGACTTTGACTTGGCTACCTCTCTTATAAGGGGGGGAAAAAGCTCTTAGTACATAGATATGTTAATTCCTTGAAAAGCAAACCATTCTATATCTATAAAAATATCCAATATACAAACACTTACAGATGTGTAAAGAAGAGGCTGGTCCCAAGCATTGAAATGTGATTCACCTGAAACAGACATAACAAAGATAAACTCTTGAAATATGATTACAAAGTGAGGTCTGAAAAAGAATAATTTCCCACACAGAGTGGTAGATGTCTGGAACAAACTGGATGAGGCAACAGTGTATGCAAAACCTATACAAGAATTTAAGAAAAAACTAGATGCTGAAAGATACAAAGACGGGTCACTACAAGCATAGCTCCCTTCCCGTATAATACAACTAGGTAAAATACACATATTGACCACTTCTCCAACCTCAACACTTCAATGATGAAGGGTCTGTCCTTCACCAAACAGCTTACGTCTAAACCAATACAATGTGGCACAGCTCTTCCACAGCATGGACCAACAACTGGAGCTGGTTAACCTTCACCACTTCATCTGTCTATTCAACATAATTTATGAAGCAGATAAGAACATCCTTTTGGCCAGTGTTACTCCTTCGTCCATTCATTCCTACTTTTTTGCAATCTCCATCCCACTCCTTAAAAGACATTCCACGCGTCCAAAGCCCAGTTCACCCCATCCATTTATCATTCTCAGTCTTCCTCACAAGCTCACTCTATTTGTTTTCCATTCTTTGCTCTTGTTCCCTTTTTGTTTGCATATTCCCAAACCACTTCAGCTTTCTTGGGTTACCTTATCTGACAACACCCTTGCTATGCCCATTCTTTGCTTTACCTCCACCTTAAATAATATTGTTAAATATAACCTCCACAATATGTGCATCAAATGGAGGTAAGCAACAACCAGCCTTGTTCTTAAACAAATGTTCTTCTCTACCTTTTTCACTGTATAGAGTTCTTAAATATCTAAACAAAACACTAAAAGGTTGTCTATCATTAATACCAACCAATAAAATTACTGGCCCCATGGGTGGATATTAGGTGAGAAAATCTTACCATATTGTTCAAACAACATTGTTTGTAGATGCTGCAATGTTAAAATTTGCTGTGCATCCCCAGCCACTAGAGACCCACATGATACCTGCAAAGAACAAAAATACATTCAACCAGTGAATATGTTGCCCCAGTTCTCTCTTGCAAGAAACCTGTAGCACCAAGGAAACTAGTCAAGTCACAATCACCAGTTCAGTCCATAAGTCAGTGTGTCACGACATTTTGTGTTGCTGTCTGGAAGGGACGAGTGTATGGCAGTATTGAATCAAGTGTTGTGTCTTCTATGTGGTGGTTGCACCTGGAGCAATTGGAATCTGCATGCAGTCCAATGCTGTGTTCGTACGGTTTTATTGAAAGGTGGTGATCTGAATGTACGTCAGTACAATTTTTTCTTTACTTGTAATTTTTCTGTTGGACTGATATCTGGAGAAATTTGGCAAAATGTTGTGGTCTACTGTGAAGCATTTGTTTTATGATCTGAGGATGTTTATGTATAGATGTATTGGTACTGAAGGAAAGTTGTTGTAGTTATGTGAGTAGAATCCTGCTGAGGGTTGTTTTCAGTCCACTGTGTTTGTGTGATAAAGGTAGGAAGGACTCAAAAGTTCTAGAGTAGGCCTGTGTACTTTAACAAACTTCAACAAATCAGACTAATAGTGACCTAAAACTGTTCCACTACAGTTTCCTCAATCCAATCGTACATTCACCACTAACATAAAAATCAAGTGAAACCAAATCTCTATAAGGCTACATTACCTGTGATAACTTTAGCCAAAGGTAATCATCGGTAGTGGTGATAATGTCTGTATGATCTTGGTGGGGATCACATCTTGCTAGAACACAATACACAACACGCTGAAATAAAGCAAAATAATTTATTACAAGAGGAGCCAAGATAAGAGGGAGGGAGGGGGGTACATGGGGATGGAATGAGTGAAGAGTGGATTTTATGGCTTTGATTTTTGGCTACCTCCTTTGTAAGGGAAGAGATCTTGAGGTAGCCCCCCCTTAAGGTGCACTTCTAGATCAAGGTGAGGGTGTTGACTGGTTTTGAAATGAGCACCAAGGGAGGAGAGTCTATTTTCTATCTATATACCAAGGCTTTTTCCCCCTTCCAAGGGAGGTAGCCAAAAAGGGAAAGGCATAAAAACACTCCCACCCATTTCATCCCTAAATACACTCCACACCCCTCCCACCCTTCCTCTCATCTGAGCACCTCCTGGATGACGGGTCATCCCTGCACCCTGCCCACCGCCCTGGGTCAGAAGCAGTGTCATCCAGGAGGTGCTCAGATGAGAGGAAGGGTGGGAGGGGTGTGGAGTGTATTTAGGGATGAAATGGGTGGGAGTGTTTTTATGCCTTTCCCTTTTTGGCTACCTCCCTTGGAAGGGGGAAAAAGCCTTGGTATATGTATGTATACAAAGGGGGAATGGGGGTGAGGTAGTGTGTGTGAGCAAAAATTTTTGACGCAGCCTGAAGGGATTTCTCCCCATCCTCTCCTTTATATGGGGGGACGGAGAGGGGGGGTCGCCGATTTAATGAAGCGGCCTTGCTGTGGATGTGCTGTGTCCTGCGACACTGCTTCTGACCCAGGGCAGTGGACAGGGTGCAGGGATGACCCGTCATCTAGGAGGTGCTAAGATGGGAGGGAGGGTGGAGGGGTGTGGAGTGTTTTCGGGGATGAAATGGGTGGGAATGTTTTTGTGCCTTGTCCTTTTTGGCTACCCCCCTGGTAAGGGGGAAAAAAAGCCTTGGTATATGTATGTATATACAAAGGGGCTTTTCCCCCTTATAAGGGAGGTAGCCAGCTAAGGCATGCACCCACTCCCACCCACCCATTGGGAAAGAACCCTAAAATTTGTGGTTTTATCTACAATGCTCATATGACTTTAAACCCACATATTCAAGATATGATAGTGAAAATCATATCCATACATACATATACCAAAGGTTTTTTCCCCCTTACATGGGAGGTAGCCATAGCCCACTGCGCTCCGTGGCACAGTGGGCTATGGTGTGAACCATACATTGCACCGATGTAGGTTCAAGTCCTGACAAAGCACTGAAGTTAAAATCAACAAGAAAATAAACCTATTAAATCCAGCACAAGCATGGGTTTTGGACAACAAATGGAAACTAATTATTGTCTTCAAACAATTCATAAGAACCACCCTTGACTATGTTTCCACAGCATCGTTCCCAACAAGTCAAACCATTACCCTTGGTCTCTCTTGCAGAAGACTAGTGTCCTTCAGGTAAGTGGCAACAACTTCTGTGCTAACACATCTAAATAAAATAATTTTATGACAGTCACATGCAGGATTCGAATTCTGCATGCGACTGTCATAAAATTATCGGATTGATGTCGCTGTTACCAGCGAATTTCTCTCACATATAATAAATATCCCACCAGAGATAACTTAATGCATTTCAGTCACCTGCTTCAATACACTATGCAATTTTTCTTTGCCTTTCACCATTTGGCACATTCTCCAATGGTAACTATGTCCCCAAACTCGCAAAAAATACGTACTTTGTACGGATCTGTTGAAGTTCGAACTTGTCTCTTGTAGTTAAGTCTAAGTTTCTTTTCCATGTCAGGATGAACTGTACCATAATCGCTCTTCTCGTACTGTTCCAAAGCAGCTAATATTTCACACACTGACGGAGAGCTGAAAGGGAACATATAAAAATCTGTCAGTTTGTATAAATTACACACAATCAATATTTCAGCAGCTTTAATTATTCTGTTGAGTGTGGTCAGTATGATATATGGGCACATATCAATTGAGAAGACTAGGAGAGGAGCAGAGAGAAAGATTTAGGGAGCAGTATGGGTTCAAGACCGCAAGAGAGTACATAGATCAAGTATTTGTAAAAAAATGATACGCAAGAATTTAGCAATGGTTAAGATTTTTTTAATGGACTTGGAGAAGGCATATGATGGAAGAATATATATATATATATATATATATATATATATATATATATATATATATATATATATAAATATATATATATATAATAGATAAATAAAAAAAAGGCCTTCATGTAACTGATAATAGCCACTGGGTGGGCCCATAGGTCACTCAGGGAAGTTATATTAGTGTATGTCATTGCAGTAAGAGGTGTCCTGTGGGTGTCCTGTGTCCACAGTGTGGTGGTCGCATCTAGGGAAGTTTGAATCTGTGGTCAGGCATATTCTATGCTGGTACTGTTACAATGCTGGATGATGTCATGAGCACAAGTGTGTTGCAATTCTTATCAGATGTGGGAGTTTTTTTTTTCTAGGGTTTATGTCTGGGGAGTGCTGGTGGATTACAGAGTTTGTTGGTTTGTCTTTAAAGGTTTGGTTAGTAATCTGAGTGTGTGCATTATTGTGTGGATTTTTACAAAGGATTACAAAGGCAGAGCATGCTGACAGGAGACCTTTTGGTCCATAACTAGGTCGGATGCAAAAAATATATATATATATAATAATGATAAAAAAAAACAAAAAAAAAAAACATATATAATACAAATTATAATAAAGTAAATAAGTGCACAGGTATAGTTAAATAGTATATAATAATAAATTGACAGATAACTAATAATAAATGAAAAACACGCAAATAATAATAAACAAACATGTGATGATGATTCAGTTTAACATTATGAACTTCCCCTAGGATAGTGCCCCTTACAGAGAACTTTGTAGCATGGAATGTAATGAACCATTCCCTTGGTCCAACTTGCTGGTGGCAGGGTTTGAACTACCATCACCTTGACCTCTGCAGCATTTGTCACCAAAACCAACACAATATGAAGAGCAGAGTAAAAATACAACACATGATAATAAGACCTACCTGTTAGCGCTGGCTGCCTGGATTGCAGCACGTATACTGCCTGCCCTCAGGCAATAAAAGATCAGCGGCCACACGGGCACACCATGACCCGTGAAATCTTCAAAGACTGTTGGTTCTGGATTTGGTAGGATCACACTCAAGTATGCCTGGACTAGTGGAAGCAGGCCTGGCACACCACCTAGCTGGGCTCGTTTAAGTTGTGAGTAGACTAGCCGATTCATATGCTCTGTATAGCTGTAAAGGAAGAAGTGCAGGAATGAATAAATGTAACTAAAATAGAGCGAATGTGAGAAAAGAAGAGAAAGATACACACACACACGTGTGTGTGTGTATTTACCTACCTAGTTGTATTTTGCGAGGGGGAGCTACGATCATGGTGTCCTGCCTTTGTATCTCGCAGTGTCTAGTTTGCTCTTAAACTCATGAACGGTTTTTGTGCACACTATTTCTTTGTCCAGTTTGTTCCAAGTGTCCACCACTTGTGTGTGTGTGTGTGTGTGTATGTATATACACACACACACACACACACACACAAGACTTGTTTCCCATCAACTATCAGAAAATCATATTAAATATAAATATATTTATTTCGGCCAATTTCTGTGTTCACTTTCAACAGGTAAGTACATAAGGTGGGGTAATATATATATTTATATATATATATATATATATATATATATATATATATATATATATATATATATATATATATATATATATATATATATATATACACACACACACACACACACACACACACACACACACACACACACACACACACAGAGGAATGGGGATAGAAGATTCAAGTAAAATGACCCGAGTGGACCGATGGCTGTTAGGTTCTGGTCTTTTGACAAATGATAATAATTTTTTGACTGCTAAAGATATAATGCAATCAGGTGACCACTGGCTTTTAGAGGTGTTGAAATTAGGGAAATGTTTTATAAAAGAGGATTCTACAATTTTCCTCCAGAAACTACAATGCGACTTAAAAATTATACATATACACATACACTGTTCCCAATGTGTCAAAATAAATGTCGAAGTACACATACATACATACATATACCAAAGGCTTTTTCCCCCTACATGGGGGGTAGCCAAAAAGAAAAAGGCATAGAAACCACTCTCACCCATTCCATTTCCTATATATTCCACTCCCCTCCACCCTCCTCCTTCCCTCTTATCTTGGCACCTCAAAGTACCAACAATAAACACTTTGTTCATTTACCTTTGCTCAAGATGTTTGCGGCCCTGCTTAACAATGTCAGTCTGGACTTGGATAGAGGACCTTGCTGTGGCTGCATCTCCTCCTATGGTCACTGGCACCTCTGCTAAACTTTGTACGAGCAACCACAAATCAATGATACTCTGTAAATAAAAAGAGTAAGACTTTATTGCAACAAAAATGTTATCAAATTATGTTAAAAAGTAAGAGTTTATTGCAACTAAAACATTATCAAATTATATTAAAAATGTACATCACACATCCTCTCCCTCCATTACTATCCAAGTAGAGAATCTGGGAGATAAATGTCCTGGTGAACTGGAGGAGTGTTAGATTATCCTGAATGATGAACAAGCAGTTTCAAACTCACCTGATCTCCCATGCCACTAGCAGCCAAACTAAAGGCTTTTGGTAAGTTGGGTCTTATCCCACCTTGAAGCACATCTTCATTGTATGCAGTCACTACCTTCACATATGCAGTTTCTATATTAGTCAAATTACTGCATCCACGTGCAATTGTCACATTACCAACCTGTAAAAGGTAATAGAAGATTCAGTTGTGGCATTTCTCATCTCAAATATTGACAATGGGACCAAAAAGTCATCAGCGTGAATTCACTTACGGCAGCAAAATAATATGAACAAGAAAATGGTTAAATGGGATATAATAATAACGGCTTCCTTAAGTGTCACTGATTGGAAACCTGCAGCCCCAATGAGGTCCCTCCCACTGAATGAAGGACTGTTGTCTATGTTGTATTAGAGAAGACCAGGTCACCAATTTATGGTGGTAAGAAAGTAATCATTATCTGTCAGCTCTCCCTCCTTACCTCATGCTTGTGGGTAATACAGAAACTGACTCATGCTAATACCACACAGGCAATAGCCCAACATTTCTTTCTAAAGACCTATGGGAATGATTGTGGATCACTGCTAAATACTATGGGTCCAAAGGATTTCCAGTCTGTGTAATTTGCAGCATGAGGGGACAGAGAGAGGGGTCACCAATTTTACAAAGCGGCCTTGCTGTGGATGTTCTGTGTCTTGTGACACTATTTCTGACCCAGGGCAGTGGGCAAGATGCAGGGATGAACCCATTACCCAAGAGGAACCAAGATAAAAGGAAGGTAGGGGGGTGAATGGAAGTGGAATATGTGGGGATGGAATGGGTGGGAGTGGATTTTATACATTTTTTTTTTACTAACTCCCTTGTAAGAGGGAAAAAACCTTTGATACATGTATGTAATTTGCAGCATACATATATCAAAAGGACTTTTCCCCCTTGTAAGGGAGACAATGAATTAAAGCACACACCTGCCTTATAACCATCCCAAACCCAAGCTAAAACCTATTTGTCGCCCCTCCCACCTTAGTGTGGCTACACCATGTTCCCACAAAACTCGAAGAGGATGGATGAAAACCTAATGGGCTGCCAATGACCTTCAATTAACCTCAAGATCCAGTACTGGATTTCAAGCCAGGAGGAGCCAAGAAAAGAGGAAGGGAGGGAGTGGAGTATGTGGGGATGAAATGGGTGAGAATGAATTTATGCCTTTGACTTTGGATACCTCCCTTGTAAGGGGGAAAAAGTCACTGGTATATGTTATGGTGACTTCTCCTTTTTCCAATACTGATATTTACTAAGCTGTATTAAAGTACCTGATACCATACATACATATACCATAGGCTTTTTCCCCCATACAAGGGAGATAGCCAAAAAGAAAAAGGCATGAAAATCATTCCCACCCATTCCATCCCTAAATACACTCCATTCCCCTCCACCCTCTACCCTCCCTCTTATCTTGGCACCTCCTGTGGTGGAGGGAAAAGAATACTGCCACCAAGTATTCCCAATTGGATCGTAAGAGGCAAGAAAAACTAGATGGGGATTGGGACCAGGCATCCTTTTCCCTGTAGCCCCATAGGGGACACTCCTAAAAAAAAGTAATGACCTAATACCAATTAGAATAAAATCTGTAAAGTACATCACTACAGTTATGAGGTTTACTGAATGGGAATAAAATTATGCACTTCTACCTTCGGTTCCACAGAAATGTTGAGAAGGTCATGACCCGAGTGAGCAAAGGCCGAGAGAAGATCCTGCTTCATCTGTTCCCAGTGAGATTTCTGTTGCTCCCAGTGCAGTTTGTGAACCTGGTCATGAGTCTGTAAATAAAGACATTAACTTATAATTATAACAAATACTTGCTTTCATTCCCTTTACGTCAAACTCCCAATAAAAAGGGAATACATACATACATATACCAAGGCTTTTTCCCCCTTACATGGGAGGTAGCCAAAAAGGAAAAGGCATAAAATCATTCCCACCCATTCCATCCCTGAATATACTCCACACCACTCCACCCTCCCTCTTATCTTAGCACCTCCTGGATGACATACACACATAAATACATATACAAAGGCTTTTTCCCCATTACCATGGAGGTAGCCAAAAAGAAAAAGGCATAAAACCATTCCCACCCATTCCATCCCTAAATACTCTCCACCCTCCCTCTTATCTTAGCACCTCCTGGAATAATGAACATAAAAAGAACCCAATGTCACTGAATGGTGGATGGAATGAAGAGTTGAGTAGTGACAAGCAGTGAGAGGGAGATCAACTGAGTATTTCAAATTGTTATTAAATGATTGTTGTAGTGGAAGATGCTATGATAATTATTTATATATGAGGAGAATGGTAATACTTCCTGATTAGGATGGAAACTAAGGAAACAATGGGACAGTGTAAGTAAGAAAGGATGCATAGAATTTTTTTTTGTAGTAAGGCAGATATATAAGATTTTGGCAAAAGGTGAGGATGTCTACTTATCTTTTAAGGATTCAGTGAAGGCATATGACTGGGTTGACAGAGGCATTAAAGGATGTGTTATGAGTGTACAGGATTTAGGGTCTGTTGTGGCAGTCCAATTACTTATGTAGGCAGTATAACTAATATGATGGTACAGAATGGAGGGAGTGAATGATTTGAGGTGAAAGTGAGGATGCACCGGAGTTGTGTGTTGTTACCAAAGTTGTTCAACATGGCAGATAAGGTGGTGCTTTGTATGGTTTTGGAGTTGGTTGAGGATGAAACCAGATGAAAGGTGTGTTTTGGGGAAGAGATTGAAGCAGTTGGTGGCAGTTTGGGAGGATATATGTGAAACAAAATCTGAAAGTAAATATCCCAAGACACAATTTCTAAGGACTTACTGCTTTCTTTGTTTCTTCAATCGCTGTTATAATCGCATTTTCACGCTCATTTCGTAGAAACCCTTCAATGTCAGTGTCGGCAACAGGCTCAAGTGGTTCAAGAGTTCGAACTGCACTGATTGATTCAAGCTTGTGTGAAATATGCATAAGGTCAAGCCCACGAGCACCAAGCAGGATAGATCTGTATAAAAGAAATGAGATATATACAATGTCCTTCATATACATAATATATATATATATATATATATATATGTATATATATATGTATACTATCATCTTATATACATGCACACACTAAACATGTATTCCAATACAATTAACTTCCTGAACATGATCATTTTGAGCCTAATATGGCACATTAGACACAAAGTTGCATGAGGCTACTACAGGAGGTATAGGTGAGGGTGATGGAGAGAGGATTGGAGATACTTAGAGAACTCACCACATCTTAATCCCATTGAAGAACTCTGGTCCTATAAGAAACTTGAATTTCAGGAAATAGACACTTCATTTATTTTCTAATTTGTCAAAGCACTCAAGGACTTCTGAGTATAGAGAACTGACAACAAGCAAGAAAATTATCTGACTATGCTCTGATGCATTCAAATTGTTTTGAAGACACTGGGTAGCCATACAAAATAAATCAACTAAATTAAATTCTTGCTTTTTACACTTCCCAAAAAGTTTTCTAAAACAGTATCATAATCCAACTGTTATGATATTTGCAAAAACTATGTGAAGGGATTTCTCCTTGTCTTCTCTATTTTTGCATGGAAAGTCAAGGAGGGAGGGTCACTATGTAACAGAAACAGTGGGACCATGCTGTGGATATGGTGTCTTGCCGAATTGCTTCTGACCTAAGCAGTAGGCAGGGTACAGGGATGACCCTTAATCTATTAGGAAGTAACACATAAGGGAAACAATTGGGTAATGGACAGGAGCGGGATGGGTGGGAGAGGGTGAATGCCGTGGCTGGCTTTCCCTTGTACGGGGAAAAGAAGTGATTTGGTATAAGGATATTGTCATAAGACTAAATGTATACAAATATCTATTTCACGACCAAAAATTATATTCTGGAAGCCAGATATAAAAAAATAGTTCGTGTCATCAAAATTTAGAAGAGATTCAATATAAACTTTTTGTTATTTCATCCCCTTTGGACGTGCTATGCCTTATATTTGAAGAACAAAATGCGAATCCAACGTGAATCACTCTATAGGCTTTCATCATATTTTCATCTATGACTCAACTCTTTCACATTTACTCCTCACTGCATTCAGTATCCACCCAATATACCTTGAATTCCGTGCATTAAATACTAAATTTAGCTTGCATTTACCTAATTGTATTATATAAAGAGGGAGCTACACTTGTGTCTCTTGTTCTTCTATTATTATACTCATTTCAAATTCATGCAGGAGGTGCTAAGATGAGAGGGAGGGTGGAGGGGTGTGGAGTGTATTCAGGGATGGAATGGGTGGGAATGATTTTATGCCTTTTCCTTTTTGGCTACCTCCCTTGTAAGGGGGAAAAAGCCTTGGTATATGTATGTATGTATGTATGTATGTATATATATATATATATATATATATATATATATATATATATACACACATACACACCATGGCTTCTTCTCCCTTACAAGGGAGGTAGCCAAAAAGAGAAAGTCATAAAACCATTCTCACCCATTCCATCGCTAAAAACTCCACCCCCCTCCACCCTCCCTCTTATCTTAGCACCTCCAGGATGACGAGTCATCCCTGCACCTTGTCCATTCCTCTGGGTCAGAGGCAGTGTCACAAGACACAGCACATCCATAGCTTGTGCCATGTAATTTTCTTGGCTATTCCAGGAGTTCAAACATCTATGCGGAAAACTATTTTTCCACATCCTTCAATTATGCAATGCCCACAATACGTAAGGGTAATTACTTACGCCTGTGCTTCATGTCCTCCAGTTTGGCCTGATTTAGACCAGAACTGTTGTCCTGCATCGAGGATCTGGCGAAGAGACCTTTCAACTCTCGGAAGTTCTCCTCCTGTGTCTATGTGGCTAGTAAGTTGCTCTGCCTGCTGTAGCAGCTCAGAAAGGCTTGGTTCAGTCATTTTTACGGTTCTTGTGGTCAACTGGTTCAAACTTTTTCTGCAAATAGGTTAATGTTTTTGAGACTTTACATGTGAGGACAGATCTATGGTTAAAGATGTATAAGATTTGTACTGTGGTATTTGTACTATGGTAGGCTTATGGCATGTAGCAGATGTCTTTACCAAATGGTTATGTTAGGACGGTAAAATTTTACTTTCGACCTTTGTTGGCATATAGCAATACAAAATGAAATAGTAATTTTGTAAATTAAAATGTATGAACGTAATATGCAATTTTGTGTGCGGAAATGAAAATAAAAATAGTTGCTAAAACAGATTTCATAATAACGAAGTCGTGTACTACGAATGGTACGCCATGTTTGTTATGGTAGATTCCGACGTCGGAGAAATGAAAGGACGATAAATTTGTCTAAACTAAAGTAAACTAAACTAACCTAACCTAACCGGTAAAATTTTACTTTCGACCATTGGAGGAATATATCCATACAAAATCTGAGTGGTTGAAAAGCCCGCCAACGTCTGTCACGACGACGACAGCGATGACCAAGCCAGATATCTAATTTGCAGGTGATGATTTATTTAACACAGGTTAGATTAGGTTAAGGTTAGTTTAGTTTAGTTATAGACAAATTTATCGTCCGTTCATTTCTCCAACGTCGGCATCTACCACAACAAACATGGCATACCATTCGTCGTACACGACTTCGTAACCTAAGAAATCTGTTTTAGCAACGTATTTTTATTTTCATTTCCGCACACAAAATTGCATATTACGTTCATACGTTTTAATTTACAAAATTACTATTTAATTTTGTATTGCTATATTCCAACAAAGGTCGAAAGTAAAATTTTACCGTTGGAACTTCTGTAGGAGACACCTTTCCACACTTACTGTGAGGAACTTTGCAGCACTTCAAAAGATATGGAGAATGAAATAAAATTTAGAAATGACATAAAAGTCAAATGTGTAACAAAACATAAATAGCCACAAAGGGTGAAAAGGACAAGTGTAAGGATATTCCTTTTTTATGCTGGTTGATCAATCATTATCATCTGGAGTCTGCACAGAACCTAGCGTATTCAGTTATTCCATCTTAGCTTTGTTTTCAATGCCCCTTCCATCTTAGAACCTTTACATCACAAAAAAAAAATACCTTTCCACTTGTGATAAGGTAATAACCAGATTGGCATGTATCATGTATACATCTAGGACACTATCCAGCATTGAAACAATATCAACCCAGGCCTGTCCACAGATTCAAAATACCCTTGATGCAACCATCACTGAAGAAAAAACGCTTCACACTACATACAGTACCCAATACACACTACTCAACATCATCTCTATCATCGCCAGTCTTTAGTTTAGTACAAAATAGACGTCATGGCAGGGTTACTTTATAACTAGGCTGCAACCTAAAGTACCGGATCTAACATCCTAGCATGCCGTTTATTTTCTACCACAAAGTAAATCAGTGTTGCTCAATATTTGCAGTCAAAATCCGGTACTAACTTTGACATGTAACACAACAGTATACAGCATAATTGGAAGGATGAAGTCGCACATGCTTACACATATATTCAAACATACGTATATTGCCAAATATGAATAAATATAACTCGCCCTTTCCGACATCACTTACATAAAATAAGTACGTTTCGTACTATAATAATCCCTCCCTCCGCTGTTCGTATTCTACCACATTACTATTTGTTTACATTGTTCAACAATTGAACTTGGTTCTTTTCCAGTTATTAACTGTATTCGTAAAATATTATTTCACCAACAACAAGTTATTTTGAATTGACAATAAAATTAGTATTATATCAAAATTACTATTGTCATCCACGCATCAATTTTCTTATTCCCCAATCCTTAAGTGAAATAATTAATCTGATGGCGTTCCACATATTTTTTATTTATTTACAACATCCCGTACTAAACGATTAATAAAATATATTGGACCATGTGCTAGACTCATTTTCGACAACTATTACTCTCCCGGATAAAAAATTCCTATCTATAGGAAATGTTATCATCCACACACGTTGTCCATCGCAGAAGAGCCTTGTGATGTCACCCTTACTGTTTCTCTCTTGCTGCTTACACCTAAATTCTATTTCTAATCCTAACTAGATTCTATCCTTCCTTCTTTAACACGTCACATATTTCATTCACCCACACTCAGTCGTTACTGACACTTGGCCACGCTCTTCCTGGGGCGATGCCCCTCTCCGCATTTCTCCAAATGACATTCGTCCTTGTCTGGGATGCCAACCTCGCTCGCATTCAACCCTCCCCCCTCGTCGATCTCAAGATCAATTTATTCGTCTATTCCCCTGTCTCCCATTTCAGCCATTCCGGGGGACGTCTATTCCGTTGTGGACACTGCAGGGTCACTCTACTGTCTGCTCCTGTATGGTCACAATGGAAAATAAACTTACATTATTTTTTGTGTTATCCTCGGCAGTTGTAATTGTTATTTCGAACTTTGTGTTCTTTTCATTATCTGCAATTCATGTATATTGATTCATTGCTAAATAAACTTATTATTATTATTATTATTATTATCATTACCCTCCTCGTCGCCCTGTGCCCAAAGAAGGTCCAAAATATGTCGTGGGACTCGTGGCACTTTGTAGTGACGTGATGCATCCTACGACTCGTCACACACTGATCAAAGAAATCTTCGGAACTAGCCTTTCCAAGTTCCTGTAGTTGGCAAGCGTAGTTCGCAAGGGTGTCCCTGCCAGCCGGCGGTCAGCCAATCAGGAACTTGGATAGCTCCTCACGTTCCCGCCAGCCTCCCTTAAAAGGTCGGCGTTTCGCCGAGATGGGCAGAACAGTACTCAAACCCAACCTGGGGTAAAACAGGAATTCTCATGCCTTACCTGGGGCTAATCAGGAACACTCTCCACGCGGGAAGTGAAATCTACTCACTAACCGTAAATTACACACACACACCTCTCACGAACATAGCCGCATCCCACGCACAAACATATACACTTCCTTTTTCTTCGACTAAAATTCGTCTCCTTTCTCACTTTCTCTTATACTACATCTTCTCATTTCAGTTTACCTCCCACTAAAGATTTTTCCGTTTTTCCCCCTTTCTCTCCTACTACGTCTCCTACCATTTTCCTAACTTTCGTTGGTGATATAATATGCTCTTCCTCCCGGCATTGGCGCCGCCGTCCAAGTTCCTACCCCAGTTCTCCTAAGCCACGACAACAAATAAGCCCCTAATCGCTCGCAATTCGCCCGGTGGCAATAGCCCTCTTTTATACACTACTATCTTTTCATTTTCCTACAGACATTCTTCCCCTCCCACAAAACCCGATCCCGCGCAAGCGAGGTGGTCTTTCCTTGGAATCCAGAATCCAGAATCCAGAACAGTACCGACCAGACCGACCAACGCACAAACTACATCTCCTCGTCCAGTCTTCTAGCTGTCCCATCGAGCCTCGCCGTCATCATCTGTTACCGCCTCACTGGCGTTAGGCTCCACGTCCAGCTACAACCATAAGCTCCACTAAGCTGTGGCCTTAGTCCGAGCTTCACCTATATTTCTCATGTGACACTTCTAGTGTCGCACCTTGTAGCTAATTACCAAAAGAAAGAGATTAGATATTTTGTGTTGATTTCCATTTGTCCTGCCGTTGTTCCGAACTAAAACCACTACAAATTGCAAAGGTCGACAACGACATTTCCCCATCTCAGCTACTTTACGCTGAGAACCTTCGCCTCCCTGGGGAAATTGCCACGCCTGCTGTCGGCGATCCTGACCGTCACGCCCTCCTCCAACTTATCAAGGAGACATTCGCCAACACCCGTCCAATCCCCCCTCGCCCACCACAACCTCAACCGGAGCACCTGCCCCCGGCCCTGTCTACAAGTGACTACGTCTTCCTCAGGCGAGACTCCAAACGAACTCCTCTTCAACGCCTATACGATGGCCCCTTCCGAGTCCTCACCAGATCAACAAAACACTTCGTGATCAACCGAGATGCCAAACCGGATCACGTCTCCATCGACAGGCTCAAGCCGGCCCACCTCCCCACCACTCCCCCTACCAAACCTCCATGGACACTACAGTACCTCTTACAACATGGTCCTAACTCCATCCTCACCACCGAACCAAGTCATTCCCCACCCCCCGAAAAATTCTCCCCTCCAAACCAATACTCTCCTAACTCCCCACCACCACAGCACCTGCAGCAGCTCCCCCAAACTCACACAGATCACGCGTACGCGACGGCGAACCCTTATCCTTCTCCTATCCCACAACCACACCCTTCTACAACTGTTCCCGGCACCCCCCCCCCCACGCCCCCGCTCGACCATGCAATGCAACAATTCTCACCCAACCTTATGTCTCCACAGCTCCATACTCAACCGACCTCCCATCACCAGGCCTCCGACCTCGACAACACCACCCTGCACTCGAGCTCCCTCCATCAAGGCCCTCCTCGTCAGACATGTCCCCTGACGGCATGACCACTCGTTCGGGGCGATTGATCCGAAGGCCAGACCGGTTCAAGTACGTCGCGCGCGTCGCTCCCTATCCTCCTCGACGCCCGCTTTCGAAGAGCAGGGGGAGTGGTGTTGTGACGTGATACATCCTACGACTCGTCACACACTGATCAAAGAAATCTTCGGAACTAGCCTTTCCAAGTTCCTGTAGTTGGCAAGCGTAGTTCGCAAGGGTGTCCCTGCCAGCCAGCGGTCAGCCAATCAGGAACTTGTAAAGCTCCTCACATTCCCGCCTGCCTCCCTTAAAAAGTCGGCGTTTCGCCGAGATGGGCAGAACAGTACCGACCAGACCGACCAACGCACAAACTACATCTCCTCGTCCAGTCTTCTAGCTGTCCCATCGAGCCTCGCCGTCATCATCTGTTACCGCCTCACTGACGTTAGGCTCCACGTCCAGCTACAACCATAAGCTCCACTAAGCTGTGGCCTTAGTCCGAGCTTCACCTATATTTCTCATGTGACACTTCTAGTGTCGCACCTTGTAGCTAATTACCAAAAGAAAGAGATTAGATATTTTGTGTTGATTTTCATGTCCTGCCGTTGTTCCGAACTAAAACCACTACAACTTCATTGACGGAAGCATTGTTCCAAGAATTTACATCTGTTACAACACCTTCGTTCACTGCGAAGTAGTAGTAATAAATAATAATAATAATAATAACAATAATAATAATAATTATAATACTGTCGAGGTTTCACCCATACTTCCTCCCCCAACCTGTACCGAAGCGGCTCTTACAACATAGGTAGTATCGTCGGCGTTACCCTCGGGTGTTGCCATAGGTACCTGAACACGGCCGTTTGTGGGACCGATTCTTCATCTAGGCCCGACATCTTGTACCAGAAAACTGCCTCCATCGGCGACACTAGTGCCTTTCGACAATAGATTCGATGGTGACATGGTGTCGTTTCATCATTTCATTTCCGTTCGACCGGTAAGCAGCTCTAAAGAAGCATTTCGTGTTCCACTTATCCAACGTCTCTTTCAGTACTTGTGACCGAAACATTGTGCCATTATCCATCAAGACTTTGTCAACTGGGCCCCTCTCCAGGAATATCTCATTTAACACGCGCGCTATTTCTTGTCCTTCTCCGTCTTCAGCTCCCGCCAGAAGGCAAATCGCCCGGGCCCACATTCTACCATCGACAGGTACATGCACCGTCAATAGAGTTACGTCAACTGCCAGTCTTATCCAATTCTTTTCTAAGCTGATTCCCCCCGTTGCACGCGGCCTCGGAGCGGGATCTATTAATTGATATCGTGTGCATGCTATCACCGATCATTGGACTTCTCCTCTCGTGATATTCGAGTTAAATTTCCTGGCCAGGAATAACGACCTGTCAACACATAGGTGATGTGCCCCGTGGAACTCCTCCACATCTAGGAATCTTGTTGCAACGTCTTCCTCTTCCTCCTCTTCCTGCACTCCAAGCCATCTTTTCTTTACTCTGACTAGCATATCCACGTTGTTCTCTCCTGATGGTAATCTGACTACATGTATATTTACTTTAACGCTGAATTTATCTATCAACTCCTTCAATGTTTCACGGCGCCATTTTACAATGATCTCTGCTGCCTCCTTCATACACACTCTCTTCTCAGCAGTTAGCATTGTATACATCTCTCCCACTACCGTGACTGAATCGGTCCTAATTTCGACCTCTCGCAACCCCATTTCAGTGTCAAATTGATCCCCTTTACAACTGCGTCCAACTCCGACATGTTAATGTGATGACAGTCATCCTTTTGCTGCCACACCTCTGTCTTCAACTACCACACCTTGTGGGAAAACCCAGTTTCGGCTGTGGCATTCCTTGGGGAGACGGGACTGCTCGGACAGACAGTCTAGGGAACGACAACAACAACTACCACACCATACCTCGCCTCCATCCAGTTGTGGTGCACAGCATTGTCCTATCACTGGACCGTCGCATCTCACTCGTTCTATGTTTCTGCCCCATACAGTGCTGTCGGCACAAGCACTCCTTTATACAATCTCCTCTTAGCATCCATTCCCAAACGTCTATTTCTCATTTTACTTTTTAATCCCCCAAGGCATTTACTTGCTTCTCTCATTCTACATTCTACCTCCACCTCCACTCCTCCCCTTCCCGCCACATTTGCAGCCAAGTATCTAAAACTATCCACTTCCTTCAGCCTCTCTCCCTTAATACTCACTTCCAGTCTGCTGCCACTTTCTCCCCTTGTATATCTCATCATCTTTTACCAACATTTATCTTCAACTTTCTTCTTTTGCACACCTTCCAAAACTCTGTCACGAACTTCCTCGATCCCTCCTCCAATCCTGCCACAAGTAGTGTCGTCAGCAAACAACTGGCTTCTCTCCCACTTTCCATTTTCTTTAACCATCTCCAATCCCCAGCCCATTACCCTTGCATTTATCTTTTCCATCACCCCATCCATATATAAATTGAACAGCCAAGGTGAGATAACACATTCCTGGCAAAGTCCCACCTTTACCTCAAACCACTCACTCTCTCCATTTCTAATTCTAACACAAGCTCTATTACATACATACATACATATACCAAGGCTTTTTCCCCCTTACAAGGGAGGTAGCCAAAAAGGGAAAGGCATAAAATCATTTCCACCCATTCCATCCCTGAACACACTCCACACTCCTCCACCCCACCTCCATCTGAGCACCTCCTGGATGACGGGTCATCCCTGCACCTTGTCCACTGCCCTGGGTCAGAAGCAGTGTCGCAAGACACAGCACATCCAGAGCAAGGCCGCTTCATTAAATCGGCGACCCCCCATTGCATAAAAGGAGAGGACGGGGAGAAATCCTTTCGGGCTGCGTGAAATTTTGCTCACCCCCCATCCCCCCACCCATTCCACCTCATGCAATCACAAGATCATTCATATACAACCATTCTCCATTCACCCCTGTCTTCTGTCCTCACCCGTCCTTCCTCAACAGACATTCCCCTCTTCCCCAAAGCGCCCTTCACCCCATCCATCCACCTCATCCTAGGACGTCCCCTCATCTTCACTCCCTCCACATCTGCCTTCCATACCTCTTTTACTAGTCTTTCTTCACTCATTCTTTCCATGTGTCCAAACCATCCTAATACTCTTTCATCAACCCTATCTCCCAACTCCTTTTCCACCCCCGTTCTTCTCCTCACCTCATTTCTCACTCTATCTAGCCTAGTAACCCCCATCATACTTCTCAGACACCTCATCTCAAACACATTCAAACTCCTTCTCTCTTCCTCTCTTATGTTCCATGTTTCTGCCCCATACAGTGCTGTTGGCACAATCACTCCTTCATACAGTCTCCTCTTAGCATCCATTCCCAAATGTCTATTCCTCATTACACTCTTCAATCCACCAAGGCATTTACTTGCTTCTCTCAATCTACATTCTACCTCCACCTTTTCCTACCACATTTGCACCAAAGTATCTAAAACTATCCACTTCCTCCAGTCACTCTCCCTTAATGCTCACTTCCAGTCTACTGCCACTTTCCCCCCTTGTACATCTCATCACCTTACTTTTACCCACATTTATCTTCAGCTTTCTTCTATCACACACTCTCCCAAACTCTGCCACCAGCTTCCTCAATCTCTCCTCCGATCCTGCCACAAGCGCAGTGTTGTCCGCAAACAACAGCTGGCTCACCTCCCACTTTTCTCCATTTTCTTTAACCATCTCTAATCCCTGACCTCTCGCACCACCCCATCCATGTATAAGTTAAACAGCCAGGGCGACATAACGCATCCTTGACGAAGTCCCACCTTTACTTCAAACCACTCACTCTCTCCATTTCTAATCCTGACACAAGCTCTACTACTCTCATAAAAACTCTTGACAGCTCCTAGAAGCTTTCCTCCTATCCCATAAATCTGCATAACCTCCCACAGTGCCTTTCTGTCTACCCTATCATAAGCCTTTTCCAGATCCATAAAAACCCAAAAAACATCCTTCCCCTTTCCTATAGCTTTCTCACATATCTGTCTTACCACAAAAATCTGATCTACACAACCTCTACCTGTCCTAAATCCACACTGTTCCTCACCAATTACTCCTTCTGTTCCTCTCCTAATCCTCTCAATCAAGATCCTCCCATAAGCCTTCCCAACTACACTTATCAAGCTAATCCCTCTCAAACTACTACATCCACACTTGTCTCCTTTTCCCTTGTAAAGAGGAACTATACAGGCACTCCTCCAGTCCTCCGGCACTCTACCCTCTCTCCAGCAAACATTAAATAACCTAACCAGCCAGTCCACCATCACTGTACCTCCCTTTTTCAGACATTCTGCATGGCATCCATCCAGACCAGGTGCCTTACCTGCTTTCATCATCTTAACAACTGCCTTCACCTCATCCTTCCTTATTTCTCCTCACTCTCATTTTCTTTGCATTCCCCACTGCAGCTATCTTTCACTCCCTATCCTCCTTCACATTTAGCAAGCTCTATTACTCTTGTAAAAACTCTTAACTGCTCTTAAAAGCTTTCCTCCTACCCCATATATATTCCTTCCAAAACATTTTTTAATTAATTTTTTTTCAAAGTTTTGTCATGCTCCTACCCCATTTTACATCTGCTCATTCTGCCTCCTTTATCTTCTTTTTTGTTGTACCTCTAATATGTTTCCCCGAGTCCTACTTTAAAACCAATCCCTAAATGATTGCTTCTTCTCTTCTACTACCATCTTCACTTCATCACTCTACCACTCAATACCCTTCCTTCTATTCCCTCCCAGCCTCCTTATTTCACATACTATCTTTGAACACCTTGTCACTTCTTCCTTGATACAAACCCATTCATCTTCCACTCCCACCTCTACTCTATCTTTCACCACCTCCCAGGTTCTACTGGTACTCCTGTTCCTTTTTCTTCTTATTTGTTTACTCTAAGCACTTCTCTACTTTGTGCCCATTTTCTCTTTCTCCATCTACCCTCCACTCTCAACTTCCCTTCTACCAAAAAATGTGATATTCCCCCACTCTCTCCCCTAAGAACATAGACATCCAGAACTCTTCCTATCCTTCCTTTGGATACCACTACATAGTCCATTAATGCCTTATCAACCACCTTTTCCCATGTGTACTTATGCTTGACTTTCTTCTTAAACCAGTGTTAGCTATCATCAGGTGTGGTAATACTTGATGAAATATTTAGGAGTAAAATCAATCAATCAAGTGCCCCTTGTGTTTCTTGCTCCCAGGTAACTGGTAATGAACATGGGACAGGCCTATAGGTCACTCAAGGAAGAAATATTATGTTGATTAGGAATAAAGTGGGAAAATGTAGGATCAGGTGCTCAGTGTCCCCTTTGTGATGGATGCATTTAAGGCAGTTACATTCTGTGGGCAGATCTATTCTGTGATGGTGCTGTCTTACTGTAGGATGGTGTCCTGAGTGTGGTTCTTGGTTTCTTCCAAGGGATTTTTCTGTGAGACTGAAATTGCAGAGGTGAGGGGTGGGGAGTGTAGCGAGTTTGGTGGTCTATCATGCAGAACTTATTTTGTGATCTGGGTGTGAATGTGTTTTTGTGTGGATGTATCATGCAATACAGGTAATTTGTTGTTTCTTATCCCCCCCTCCCGTATCGTTGACATATTATATCCTATAGGAAGGATTTTGATTCTTAAGAGCAGGTATTCTACTGGAGTGGTTTTAGTGCATCCTATTATAATTTTCAATGCTTTATTTCATATAGTTTGTTAGTGTGTTATGATTGTTTTGCTTCTTGTTGGAAACTATGCTGTGGAAGCATAGTTGAGCATACATACATACATATACCAAGGCTTTTTCCCCCTTACAAGGGAGGTAGCCAAAAAGGGAAAGGCATAAAAACACTCCCACCCATTTCATCCCTACATACACTCCACATGAGCATGGTTCTTGTAAACTATTTAGAAACAGTATTCAGTTATCCAAAGCCTATGTTTGCACTTGATGTTGGGATTTTTCTTGTCGATTTTTATTGTCAAATTTTCATGAGGTATAAAAGTCACATGAATATGAAAAAATAGTCTAGAAATTTTGAGTTCTGTTTATATGGAGGATTTTTGCTATTTAATTTCATTTATTTCCGTGGTCATCTGGAGTGGCGAAGAGGGCAAGGAGCCTATGCCAAGTGTTGCTCTGCTGTGGCTGAATCTGTCACCTTTGCCCTATGTGCATGGACTGTTGGAGCAAGTAACACTTACTGCTGGGAATTGGTGAGAAGTGCAGAATTCGAACCCATACCAAGACAATGCAAGACCAGCATGCTTCTGGTTATACCATCAACACAAAGGTAAATGAAATATTATTTAAAACTGTTTCATTACCATTTTCTTTTTTATCATTACACAAACCATAATTTAAAGCTTCCATACACTGAGTAATACCTTCCACGAAGAAATATACAAAATCAACAGCATTTTCACAACTAATTGTGCTTAAGGATTATATACAACCACTTGCATAATAATTAACCACTTCAATACGGGACTTAAATCTCGCGGGCAGCAGCCAATGCCAGCCGTACGACGTAACGAAATAATATTCGCATCATAAAATATAGTCGCCGCTTATATCGATCGTTCTCTCTTTCACCCGCGAATTTTGAAAACCACAGAGAATGGGATTAAGGGCACATTTGGGAGAATGTAAAAACACAGGGGCGACTACAATAAATATAATCAAGACGCCGATATGGCAGCGTCGCGAATCCACTTGCTCCTCATGACGCCTACGTGTGCGGCACCGTATGGAAGGGGTTAAGTTCCCTTGAACACTGCAAGATTTTGAGAGCTTACTTTATGTCAAGTAACCTAGTACAAGAGACCTAATGTGAACAAAATTAAATTGACATGACTTGCAAAAATATAGTGTATGGAGAAAATACCTAAAGTATGATTAAGTACTACATGTAGAACAATATTAACAGCACTATCAATCCTCATTATACAAAACACACAATTTCAGATCATTTCTATACATCTGACAAATACTTAATTGAACCATTATGGTTCAAATCTCCATTTTCATTGTCTTTACACTATAGAATTACACATATGTGTACAACAATATTGGAGATTCTAAAACTAAAGATTTTTTGACACACAAACAAATATTAAGACTTAAAGTGCATTCACTCACATTTGGCTTATTTTGAAAAAATACAACATACGAAGTCGAACATGAAAAATATAAATCACTAAATAAAAATTCTATTATTAGTTCATCACACAAAATTTTCTTTTATTCTACTATTGTCATTGTCCTGGTTTATAGGTGGGCGAACTTTCAAATGGACTTCTCTTAGCTTCTCTGAAGAATGGTGAACCATAGATAGGCTCTCTCTCTACACTCCATAAGCTAATTCTTGGTGGTGTATATGGAGAGTCACTGGCACTACCGGTGCTTACTGATGGACTAGCTTTCACTGAAATTGAGAAATTGAAAAGTTGAAGGTTATTTCATCACAGTAATACATACATCCCTGTACTGGGGTACTGACTGCATGTTTTTGTGCAGTATTAATTGCAGCTGATAGTTTAGGGTCTATATGGGGTGTCTCTACAGACCAGAGCCATATATAATTTTGTCTGTGCTATACCCGATGCACTGAGATCTGACCGTTAGGGCGGAGCACTGGAAGTTCCCCTGTGGTGCCACATATAATTATTTTATAATTTTATTTTATTATATAATTCTATTTTATAATTTTATAATGTTGCCTCATATGATTATATTATAATTTTTTGTCACACACCACCACTGAGGTAAAAATCAAAGCAATGTTTTCTATACAAAGGTTTCGTTTCTTTAAGTCTAGATATGGCATATGTGTATGAGAGAGCGACGTTGCCGCTACATCTAATCTCTGGCCCCGCCCCCCTCACACTGCATTCAGAAAACATTGCATCCACACGCACGTTCTCGCCATGGATGCCCATATGTGGCAACACCGGGAAATCTCCTAGCCCCGCCTTATCGGTCATTTCTCCTTGCGCTGACTATAGCAGAAATTACATGCATGGAAAAGAAACAATTCAATATTAATACAATACAGACAATAGTCCAGTGATTCTTCACAGAGTTATGCAAGAGTCCAATGAGTTGCAAGCAACTGTGAGGTGATGATGAAGATGATGATGATAAGGTTTAACATCACAAATTCCCCCCCCTACCGGAAAGCTAGGAGCCTCTCACAGAGGGCTTTGTAGCATTTTGGGTTACCAATAAATAAAACTCAATGCAACAATTATCAAAACTGAAACAAAAGTTTGACAAACTACTTAATGTGGTTCAAAAGATCTATAATTTAGTAAACTTTAAGATATACTTGATTTTCATTACAGCATAACAAGACTCATACAAACCTGGTGGCTTTGTGGGTGGAGGGGTGGGAGAGTTGGTAAACACATCCTGCCTTTTGGTCTGTTTGTATCCAGTTCCATGAAGAGCATAGTATGCTGCAATACAGGGAAATATGACATTATCACTCTCATATACTAGTTGTTCTTTTTCTTGTGTTTATTTCTTTTCATTTAATCATTTCTCTTTGTAAATGATAGTGAACAAAACAAATAAATACTCAATAAATAAATGATGATTTTGTTTAATGTCATGGTGTAGTAAACCCTTAATAAAAATCTTGCCTGTTGTTACACAACCTTAAACTATTTCCATTCTTCACCTCGTGTTCAGATAGCAAAGCTCTAAGCCCCTCAGCTAGAGAGCTACCTATCTATATACCATGGGGTTTTTCCTCCTTACAAGGGAGGTAGCCAAGTCAAAAGGCATGTACCCACTTCAAACATTCCACTCCAAATCACCACCCTTTCCTCCCTCTCATCTTAGCTCCTCATGGATGACAGGTCATCCCTGTATCCCACTGCCCTGAGACAGAAGTAATGCAGCAAGACACAGCACATCCACAGCAAGGCTGCTTCACTTAATCAGCGACTCCATCATGCCTTTGTATGAATGTGAAAATGTTTTAGTGTAGGAAAATGTATAAAGTACCTTTGTGTGTTTATTATATACCGACACTGTACGCTATAAATTTTTGAGATATTATTGTAAGTGGATTTATGTTTATGTACTGAACACATAGAGGTACATTTTGCATGTCTTGTGGGACTGTGGGCATGATTCATCTGGTGCAGGTGTGAGAGTGGAAGGAGTAGGAGTTACATTCTGTACGAACTATGAACTGAGTGCATGGTAGGGCTTGAATGTCTCAACATATTCCTTAAGTAACATCATGCCTGTGTGAATATGTAAACAATACCAAAGGACACATGACAGGTTTAGCATATTTGATACAACTCTGATGGTACATACAATCCTGTCAGATGGTCTTCACCAACCCTATCACAGTCCTTGGCAGAGGATTACCTGAATATAACAGAAATCTTCATTAATGTCATAACATCGGCCTCTCCTGGCTGATCCTTACTATGTCCTGCCAGAGGACCTTCTACAAGTGACTAGAGTCGCTTGTATCTTAATATTGGCCCCTTCTGGCTGATCTTTACTACACCCTGGCAGAGGATCATTTACAAGTGACTGGAGTCACTTGTCATAATAATATCAGCCACTCCTGGCTGATCCTTACTATGGTCTGACAGAGGATTTTTTAAAAGTGACTGGAGTCGCTTGTCATCACCCCTCCTGGCAGATCAATATTACGTCCTGGCAAAGGGCCTTCTACAAGTCGCTTGTCATCATACTATCGCCCCTCCTGGCAGATCATTATTATGTCCTAGCAAAGGACTTTTTACAAGTGACTAGTCGCTTGTCATCATACTATTGCCTCTTTCTGGCTGATTCTTACTACTTCCTGGAAGAGGACTTTCTACAAGTGACTGGAGTCGCTTGTATCTCAATATTGGCCTCTCCTGGCTGATCCTTACCACCCTGGCAGAGAACCTCTTACAAATTATTAGTCACTTATCATCATAATATTGGCCCCTCCTGTCTGATCCTTACTACAGCCTGGCAGAGGACTCTCAGAAAGTGATTGTTACTCACAATCACTAAGGAAATTGTACTAACTTCTCAATACTTTAATAGTTATCTAAAAGTGTATGTGCCCATTGTCGATTTTTGGTAATCACAGCGGTGAATTGGTAATTGAAGTGTTATCTTCCCTGCTTCACACCCTTCCTAGTTTATTGTATATTCTGTTTGTAAATTAAGTTGTAGTGTAATAAGACTTAATAGAATTATTGCATGAATAAGATTTTATTACAAAATAATGATTGCTAAATGTTCATGAACTTCCTCCTCCTTCTGATTTACTCAAAAACCCTATTTTCTGTGTCATGTCATTCTTGATAATTTACGCAAACATTATTATAATATTTAAGCCTAAGAGAGTGATGTGATGCCCACCTTTCCATCCCTTCATGTAAAAAAAGAGAAGATTGGGTGAAATCCCTTCGGGTAGTGTCAAAATAACATTCACACATAATCACTCCCTACACTCTCATCCCCTGCCCCTCCCCTTCCTTGCATGTCAATATAATCATACACAGCCATTCTCCACTCACCTCTCATCTCCTGCCTTCTCCTTTTCTTATTCAACAGAAATTCTCCTCTTGGTCAATACCCCTTTCACCCCATCCATCCATCTCATCCTTGATCACCCCCTGAGTTCACATCCTCCTCCTCTGTAATCCACACCTCTTTTACTAATCTTTCTTCACTCATTCTTACTAACCATCCCAATACTCTTTCATCAGCCCTATCTGCCACCTCCTTTTCCACCCCTACTCTCCTCCTCACCTCCTTGTTTCTCACTCTATCCAACATTGTAATACCTACCATACTTCTCAGACATTTCATCTCAAACGCATTTACACTTTTCCTCCCTGCCTCTCTTAAATTTTAAGTCTCTGCCCCATACAGTACCATCAGCCAGGCACTGGGCCAGGCAAAAGCCACAAACCATACTGAATAATACATACATATACCAACGGCTTGTTTCCCCTTACAAGGGAGGTAACCCTAAGACATAAATCCACTCCCACCCATTTCATCTCCACATCCCTGAATACATACATATACCAAGTCTTTTTCTCCCCTACAAGGGAGGTAGCCAAAAGGAAAAAGGCATAAACTCATTCCATCCCTAAATACACTCCCGTCCCCTCCACCCTCCCATCTTAGCACCTCCTGGATGACGGGTCATCCCTGAATAAATACACCAAATAAATAAAAAGGTCATGTACCACTTTTCATGCAAAAAAATTGTAAAAACAGAAGCAATATTAAGACTTACATATGATCATGAAGACAATGGTGGCTAAAGCTAGGAAAAGGTATATGAGGATGGTCTGGTACTCGTTCCAAAGAGCATATATTAAGTTCTTCAGGTTGACAGCAATGCTCTGTGGAGCTTGGCAGGTTCCATCACCCACTGTTTCAAAGTTCACTGTAACCTGGGAGGAAAAAAATTATATTTGTGTATTTCTTTTGAGAAAATTTACCTTATATAGACCCTAAAGTATCAGCTGCAAGCAGGTTTTACCATACAATAACATACAGCCAATACCCCAGACAGTGATCACATGGTAATATACTTACAGCTACTTGACTTTTTGTGAGTCCTGAGGTAATTGTGACTACTGCACTTTCTGGGAAAGATTCGGCAGTCCAAACACTCTCCTTTGCTGTCAGGATCAATGTCCGTCGTGTACCATTGATGAAGCCTAGGCTCGTCTCTAAAACTCTAGAGTCAGATGCTGAAACCTGAAATAATTCAAATGTAACATATATGTAAGACATAAACAATTGTCCCACACTAGTATGCAAATCTCTTATATACACACATGGACATGACGGGAGGAACTTAGAGACGTCAAGTGACATGGAGCAGAATTGAAATTTGAGAAAGGCAGAAAGGATGGTATCATTGGGTTGAAATGCTTGAGAAGTATGGTATGCAGTGGCAGATCCAGGATGAAAATTTGTAAATATAGATGATCCTTTTCAAGAGATGTACTTTGTAGCACAAATATGATGATTTTGAATATAAACTGAAGTATATGTTCTCACTTTTTTTTTTTTTTTAATTGGGCAAGAGTAATACCTGATCTTACATTCTAAAGATTTACCCATATATATATATATATAGTTTCTCTTTTCATCTCCATTTTTGTCCTCTAATAAAATTCTGGCCTTACATCACACATGGGGGATATGGGAAAGATATGTCTGATTTTGCACAATATACTGACAACTTACCTGCAAGGTTTCCAAAACCTGTGAAGTTCCGCTGACAACTAAATCTGATGTAAGCTGGGCATTTGTCAATGTAACTGCAAAGACCTCAGGAACAGCTGCTGGGACGAAGCCAATTTCAACCTTGTCCGACCGCACTTCCTCCTGCTGTCCCTGATTTATGACGACTGCTTCAAGGAATAAACTGGTTTCACTTGTTGCGAGAGCTGGATTCAATTTACCCAAGGAAGCAATCTTGCAAGCATAGCCTTCATGTGAAAAACACAAAAATAATTTTAGTTAAATACTAGGGCAACTGATGCATGAATCTTTGAACAATTGTATCAGTTACGTAACAAACTTCATTTATCGTTTCCTGTGTGAATATAGCCTCAGATGTGAATACATCATTGATACTAGGGTAACTGATGCACGAGTCTTTGAACAATTGTATAAAATACGTAACAAACTTCATTTACCGTTTCCTGTAGTGAATATAGCCTCAGATGTGAATATGTCATTGATGTCTACTTCAGGTACAGGTGGAATAAATTCAAGAACACAGGTGAAAGGAATAACAACATCCAAGGAACCTGTTTCGCTGCACAAAGTGTCTGCATCACCTTCACCCGTCATTGCTACAGGTACAACATGATCGCCTTCTGTCTCACCATTTGTTATTGCAACTGGAGGTTCCAATATTGATATCTGATAAAAATATAATCTAAGTCTTAGAACATGTTATGCTGCATAATTCCAAATTCCTGTAAGCATAATCTCAATGGACTGTCTTGCAAGTTTACAATAATGTTGCAGGAGCAGGATATATACATATATATATATATAGTGATGAAACACATAAAGGAGGTGGGATATTGGATTGATGAAAGAGTAATGGGATGGTTTGGACACATGGAGAGAATGAGTGAAGAGAGATTAGTAAAAGAAGTGTGGAAGGCAGAGGTGGAAGGAGTGAACATGAGGGGGCAACCTAGGATGAAATGGATGGATGAGGTGAAAGGGGAGTTCAGCAAGAGGGAGATGTCTGTTGAGGAAGGAAGGGAGAAGGCAGAAGATAGGGGTGAGTGGAGAATGGCTGTGTATGGATGATACTATGATGAATAGAAGGGAGTGGGTGGAGGGATAGGGAGCCATTATGTGTGAATGATTCTGTGATGCAGCCCAAAGGGATTTCTCTATCTTTAATGTTTCTGAGTGAGGGGATGGAGAGGGGTGAGGGTTGCTGATTAAATGAAGCAGCCTTACTATGATGTGCTGTCATGCTGCATTGTTTCTTACCCAGGGCAATGGGTGAGTTGCAGGGATGACTCATCATCCAGGAGGAGCCAAGAAATGAGGGAGGATGCAGTGGTGAATGGGAGTGGAGTATGTGGGGATGAAATGGGTGGGAATGAATTTATGCCTTTTGACTTTGGCTACCTCCCTTGTACATATATACATATACCAAAGGCTTTTTCCCCCTTACAAGGGAGGTAGCCAAAAAGACAAAGGCATAAAAACCATTCACACCCATTCTGTCCCTAATACACTCCATTCCCCTCCACCATCCACCTTCCCTCTTATCTTGGCACCTCCTGGATGATGGGTCATCCCTGCATCTTGTCCATTACCTTGGGTCAGAGGCAGTGTCGCAAGACACCGCACATCCACAGCAAGGCCGCTTCATTAAATTGGCGACCCTCCTCCCTGTCCCCTCATGCAGAAAAGGAGAAGACAGGGAGAAATTCCCTTCGGGCTGCATCAAATTTTTCTCATACATACTACCTCACTCTACATCCCCCTTGTAAGGGGGGAAAAAGCCTTTGGTATGTGTATATAAAATCTGTCTAAAGAAAAATTATAGAATTATTTGTATCATATTACCTTGTGAATTGGTACAGCAATAACTTCCGTGAACAAAGTCAGACCTGGTGATACAACATAGGATATGACGGATTTCCCAATCCTCTGCGCATGAGCCTTTCCTTTTTCGCCAATAACGATTGCTTGGTCACTTCCGGAAGCCGTCCATTCTCCTGCTTGACCAGAAACACTCCGCACATTACTTGAAAAACATACGCTTCCTCCCATGGGTACTATTGGCTATGGAATAGAAAATAATAAAAATAAGTAAATGATGAGACATAACTTATGATAAATACTGAAGTTTTACCAACATAGTATATTGTAGTAATTTCTGTTTACAATATATATATACATGTACTCATATATCTATATTATTTATATAAATTTGTTCAGATCTTCATAAATCAAGTTCAATTTATAATAATCACCCTATCTGGATGGACAGCAGATTTTGATGCTATACGAAGGAAATCTTCTACACCAAGTTTATCTTCCCAAATACGGAGAACAGTCTGACCTGCTCCTCTAACATTCAGAGCAAGAGCATTGTTGTCATCCAAAACTGTCGCTATTCCAATCAGATCAAATCTGTGGATATAAAAAATGTAATGAAAATCAATCAATCCATTACCCCAGCTCTCTAACAGGAAATCTACAGACAGTTAACTGGTTATGGCTATCAGTTCAACCCATCACTCAATTAAGAGACTCTGTGATCCTGTGTGGAAAATACGAGTGTAAGGCAGTGCAGAAAAAGGTGCTTTGCGTCTTACAACTGTGTCAATACGAAAACAGGTCACAACAAGCATAGCTCTCGTCCCGTAAAATACAACTAGGTTAATACTAACATATATATTTGTGTATACTATACTAAATATAATAATGTAAAATAACAACATTGAATATATAAAACAATGTATAAAAACAATATCAAATCTTATTTCTTTTCCCTTCCTCTTCTTTTGTGTTTATGTACCACTTTCTCTCTCTCAGATCTACTGGTCTCCAATAGAATTCTTTCATTTCCTTTTCGGTCCTCTTCCTTTTTTCCTTAATAGCTTTTTTGTACAATTTTTCTTATTTTCTCTTTCTCTTTTTCTTCTTCTGTGTCTTCTTGCCCATATTTTCTTGAATTTTTCTACACTTGCTAGTCTACTTCTTCATTTATGTCTTCCTCATTAACCATTAATCTATATACCAAGAGCTTTTTCCCCCTTATTAGGGAGGTAGCCAAGTTAAAGGCATGTATTTACTCCCACCCACCACCCTTTCCCAAGATGCCAAGATAAAAGAGAGGGAAGAGGATGGAGGGGGGTGGAGTGTGATAGGGATGGAATGGGCAGGAGTGGTTTTTATGCCTTTGTTTTTTGGCTCCCTCCCTTGTAAGGGGGAAAAAAAGCCTTTGATATATGTATGAATATAGTTTACATTATTTCCTTTGGCTACCTCCCTTTTGATATATAGATAGAAATTATTTCTTTAGATTTCAGTTGTTCCTTTGTTTCTTGTTCCTTTGCTTTCAGTAGATGCTCTTCCTGCCATCCTTCCACTATATCGGGTTTTCTTTTATCTACTGTTTCTCTTATCAATATATTTTTACTTTTAATACCCTTCTCACCTCCTTCTCTACATCTTATTCTTCTTTTTTGTTGTTCCATGTTGTTTCTGAACAGCATTTGTTCCTTTTCTAGGTTTAACCACCTTCTTTGCCAGCTCTTTCTACATCTTCCCATACCCCTACTGGCTGCAGACATTGGCAAAATGACCTTATCCAACCAATGACATCGGTCCTGGAGCTGCAACGTCTACGTCGTGGGACCACCCCCCAACCCCAAGAGTTGGGGGCCAATCAGCAGCAACCACCCCTGGCCATCAGCTCTACGCAGATGGCACCGATCCCCAAGGAGGAGCTACGCCTACCTGGGGGAGTACCACAATCCTTTTTTTTCCAACACACAATGTTACGTTTTTTCTGCACTGAGGGGTCATTTTCCGGCGATCACCCCTCTTCTTCTACTTTTAGCCGGAGATGTAGAGAGCAATCCTGGGCCCACCACAAAATACACATGCCCAACATGCTCTAAACCCATTACTTCGAGCAGACAGACAAAGGGCTCAGTTCAGTGCAATATGTGCAAAAACTGGGCCCACCTCACTTGTACAACACTTGCTGACACAAACCAATACACAAACACTTGGACATGTTCTACCTGCCCTCCAGTAACCCCAATCCCACCTCCCCAACCACAGCCAACACCCTTACCCACTCCCAATTTCCCTTCGCCCTTACCCCCGATTAGTACTCCCCTTCCTTTGTCCCCGTTCTCTCCTTTCCCCCCCTCTGACCCAGATCCTACACCTTCCCCACTACCACCCCAACCTCAACCCCAAACGGCAACATACAACACATACAAAACACACAACATCAACATATTACAACACAACATTGACGGTATTAACACTAAAAAACATGAACTTGAACACTTTCTTAAACAACACAACATACACATTGCAATTTTACAAGAAACAAAATTAAGACACTCACACAAAACACCATCATTTCATAATTACACCACCATCAGACAAGACCGGACTGACGGCAATGGCGGTGGACTCATCACCCTGATCCACCATTCCATCTGTTTTGTGGACACAAGTGCCACAACCAAAATTCTCCTCCCTACCACAGATAACACAACAGAAACCCAATCCATTCGTATCCGCACAGGCAACAATTCAACACTAACAATAGTTAACATGTACATTCCCCCCCAATCATCCCCCACAGTTCCAAACACCTTCAGACCTCAACTCAGCCAACTAACCTCAATCCCCAACCTGATCATGGGTGGTGACTTCAACGCCAAGTCGTCTGCCTGGTTTGTCGACAACCCTGACACAGACAGAGGGCTTGATATACAGACTCAATTCGACTCATTGACTATCATGAACAACACGCATAATCATACACATATCCCATACCAAGCCCTCTACACTCCCTCCTCTCCTGATATCACCTTTTGCTCCCCCTGCCTAACCCCAACAACATCATGGAGAGTGGTCGGAGCCCTTGGCTCTGACCACCTTCCAATCATCATCACCACCAAAACAAGATGCACCCCAGCTGGCCACAGACACACTTACACCAATTACAAGAGAGCTAACTGGGAAGCCTTTACTGAAGAGACAGAACAACATTTTGAAACACGTAACAGTACACCAATCACAAACATAAACAATGCTGTGCACGCTTTTAATACAATCATACAAAACGCAGACGAGAGATACATCCCTAGAGGCAACAGAAAATCACACAACCCCAACTTCACACCAGAAATCCAAGGCCTCATCAGACAACGTGACACACTTAAACACGATACCCCCACACCTATCCCTCAAAACATAGCAGACCAAATACAAACACTAAACACTGTGATTGCCAATAAAATACATGAACAAAAAACACAAAATTGGCAAAACTTTATCAATACACTTGATCACAAAACAAACACCAGCAAATTGTACAAAACACTCAACAGCATCACACTATCCAACACTAACACTACACGCTCTCACGCAGCAATAATCACAACAACAGATAATCTACCCTCAAACAGACAACAAGCAAACGCACTCATACGTCATTTTGCACAGACGAGCCATCTTACATCTCACCCTGACGACCGACGCACCATTCGACGTAAGAAAGACTTCCCCACAGACTCAGACTATACACCCTTCATAGACAGTCAGACAAAACTCATAATGCATAATCTCAAACACTCATCTGCCTGTGGCCCTGATAACATAAGCAACATCCACCTAAAACACATTGGACCACAAGGTATACACGCACTCACAAACATTGCAAACTACAGCTATTCACACAACACTATACCCGACATCTGGAAGCATGGTAAAATAATCACCATTCCAAAACCGAACAAAGACCCAACAATCCCAACATCGCACCGCCCAATCACACTTCTCTGCACCCCCTCTAAAGTCATTGAACGCCTAATACTTAAACTTGTCACACCATATATTCCCCTTGCTGACTCACAACACGGTTTTAGGCCACTACACTCCACAAACACTCTGCTGACAAACCTCACACAAAGAATTTTAGATGGCATCAATTCAGATAGGCCCCACCACAGAACACTTCTTATAACATTGGACATTAGTAAAGCTTTTGATGCTATCCCCCGCCACAACCTAACAAATAAAATATATAACACAGACATGCACAATAACACCAAAAGATGGCTGGCCAATTATCTGGCAGGCAGGAATGCTCATGTGTCATATAATGGCCAATCATCGCACATCAGAAACATTAAGAACGGAGTACCACAGGGCTCAGTTCTATCCCCCACATTATTTAATCTATACATGCATGACTTACCCACGCCAGACACCTCAGAAATACAAATCTCTTCCTACGCAGACGACATAACAATCACATGCACACATCGTAACACAGACAAAGCTGCAGAAATAATCCAGCCTTACCTTGACACACTCAACACATGGTTCATCACAAACAGACTCAAAATAGCTCCAACCAAATCTACAGCAACACTTCTCACCAACTGGACAAAAGAACACAAATACATACCTCATCTCTACATCAACAACACTCTAATACCACACACAAACACACCGAAAATTCTTGGTGTAACATACGATACATCCATGTCTTTCAAACAACACCTCACAAACATAAAAAACAAATGCACACCTAGACTTAACGCACTTAAGTCAATCACTGGAACAACAATTGGACAAAACAAAGAAACTAATATACATACATACATATACCAAGGCTTTTTCCCCCTTCCAAGGGAGGTAGCCACAAAAGGAAAGGCATAAAAACACTCCCACCCATTTCATCCCTAAATACACTCCACACCCCTCCCACCCTTCCTCTCATCTGAGCACCTCCTGGATGACGGGTCATCCCTGAACCCTGCCCACCGCCCTGGGTCAGAAGCAGTGTCGCAAGACACAGTACATCCACAGCAAGGCCGCTTCATTTAATCGGCGACCCCCCCTCTCCGTCCCCCTTTGCATATAAGGAGAGGACGGGGAGAAATCCCTTCGGGCTGCGTCAAAATTTACTCACACATACTACCCCACCCCCCACCCCCCGCCTATTCCTCCTCATGCAGTCACAACATCATCCATATACAACCATTCTCCACTCACCTCTGTCTTCCGTCCTCTCCCTTCCTTCCTCAACAGACATTCCCCTCTTCCCCAAAGCCCCCTTCACCCCATCCATCCACCTCATCCTAGGACGTCCCCTCATGTTCACTCCCTCCACATCTGCCTTCCATACCTCTTTTACTAGTCTTTCTTCACTCATTCTTTCCATGTGTCCAAACCATCCTAATATTCTTTCATCAACCCTCTCTCCCAAATCCTTTTTCACCCCTGTTCTCCTCCTCACCTCCTCATTTCTCACTCTATCTAGCCTAGTAACCCCCACCATACTTCTCAGACACCTCATCTCAAACACATTCAAACTCCTTCTCTCTTCTTCTCTTATGTTCCACGTTTCTGCCCCATACAGTGCTGTTGGCACAAATCTCCTTCATACAGTCTCCTCTTCGCATCCATTCCCAAATGTCTATTTCTCATTACACTCTTTAAACCACCAAGGCATTTACTCGCTTCTCTCAATCTACATTCTACCTCCACCTTCACTCCACCTTTTCCTGCTACACTTGCACCCAAGTATCTAAAACTATCCACTTCCTCCAGTCGCTCTCCCTTAATGTTCACTTCCAGTCTACTGCCACTTTCACCCCTTATACATCTCATCACCTTACTTTTACCCACATTTATCTTTAGCTTTCTTCTATCACATACTCTCCCAAACTCTGCCACCAGCTTCCTCAATCCCTCCTCTGACCCTGCCACAAGCGCAGTGTCGTCCGCAAACAACAGCTGGCTCACCTCCCACTTTTCTCCATTTTCTTTAACCATCTCCAATCCCTGACTCACTACCCTAGCATTCACCTCTCGCACCACCCCATCCATGGTGGTGATACAAACAATGCATACGCTCAGTGATGAATTATGCGAGTCCTGCATGGGCTCCTAATCTCAGTGAGACACACCACAACACCCTTCAAATCATACAAAACAAAGCCCTAAAAACAATTACAGGCTGCACAAATACATCACCTACAGACCATTTACACCATGAAACAAAAGTCCTCAAAGTCAAGGACCACCTCGACATGAGAGGCACACAAACACTTGCTGCAGCCACCACAAACACATCACACCCGCTACACTACATAGCAGAACACCCACACACACCAAGAAACATTAAAACTACACCCAAAGACCTTTATTACGCACAGATACTCTCTTCTCTTCCTCCACAACCACCAAATACCAGCCTCCGGAAACATATTCATAATCATATCACTCACCGCTCCATTAACACACTGAAAGACAACACACTGCTGCATGCCAGACCCCCTGATATCCACCCTTCTGAATCCTCTCTCCCACGAAAGGACAGAGTCCACTTGGCCAGACTGCGATGCGGTCACCACCCAGCACTTCTAAGCTACCAGAAGAGGCTGGACGACCGTGTTGTGAACAGCTGCCCAGGATGTAACACTTCACCCCATACCATACAACACATAATGGAAGACTGCATTATACACAATCATGCACGCAAACAACACAACATACACTCTATAAAGGATTTGTGGGAAAACCCAGTTTCGGCTGTGGCCTTCCTTGAGGAGACGGGACTGCTCGGACAGACAGTCTAGGGAACGACAACAACAACAACAACCAATGACATCAGTCACATCACTAACAACCAAGGCATCTGTTCACCTACTTCCTGCCCCATTGCTGGCTGTCATTTATCAACTTTTTAGCAAATGGAGATGGTGCTGGATGAATTATGCAGTGATGGTGGACCTTAGAAGCCTCTCTCAATACTAACAGGGCTCAGTTACCCTACTTACAAGAGGACAGAGGCCACTCATAAATATAAACATAATCTACACGTCAAATAAAACCTACTAAACTGAGTAAAATATATGACAAATTCTAGTCAACCTAAAGAAAACTTACCTAGATGGCCTAAATGAAAGCTCAGCACTGACGGCATCAAAAGTGCGTGCCCTGTCATCATGGTAGGTGACGTTGAGCAGGAAGTTAGCTCCCACTGGTACACTACTCAATACCTCCCATTCTGCTACGTTCATGAAGGGCATCACGTGACTCTGCATGTAGCTCACTATCTTCACCTATGAAGAAAGAAAGGGTTTATTAGGGTACATATACCAAAAGGTCAGTGAGGGGTTGCAGCGTAAGTGAAGCAGCCTTGTTGTGGATGTGCTGTGTCTTGCTGCATTCTTTTTGACCCAGGCAGTGGCCAGGAGACAGGGATGACTCTTCATCCACGCGGAGCTAAAACAAAGGAAACAAGAGTGGTGGATGGGAGTGGAATGAGTGGGAGTGGGTTTGTGCCTTTGTCATGGCTACCTACTTTATAAGGGGGGAAAAAGCCCTTGGTATGTATATAGATCTATATACCAAAGGGTGCCTTCCCCCTTATATGGGAGGTAGCCAGTCAAGACACACACTCATTCCACTCCATTCATATTCCAATAAAAAATTATTTAACTTTCAACATAGCATGTTGCTATGACAACAGTTATTGCTGCCTTGAGTTTCATTGACTATCTGCACCCTCACAGTGGTTGATAATTTGGCTCTGGCCTTCCCACAGATTTCTATGGGAAGAAACTCTGAAATATTGTCTGTTTTGGATTAATACGGGACAGTTTCTAAATCACCAACTTATAGTCGTAGGGGAAGGACAGTAGATGTCAGTTGTCATTTTCCTTATGTTAAAGGTTGGAGGAAATACATGCATACACATACCAATGTCTTTTTCTACCTTACAAAAGAGGTAGCCAAAAAACAAAGGTATAAAATTCACTCCTACACATTCCATCCCTACATACTCCACTCCCATTCACACCACCTCCCTCCCTCTTTATCTTGGCTCCTCTTGGATAACAGTTGAAATTTTGGGAAAGATCCAAATGTCAGCTCCTCAGGACTGCAATATCAGATAGAGGAGAAGGCATTGATGGGTTTTCAATGGGCAGCAAGTTGATTCTCTCTGATATCTTTTTTGTAGGAACAGCACTAGCTGGTACTTGTCATTGGTCCCCCTAAGTTATGTCTACCAGAGATGAAAAATTCTTTAGTGTCATCTATATTAAATATGTTTGAATAGTGATGAATATTATATATATCAAAAACTTTCTTCCCATTACAAGGAAGAAGGAGAAGGAGAAAGAGAGATTGTGTGTGTGTGTGGGGTGGTTTTGAGGGATGAGTGAAAAATGGTAAAAAGGATAATGTACACACCTCAATAAGCACACTAATTGTCTGTGTAAGACCAAAATGTTCCTGAAGGGTGACAAGGACTGTTGCTTGTCCAACAACACTCCCTGCCTTCACTGTGCCATCGTCAGATACTGTGACCACGGCAGAATTCTTGCAGCTCTCCACTATGTATGTAATATTTTCAGATCCACCAATTCTGTTTGAAAGAAAAAGGAAGAGTAATGAATAGGCCATTTTTGGTGAGACCATAATTTTGGTCATCATTAAAATATACATTCTACACATCACCTTACAAAAACAAATTATTCCAACAATTCAAGTCTTTCTAACCCAGGATAATATATTGGATATATTCCATATATTGTAACTATATAATTTAATTTATTTTCTTTAACTGATCAATATGTTGTTACCCATAAAATAAGGTGACTAGGCAAAGGAAAGGAAAATCATTACGGCTTTCAGTCTCTATGTACGGTCTGATTTTCAACTTCACCAAAGAAGATATGGTGTTGTATATGCAAATATAGATGGTTCAATATCAAGAAAACTACAAATATATGACTATCAAAAGAAGATGGAGAGAGAAAAGATTGCTTTGTTAAAACCAAACTTCATGAAAGGATCAATGTTCAAATAGGTGAAGGAAAATATATATATGAAGGGGCAGAAGAGGAATAACTGGAGGTGGAGTGATGATAGCAGTAAAATTTACACTGAAGTGGAAAATGTGGAATTGGGAGAAAGCATGGCTGAAACAATATTAAGATAAAAAACATAGAGGGCAGAATAAGAGACATAGCACTGTCATACATCTCCCCAAGACAAGAGCATGGAAAGAAATTGACAAAAAAAAAAAATAATAATAATAATAATCAATACTGTGGAGAGGTAATTTGGGAAAAATGGGAAACAGAAAGCAATGACAAATACTGGAGCAACATACTATTGAACTGAGCAATGAATAATATAATGACCCAGTGGGTGAAAGAATCAACATGATATAGAGGCAACGATGAACCTGCTTTTCCCCCTTATATGGGAGGTAGCCAAGTCTCATCCCCTTGCACCAGGTTAAAATTGAAATACACTAGGATAGATAAAGGCTTTCTTAAAGGATAGATGTATGTGAATAGTAGTGAGAGATGAAAGGTCAGAATAGAAAAAAAGTAACCAGAAATGTACCAGCTCAGAGGTTTTGGCTCCTATAATGTTCCTTATTATAATTGTCAAATAATAAGTCAAGCTCATATCTACCTTCTTGGGACCAATTAAAGGTCAAGAAATACAAGAAAACATGCATTTCTAAACAAGGATTTTCCACTTACCTGTTTGTAACAATTCTGGTGCTTGCTCCTGGAGACAGCAGAAGGTGGGCATGATTTTGTGCAGGCTGCGTCAGTTTCAAGGTTTCAAACACCTAGAATTCACAAAGAGCTCTAATGTTTCTGTTTTTCACAGGTCACAATCTCAGTGGCTGTCTTTACATACCTCCTTCTAACAAAAGAAACAACAAACAACCCAGGCCTATACACATATCCAGCAAAAGAAACTAAGACACTAACCAAACAGACACTAAAATAGAAATAACCTTGATCCAAACACAAATAAAGAAAACAACTTACATCACAAATATCTATATATCATCCATCAAATCAGTGCCATGGGATTACATCCCTTACCTCCAACTTCTAAATTCACAAACCATATTCAGACAGCTGATCTCAACACGACCAACTCTGCTAAACACACAAACAGATCAGAGGAAACAAAATGCTAGAACAGACAGCTGATCTCAACACGACCAACTCTGCTAAACACACAAACAGATCATAGAGGAAACAAAATGCTAGAACTCCCCAACCTAAATAAATCATATTACTGCAATCAACATTTCATGAGAATCTCAACATGACCAAAAAACAAGGTCCACTGACATACATACATACATATACCAAAGGCTTTTTCCCCCTACATGGGGGGTAGCCAAAAAGAAAAAGGCATAGAAACCACTCCCACCCATTCCATTTCCTATATATTCCACTCCCCTCCCCTCTTATAATGATCAATAATCAACCCCCTCCTCCAAACACAAAAAATATGAGAAACCATACATGACCTCCCATAAGACCATTTCTCAATAAAGGTCACCAAAGAACTGGAGAGAAAAACATGAACTGTAGGGAGGGTGAACACACTGTTATGTCATGGGATGTTGGTTGCTGCTTATGCTGGAGGGATTGTCTGGTTGGATTGTTGCTGAAGTTATGTTTAGGTTGCAGTTATTCTAGTAAATAAATATAAATAAATACAGTCAGCTCTAAATTTCATCGGGGGAATAGGTTCCCAACATCCTAACAAGAGTATTTACATGGATACCAGGTGCATCCTCAGCACAATATCAATTAACGAGTAAATAATACAACAAAATTATGGCTGTCAGTGATTATGAGAAATATTACTAACCACCTGTTCATTAAACTTTAAAACTACAAATACAAACTTACCATGCATGCAAGTTGGATATTAATAATGTTGAGATAAAGTATCATAAAAATGAGAAATAATCTTATCTATAAATAGGTCTTGTTGCAAGAAGTAAATATGTTACACACCTGGATTTCAATCTTGTCTACGAGTTGCTCATTCCCTAATACTTGGATATGTGGGCCAGAAGACTGGACAGAGGGTTTGGCTGTCAATTTAACCACAAACCGGCCAGGTCGTTCAGCTCGGACACGAACTACTCCGTAGTTCTCAGATGTTTCTGTGATGCCATTCTGAAGAAATTTCAGTTAAAAAATTAATTACATGATATTTTATATTGCAATACAGTACACCCTCATTATCAACAAGGGTTACGTTCTTGAAAAATTTCGTAGGCTACATACAGTGCTGCCACCTATACTGCGCCCAGCTCTGTTAGTACACAACCAGGCTATTTTGTTCTGCTCAGTAGCAGAGGGATGAAGACATAATTCAAGTCAATAATTCACAGAACTAAATAATTTCTACAGAATACATGTGAGGTACCTGTGAAAAAACTCCACGAAGAGAAGCTATTTGCTTGCCATTCAAGCTCCATTCAAACTGAAGAGACGGAGTTGCAGTTCCGAAAGAGAAGAGGTTCTGATGGTCATCACTTCCCATTGCATACAGAGGCATAACTGTCCCTGTCTCCATGTGAAGTAGCGGCGCACGGATTCGTATTTTTGTGATGGGGATAACATTTATCATCACTGTATCCTGTGGGGGAAGTTGGATGGGAATGTTTATTCAGTAAATAATCATACAATAAACCCTCAATATAACAGATCTCAACATACTGGATATCGGATATAACGGATCTCAATATACCGGATATCGGATATAAAGGACAAAAAATCTGACTAGACAAACCCTCACTATAATGGATTTTCATCCGTTATACTGAGGGATCCTCTGTTATAATGGATCTTCGGATATAACAACAGACCCCTGTCCCCATATTGTCCTTTATATTGAGGGTTTACTGTGATTTCTATTCCTACTAATTTCTAATACCAGACAAACTTCAGGATATAACGCATCTGTCCGGTATTCCCATCGGATATAACGACAGACCTGTCCCCATATTGAGGGTTTACTGTAGTTTTGGGCAATTATAAACACATTTACTCCCTGATCACCAAACAAGTTCTTCAAGACTGACCAGCCACTCTCTATGCCCTCAAACCTCTTCAGACAGCCCACCCACAGAAACAGAAGCATGAACCACACTGGCTTATTTTCACCCTCTTTCTACTTTGTGTTAAAAACAAAGACCTTTAGTCAATTGGCATTTAACTGTAGGACCCAATCCACTGAAAACTTTACACATGTCATACATTCATAACAGCTCTCCACAGACTCCAATCTCTTGCACTCTTTCTTCCCCAATTTAATGACATGGCACATGCATACAAAGATTTTTCCCTCCCATCCCATTCTCTGGTTAAACAATATTCAATTACACTATTTATCTAGTACAGACCATGTGGATGCATGACCTGATGCCGAATTGGGGTGCACATTGCATTGACCACATGGTGTACACCTGGAGAAAGCGACCTGATGCTGAATAGCTGGCTTGACCTAACCCAATTCACACATATACTAATGGCTTTTCCCCCCTTACAAAGTAGGTAGCCAAAGTCAAAAGGCACAAGTCCACTCCTACCCATTTCATCTCCACATACTCCACTCCCATTTACCACCCCTCCCTCCCCCCTCATCCTGTATATCGTCCATTACCCTGGGTCAGAAGCGATGCAGCAAGACACAGCATATCCACAGCAAGGCTTTTTCATTTAATTGGTGACCTTCCCTCTGTCCCCTCATGCAGAAAAAGAGAGGACAGGGAGAAATTCCTTTGTGTTGCATCAAAACATCATTCACACATAACCACTCCCTAACCCCATTATCCCCCACCCATATCCTTCCATGCATCAAAACTCCATCATTAACTTCCAACAAATGGCTCATCTCCCACTGGTTGGTTGGTTTTAAAAACCAACCCAATGCATACATACATACATATACCAAGGCTTTTTCCCCCTTCCAAGGGAGGTAGCCAAAAAGGGAAAGGCATAAAAACACTCCCACCCATTTCATCCCTAAATACACTCCACACCCCTCCCACCCTCCCTCTCATCTGAGCACCTCCTGGATGACGGGTCATCCCTGCACCCTGCCCACCCAATGCAATTAGGGATAATTAGGTACCATGGGACTTGTCCATGATATTAACAAGGCTTCAAGCCACATATATAAACATTTCTGATCCAACCAAAAGACAAGAATTCAATAACCCTCTTTCCTTCTTCCCAAAGCCGAAAACCCCCACAAACTATTTTGTTTCCCAATATCAGCATCAAATAAGCCAACTGAAGATCTTTTTATTTTCATATTCTTTATAAGATTTATACATATATGGATTAAAGACCCATAGGGTATCACCATGTATATTTGTTGGTCATGCTTGAGAAGACTTACCAAGTCCAGCGGGATACATACCTTTGAAAATACAGTCCCCATTGCGGCAGATTTACCTATCCCCACTGCCTGAGCAGTGAGGATAGTCCGTCCCAAGACAAGTGCAGTGATCAATCCTGTGCTGGAAGTTTCAGCTACGGTCTCATTCAGCATCCAGTATTCAACAGAGGAATCTGGCTTTGGGCCTCCGATGGTTTCAACCTGATTATAAAGTCAAATATATCATGATGATTTCAGAAAATAAAATATTTGTTATCATACAGTTGTGAAAAGTCCTTAAATGTGGAAACAAATATTTTTCACATAAATATCCACAAAGTTTACTTTATAAAGTAGGATAAGTGCCTATTTATCATTAGTTAAATGTAATTAGGTTTAACATCACAAACTCACCCCTATCGGAAGGCTAGTACAGTGCCCCTTACAGTGGACTTTGTAGGATGGAATTTAATAAACCATACCCTTAGTTCAACTCGCCCTGAGCTGGGTTCAAATCATCATCATCATCTCGACCTATGCCGCAAGTAACGACGCCCTAACCTGCTCAGACAGCTAGCATCCTATTAGTAAAATATTCATCTGTATTCCAAGGGGCTTTTTCCCGCTTTTAAGTGAGGTAGCCAGCCAAGGCACAAACCCACTCCCATCCACCACCCTTTCCTCCCTCTCATCTTAGCTCTTCATGGATGAAGGGTTGTCCTGTCTCCCACTCATTGCCTGGGTCAGAACCACACTGGCTTATCATCAACACACAGGACATCCACAGAAGGGCCGTTTCATTGACACGTCAACCCTCCCCCCTCATACAAAAAATAGAGAAGGGAGAAATCCCTTTGGGCTGTGTCAAAATATCATCCATACACAATCTTTCTCCTATCACACCTATCCTCTGCTTTCTCTCCCCTGCTCAACAGATATTTTTCTCTTGCTCAAAGCCCCTTTCATCCAAACCACCCATTTCATTTTTGGACATCCTCTGAAGTTCACTCCAGCCACCTTCATTAATTCTTTCCATGTGCCCACACCATCTGGATAATCTTTCATTGGCCGTATCTGCCAGCTCCCTTTTTGAAGGAACTACGCCTACATCTACTCTATCTTTCACCACCTCCCACACTTCTCTAAGCTTCTGGTGTTCCTTCTCATTCAAACTGTTTATTCTTATGCATCTTCCACCTTTTTCCTCTTCCTCCACTCCCAATTTCCCTTCCACCAAAAAATTACCTGATATTCCCCAACTCTCTTGCCTAAGAACATGGATATTCAGAACTCTTCCTATCCTTCCTTTGGATATCACTACATAGTCCATTAATGCCTTATCAACATCTTTCCCTCCTCAACCCTTTCCCATGTATACTTATGCTTGACTTTTTTTTTCTTAAACACTGTTTATTATCAACTCCATCAATTCGCCACTATAATTTTTATCCGGAGCAATTATCATTAGTTATATCCCTACATAAACATTTGCTTTCCAAATGTTACAATTGTTTAGATAAGTCCTGATGATACATACCTGGAATTGTGCACCTACAACTAAGGTGATATTTCTTGGCTCTAATTGTAAAGGTGGAAACACTTGAATAGACTTGAAAGGAGAAAACAGTGTGGCTTCTCCCTCTCCTGCACTAGCTCGTAGACTTGTTTTTCCCTTGTGGTGTCCATAAATGATGTAAATGGCATTACCTTTGCTATTCATGCCTTTGTATCTGTAAAAAAGGTCACCAAATAAATTTTTAATGCAATGCCTTTGAAAAATATAATAGATGTTGCAAAAATGAATAATACTGATACTGACTGCATGATGTTGTCAGTGCAATAAGGTTTGTTTCTGGGGCACATGTAAAAACTTCCTTCCTTAACAGGCATCCCCCACTTTATCAATGCCCCTTTCACCCTATCCATCCATCTCATCCTTGGTCGCCCCCTCATGTTCACTCCATCCACCTCTGCCTTCCACACTTCTTTTACTAATCCTTCTTCACTCATTCTTTCCATGTGTCCAAACCATCCCAATATATATATATATTCCCCCAAAACTTGCAACCAGAGGGATCCTTAACTGTGTAGAAATAATGTTTGCTTGCGGAAGCAGAAGAAGCTTCATCAGATTATTAGCTGGGACTTCTGTGCCTTGGTCATCTCTAGCCACCACTTCAGCTTCAATGGAATCCCCTAACTGTACTCGGTCCACCATTATTAGATCAAGAGATGCTACACTTGCTACCTGCAAACATTAGGCATTATGTTCAGTTTCCAAACACATGCAAATACTATTTATATTTCATAATACTTCATCAAACCAAAATCTTAAAAAAAAAAAAGGGTTTTTATCCCTTTGTTACTGAGAGGTATATGAACCAAACAGCTTGGCAGTAACATAATTAAAACGATAACGTGCAACTTGGCATGGAATGGATTAGTTAAGATGGGTTTGACTCCTCTCCTATTGAGGAGCTTTTATGTAGCTGAATACAAAAACCTAGCAACATCTTTACTAAAAGAATAAGTGCCAATCAGTAATTAAGATCTTTTGAACCCATACATAACTAAGTTCAAGAAACAAAAAATGTCAGAAAAGAAACTAAACTTACTTTTATAGTTGCCTCTGCAGGACTGTCAGCCTCTAAACAAACATCCAGGAGACGTACAATCAAGTCTCCATCATCAATAGGAACAACCTATAAAGAAAGAAATTGTGAAATAAGTTCTGGAGAATTTAAATTGATATCCTGCAACAATTATCCTCTGAGTGAATCATGGAGTTGTGGGTCTCCTACAAGAGATAACTGAGGCTAGGACAATGACTTTATAGTTAAACAATATCAATATTCAGGGAGCTCAATGATATATGGAACAAATTTGATGAAGAAATAGTGTGTGCCAACACAATACAAGAATTTAAGAACAAACTTGATCTTGCGAGATACAAAAATGGGTCACTACGAGCATAGCTCCCCTTCCCGTATAATACAACTAGGTAAATACATATGAATCACACTGTTTTTTTACCATATGTATATACATACATACACCAAAGGCTTTTTCCCCCTTACAAGGGAGGTAGCCAAAGTAGAAATGACATAATTCCACTCCCACCAATTTCATCCCCACCCACTCCACTCCCATTCACCACCCCTCCCTCCTTCCCTCTTACCATGGCTTCTCCTGGATGATGGGCCATCCCTGCATCTCGTCCACTGCCCTGTGTCACAAGCAATGCAGCAAGACAGAGCACATCCACAGCAAGGCTGATTCACTTAATAAGCAACCCCCTGTCTATCCCTTCATGCAGAAAAAGAGAAGATGGGGAGAAATCCCTTAGGGCTGCATCAAACTATCATTCACACATACTTCCTCAACCCCCATCTCCCACCCACTCCCCTTCATACATCACAGAATCATCCATACCCAACCATTCTCTACTCACCCCTATCTTCTGTCCTCTCCCATCCTTCCTCAACAGACATTTCCTTGTTTCCCAATGCCCCTTTTACCCCATCCATCCACCTCATCCTAGGTCGTCCAGATAATATATATGGTTTAGAAAATATATGGGAATTACCTTAATACTTTTTTCTTCTTCCTGGAAGGTAACGTCTGCAACTTTCTCGTTATGTGCTTGCAGTTCAAAATGTCCAGAGCCTCCAGCAACTTTAAGATCAACCTGTAGGTAAGGACCATGTATGATAGTGATTTCCTTAATACACACGTATGACAAAATAAATTATATAAAAAACATAAAATTTACTATAAGTTTTCATGTATAACAAAGTCAAGGTTCATTTGAGGTATTGAACTCACGAAATTATCAGGGTGATTGTAAATTATTGCTGAAGATGGGCTGATAACTCCGTCCTCCACAAGTTTCACTCGAAGTGAAGCTGTAATTGTGCGAGGTGGTTCGCTACCTTCCTCAGTTGGAGCTCCTTGCAAACTAAGCTGGGCTTCTACCAGGACAGAACCCACTTTTCCTTTTGTATTCAATACTTGGTGGCCTAAAAAAGAATAAAAGTTGTATTGCACTCCCAGAAACCCATCTTTAGTCCCATATTACAAAAGAACTCAAATTCCATGAAAGTCAACCATACTGTTTGATTTTCTTTTATCAATCAATCAATCAATCCATTCCCCCATGTCTCTCTTGCACTTATGACCCCTTCCTATTCCAAGCCTCTTCTTTATAAAGGTACGGGTAATTTTTTACCCTTTACATATGTTAGAATTGCTGCCCCTCCTATATGGCTTTCCTACTACACACAACAAACTGATCCCTTTAAAACTACTTTCATATTTGTCCCCTTTTCCTTTGTAAAGAGGAACTATACAAGCACTCCTTCAGTCCTCCAGCACATTCTCTTCCTTTAGGCACACATTAAAGAACCTCACTAGCTGATTCACTTTAACCATTCCTCCCTTTGTCAGACACTCCACTTGACACCAATCCTACCCAGGTGCTTTACCAGCTTTCATTGTTTTTGATGATCTTTGTACCTCATCCTTTATCAAACTGGTTTAATATATGTCAGAGAGAAAATGCAATTTAGGTAACACACAAGTTGTACAACAAGAAATGGAATAATACAACTAATCCAAAGTGCACATATTTTTGAGATCTAAATTCTGTCAGCCTATCTTTAGTCACAGATAGGAATAATGTATACTTACTTATATAAGGAATGGCATAACCATGGAGCATTTTATCCTTGGTTAGAACTGATGGTTTGTCCACAATATTTGCTAAATCTCCATCATGTACATTCCAGTTAAGTTCTAATGATGATATATTATCAAATTTCCTTCCTTGAGTGTCTCTTACTTTTACTTCAAGTGAGAGTGGCTTATGACAGTGTGCAACAGTCTGAAACAAGATATATCCACTTTAATTATACACATATACATACACACATATATATGCCAAATCTTCTTCATATCATATCTAAATACCTATTCATTATAATATAAAAAAATAAAATAAATAAATAAATAAAAAATAATGAAGACATACCTCAGCTGAACTTGGACAAACCACTTTAGTTCCTGTTGGTCTCTTAACCAAAGCCACCAGGTTCAAGGAATCAGGTAAGGCACACACAACCTTTACTTGACTGCTGACCTAAGAGATAAGAAAAATTATATAAAGAACATAATAAAGCTAAGCTTATACATACATATTTATACGTATATGAAATATGCCAGATTCAAGTCCTGGGTAGTACCACATTTCAATTTCAGCATGCTGGCCTTTGATGGCTTAAATTTAAGTACATTGTGGTTGTTAAAAAATATATATACCATTGGCTTTTTTCCCCCTTACGAAAAAAAAAAAAAAAAGATATTCCACTTCCATCCTCACATACTCCACTCCCATCCACCCCCTTCCCTCCCTCTTATCTTGGGTCCTACTGGATGACGGGTCATCCTTGCATCTTGCCCACTGCCCTGGGCAGAGTCACAAGATACAGCACATCCACAGTAAGGCTGCTTCATTAAATCGGTGAAACCCTCTCTCCCCTCATGCAGAAATGGAGAATGATGATAATGATTTAATTTAATGTCACAAACTCCCCCCTATCAGAAGGCTAGGATGGTGCCCCTTACAGTGGACTTTGTAGCATGGAATTTAATGAACCATGCCCTCAGTTCAACTCGCCCTGAGCAGGATTCAAATCATCATCATCTTGACCTTTGCCGCAAGTAAAGACACCCTAACCCGCTCAGCCAGCTTATAACCAAATAAATAGTGCCCCTAAAATAACTAAAATAAAGTTTTTCTACCTCTTGAGGATTTGGTAAGGAAATGGAAGGTGTGTTTCCAACTGTTAATTCCACCACAAACTCTCCAAGTTCCTGGCACTCCACAAGGACAAAATGGATATCCAATTCTTCTATTGTATGCGGCACTGGTAGCCTCTCCACTTTGACCTTGTCTGGATCTTGTGATGTTACTGAAATTATACAATATAAAAACATAAACTATGCTTGCATTTATATAACATAATAAAAATGTGTGCTAATATATTCTAATGTCTGCATTTTACAAGTCTATTATTTTCATATCAGGGATTAACTTTGCATACATACATATACCAAGGCTTTTTCCCCCTTACAAAGGAGGTAGCCAAAAAGATAAAAGGCATAAAAACATTCCCACCCATTCCATCCCTGAATACACTCCACATCCCTCCACCCTCCCTCTCATCTTAGCACCTCCTGGATGACGGGTCATCCCTGCACCTTGTCCACTGCCCTGGGTCAGAAGCGGTGTCGTAAGACACAGCACATCCACAGCAAGGCCGCTTCATTAAATCGGCGACCCCCCCTTTCCGTTCCCCCATGCATAAAGGAAAAGACAGGGAGATATCCCTTTGGGCTGCGTCAAATTTTGCTCACACATACTACCTCACCCCCCATCTCCCCCACCCATTCCACCTCATACATCACAACATCATCCATATACAACCATTCTCCATTCACCCGTCTTCTGTCCTCTCCTGTCCTTCCTCAACAGACATTCCCCTCTTCCCCAAAGCGCCCTTCACCCCATCCATCCACCTCATCCTAGGACATCCACTCATGTTCACTCTCTCCACATCTGCCTTCCATACCTCTTTTACTAGTCTTTCTTCACTCATTCTTTCCATGTGTCCAAACCATCCTAATACTCTTTCATCAACCCTATCTCCCAACTCCCTTTCCACCCCTGTTCTCCTCCTCACCTCCTCATTCCTCACTCTATCCAGCCTAGTAACCCCCATCATACTTCTCAGACACCTCATCTCAAACACATTCAAACTCCTTCTCTCTTATGTTCCATGTTTCTGCCCCATACAGTGCTGTTGGCACAATCATCCCTTCATATAGTCTCCTCTTAGCATCCATTCCCAAATGTCTATTCCTCATTACACTTTTTAATCCACCAAGGCATTTACTCACTTCTCTCAATCTACATTCTACCTCCACCTTCACTCCACTTTTTCCTGCCACATTTGCACCCAAGTATCTAAAACTATCCACTTCCTCCAGTCGCTCTCCCTTGATGCTCACTTCCAGACTACTGCCACTTTCACCCCTTGTACATCTCATCACCTTACTTTTACCCACATTTATCTTCAACTTCCTTCTATTGCACACCTTCCCATACTCTGTCACTAACTTCCTTAATCCCTTCTCTGATCCGGCTACAAGTGCAATGTTGTCAGCAAACAACAACTGGCATATCTCCCATTTTTCTCCATTTTCTTCAACCATCTCCAATCCCTGACCCATTACCCTTGCATTTACCTCTTGCATCACCCAATGCATGTATAAATTGATCAGCCATGGCATCATGACACATTCCTGATGAAATCCCACCCTTACCTCAAACCCCTCACTCTCTCCATTTCTAATTCTAACACAGACTCTACTACTCTCATAAAAACTCTTGACTGCTCTTAATAGTTTTCCTCATATCCAATACATCTACAATACCTCCCACAGTGCCTTCCTGTCTACCCTGTCATAAGCCTTTTCCAAATCCACAGAGGCCCAAAAAGCATCCTTATGTTTTCCTAAAGATGATAATAATCTGGTCTAATGTCGTGAACTTTCCTAATCAGGAGGATAGGAGAGTGCCCCTTACAGAGGACTTTGTAACATGGAATTTAATTAATCATACCCTTGGTCCAACTCGCTGGTGGTAGCCTTTGAACTGCTGTCACCTTAACCACCGTCGTAAGTAGCAATGCTCTAACCCACTTAGCCAGCAGGCAGGTTATAAATAATTAAGAAATAAATTTTAAGTTTCAAACCTTTTACAAAATGGGAAGATGGCTTCTCTATCCATGGCAGAGGCCCACCTTCAAATACCACTACACGTGAGGATCCCTGAGCTAATACGGTCTCACCATTGGCAGGGCTCACTGATCTCAGAGGTCTGAAAAATGAAAACATCACAGAATCAATAAACAATAAATACATACATACATATACCAAGGCTTTTTCCCGCCTTACAAGGGAGGTAGCCAAAAACAAAAGCATAAATCCACTTCCACCCATTTCTTCATTACCCACTCCATTCCCATCCCTCACTCTTTTCCTGGCTCCTTCTAGATAATGGGTCATCCTTGCATCTTGCCCACTGCCCTAAGTCAGAAGCAATGTAGCAAGATGCAGCACTTCCACAGCAAGGTCAATCCATTTAATTGGCAACCCTCCTTCCCCGTCCCCTCATGCAGAAAAAGATAAGACAGGGAAAAATCCTTCAATGCCTCCATCTTCGCCTCCACCAGAAAATGCAGCCTGCAGGGGCTGGCACTCCCACTCCATTCAGTCTTTTCACACACGGAGAGCAGACAATCAGTGACTGCTCCTCTCCTGCCACCTTCAGCTGGTGATACAGAAACAGTCCCACACTAATACAACACAAATAACTGTCCAATGTTTCTTCCCAAAGATCTGTTGTTGTTGTTGTCATCCCCTAGACTGTCTGTTCGAGCAGTCCCATCTCCCCATGGAATGCCACGGCTGGAATGGAGTTTTCCCACAAATTCTTTATAGAGTGTATGTTGCGTTGTTTGCATGTCTGATTGTGTATAATGCAGTCTTCCATTATGTGTTGAACACTATGGGGTGAATTGTTACATCCTGGTGTTGCAGCGTCTTCATTGTGGGACCATCCTCCCCCCAACCCCAAAAGTTGGGGGGCCAAACTGCAGCAAACATCTCTGGCCACCGGTTCTATGCAGGTGGCATCTATTCCCGGGAGGGGCTTCGGTTGCCTGGGCAAGTACCAAAGATCTGTAGGAGGGTCTGCCACGAAAGAGGAAAATCCTCACTCCCTTTCGCTCTCATCACATGCATCACTTTCACTTCCTTCTACTTAAACACATGCAAAGATTCGGTTATTATAAATTCCCATACAAACCTGTATGCTCCCACAACTGTGGATGCAACTAGTTCACTGTCTGTAGTGGTGTATGACACATCAATTTTAGAAAATCCAGGAGATTTGCTTGAAATTCCAACGGATACACAAGACCCTTTCACTGAAGCTTTCTCAAATTCTTGGGGAAGAAAAGTATAAAATTTAATTTAATAACAATAATCACAAGATAAATAGGATAATCTTTTTAAAAAATAAGTGGCAATTAATACTCGCAAAATCTACCTACAAACTAAAATCACAATACCTTCCAGAGTAGTAAAAGTGTTCTCCTTTGGTTCTACTTTGAAGGGCAATGTATGGCAGGAGGTGAAAGGGTGTTTGGTATCATCAATGAGGTTAGTGTGCAAAGCTACTGGTAAATACAAGGCCTTGTTCACCTCAACTTCCACAACACCCTTCAGTATTTCAATTCCCAGAGCTTCAATGATATGAACCTAAATAAGAGTAAAAACATTAAATCAGATAAACCAAAACACATACATACATGGTAAAGTAATGTTGTAGCACATTGGTAAAATAAACTTTTATCCCACCGTTGGAAAAGAAGACACTAATGTTGAAAGTTCTGTATATTTCGATCACTAACTGTGGTCCTCTTCAGCAGAATGAGTACATAGTAGAAGACATATACATTGTTGTCTAACCATTATATGTATATGTCTTCTACTATGTACTCATTCTGCTGAAGAGGATCACAGTTAGTGACCAAAATATACAGAACTTTCGACATTAGTGTCTTCTTTTCCGATGGTGGGATAAAAGTTTACATACATACATATTCAAAAGCTTCAATCCCTCTTCTAAGGGGAGTGGCCGAATCAAAGCACATTACTATAGCAACAGACCCATCTACACCTTCCAATTTCAGAACCTCGGGGATGGAGGACCACCTGCTGACTGACACATTGCATGGGTCAGAAACAGTGCAGAGGCATATCTCTATTCCAGATGTTTGGGATTTTGTGTAACCAAGAGTAGTTGAAAATATTAGTTATGGCTCTTGTGGCTGAATGGTAAAGTTGTTTGACATGAGATCTGAGACTCTTGGCCTTCAATATGTGGTTTGTTAATAAGTTTATTGGCTGGAGTTGAGGGATGAAGCCTCATGAAGTTGATGTAGTTAGTGGGATGTATACATATGTGAGAGTTTAGGTTGTTTTCTTTGAGCTTGGATTGTAATTATTTGAGTTACAGTGTCTGAGTGATTTTTTTTTTTTTTTTCTCTGGAGAAGGGTATGCTTGGAAAAGGTGTTGGGTGGGTGTGAGATGGATGCATGCCTTGGCTGGCTGCCACCTTTTGGTGTATAGATAGATATTTTCTAACTTCCAAATCAATCTTTTAAGGCACTTTGTCATATTCCTTTTTCAATTCCAAGTACCAAGTATACACAATCCATCCATCCGTTTCTCTAACGCAGCACATCAGCCATTCACAAATAAGACCTCGATTGGCTACACAATACTTTCCTTTTTCAATCATTTCATCCATCTATCTTTTACATTTTATTTTTCGTTTCTTTTTTCATATTTTGGCATTCTTACTGGTCAAGGACACTGGTCTACAATTTAGTGGCACTTCCCTGTTTCTTTTGAATATTGTAATCACATCTGCATATTTTCAGTTCCAATAGAAGGAACGAGTGCAGAAATATGAGCAAAATGTGTGTGAAAGGCAGATGAGGATGGAGTAAACTTTAGAAGACAGAATGAGTTGGATGGATTGAGAGAAGGAGGCTTTGGTTACAAGAACATCTGCTGAGCAGGGAAGGGATAGGGCAAGAGATAGGTATGAGTGAAGAATGGCTGTGATTTGATGATAAACGGAAGAAGCCTCAAGGACCTCATCTTCTCTAATTCCTCCTGAATAGACGAGGAAGCCACATTTTAACTTTCACTATCCCTTACTTCGGTCCTTAATTTTTTTCCTTTACCATTCTAAGGACTTCATCTCTTTTATGCTCCTGTGATTGGGTAGGACTAATTCAAACACAAATCCAGTGCATGTTGGGAAAGGTGAGTAATCAGGTGTTGTTCTCCCAAGAGGAGTTAAGACAGGCTTTGACTTTGCCACTCACCTTATAGGAAGTAAGAGGCCATTGGTATATAAAATATACTCCTGATATGTTTATGAAGTCAGTAGTAAAAGAAAGAAAATCTATTAAGTATGCAGTATATCTACATGGACATATTTCGTAACTAGAAAAAAAATTGTACATCAACATACCTCTCCTGAACCCTTGTTATACTGATTTAATGTCATGGCAGCTGTAATCATGACAGATCCCTTTGCTTGTGTTTTGACATGACCTGTCTGGCTGACTGTTGCAATTGCAACATTGTTACTGCTCCAAGTTTCACTGCCTGAACCACCTCTAGCCTAAAAATTGAAATAAATTGCTTTACATGGGGGAAAAAATTAACCAATCCAATTATTCCAGCCTTATCAATCTGATCAGAAAATAGTAAAAGTAAATAAGATAAAAAATCAATCAAAACAACAACAATATTAATGATACAAATATTAATACAATAATAAGCAAAATCAACAAGGATCTCCATTAAATTTCTTCTTACACTTAACCCTTAGAATACAATGACCCCTACATAGGTGTCATGAGAATCAAGTGGATATACAAGGATGCCACCATCAGCGTCCTGATAATGTTTATTTCGTAGTTGTAGCTGAGTGACCCCTGTAATCTGTGTACAGGCTTGATTGCTTTTTCTGTAGCTATCAACATTCAGGGTGAAAGATAACAAGTATAACAACTGTAACTATATATTTTGTAACGCAAATATTTTGAACGTTGATACATACATGGTATACGTATGTATCAACATTCAGGGTGAAAGGGTGTAACGGCTGTCACTTTATAGTTTGTAGCACAAATATTTTGAACTCAATAATGACCAGATAGGAGAGAATGATAGCAATGACTGGGAGGGATCATGATGTTAGTGTAAATTGGTCATAAAATTCTGACCAGGACTAATAACAATAATCACAATAGGTCACAAGTCTAGAATTTGTACATCACCAAAATATTCTTCAAAAGAATTCTATTTTTTCTATACTGTATACACGATACATGAGACAACATATAATTTAAAAAAAAATGTAATGATTGCCTTGGTAAAGCTCCAACTTACCTTTAGATCTACTATATATAGAGGCTGAAGAATTGGGTCCCAAGGCAGTATGGTGAGAGGGGGAATAACTTCCAGCTTGTCATAAATCTCCATTTTATGAGAAGCTTTTAGAGGTGGTGAGATCTCCAATACCTGACCACCTGCCTCCACGGCATTAAGAGTAGCCTATAATATCAAACAGATTTTTCTATAAATATAAATACTCTTTGATAATACCAAAGTATACCAACATAATGTTAAATAGAGACAAATAATAAATAGTAATTCTAAGCATCAATGTCCTCTCCCTTATGTCCCCAAATAAAACATCTACACACAGAAAACAAAATCTTCAGCACAGAACAAAACATGAAAACGACAAAGATGGAAATGACTATACCAAAATCCATATAGATGAAAGAAATTTGGAAAGGGTAACTGTAGATAAATGCAAAAATGAACCATAATGGCTTAGGTTCATAAATGATAAGCTGAGACAAAGTGGAGAAATCACCAATACTGTAGGTGGAAATATTTCTGAGGAGGCTTCAGTTCAGGCAGAAATTATGAACGAAGGTTTTCAATTTGTCTTCACAAAGGAGAGCAGTTTATTAGAGGAAGGAGAAGTGAATGGTAATTTGGGATTAGAAAATATGACTGTGGTAATGAGGGATCACTGGATGTGAGAGAAGCTTCAGAGCCTGGTGGGATTTCAAACTGGATACTTAAGAGAATGTAGAAAACCATTGGTGGACAATATTTATAGTTTTACTGTGTTCATTAAAAGAAGGAATATTGCCACAGGATTGGAACAAGGCTAATGTAGTACCAATTCACAAAGGAGGAAGTAAGGAGGCACTACTGTATTACAGGCTATCACTGACCAGCACAACGGTGAAATTATGTGAAATGATTGTGAAAAATTAGTCAAGTATCTTGGGGAGATGAACATTTTGGTGGTCCATCTCTTTAGCTTTAGATCTGGTAAAACATGAGTGTCAAACCTATTTAGCTTTTACTCAAGTGACTGATTTGCTGAAAAGAAGGGATGAATGGGTAGACTGTGTGTAACTCAATCTAGAGAAGGCTTTTTATAAAGGACCTCACAACCATCTTATCTGGAAACTGGAACAGTAACAAGTGGAGTCCCATAATAATAATTAATAAATAAAATAAAAATAAATTGATAAATAATGGTGGGTGAGGAAGACATCAATCAGAATCACACAAATAGGCTTCTTCTCTGAAGAAGCCTATTTGTACAAAACTAGTCAGAAATAAACTTGGATTCTGATTTATGTCTTCCTCACCCACCTTCACCAACCTGTCACAATGCCTCAACATAAATAAATATTAATAATAATACATACATATATATATACACCAAAGGCTTTTGCCCCTTATAAGGGAGGTAGCCAAATAATAATAATAATAATAATAATAATATAATAATGATAAAAAAAATAAAAATAAAAAAAAAATAAAAAAAAGTTATACTTACTGTAACTTTGGTTGTTCCAACTTTTACTGCAGTTCCATGGATGAAAGTGCCATTCTTGGATACAAAATCTGACTTAAAATAATCTGCAGATATCTCTGTCTCCACAACTACATTCTGGTATGAGAAATAAAAGGATAATATATATTATACCTATCTACATGAATACAATCTGTTATGAGAAATAAATAACAATATATATATCTATATATCTATATAAGAGAGAGAGTGAAAAAGAGAGAGAGAGAGAGAGAGAGAGAGAGAGAGAGTGAGAGAGAGAGAGGAAAAGGGGAAAAAGAAGGAAAGAAAGAAAAAAAAAAAAAAAAAAAAAAAAAAAAAAAAGTGGTAAAGGGAAAAAGTACAAATGAAATTTCATCTAACAGCCTAATGCACAATGCTTATCAACTTCAATCCAATGATTCTAAAATGATTGAGTTAAAAAAAAATCTTGAAAAAAAGTCTTTTTTTTTTTCATATTACATGGATTATCTAGAATAACACTGTAAAAACCAAGTAAGCAATAGTAAAACTTAACTTTTCACTTTATGCAATTTTTATATTACACGATCCTTTCAGGATCACATCCCTTGCATAAATCGAGAAACCCCTGTACCTCTATTTATACCGACAAAATTAATTCATAGAACAGTGTCTGTTTGTACCTCAGTAAGGAAGATTTTGTTGTTGTCCTTGTCATAGATGTTAACTGTGATTGCATACTGGTTGTCGCAGAGTACAACCCAATTATCATGGGGTGAAATGGAAAGGGTAATGTATGATGGATCTACAACATGCACATTGGCTGTGGGGTTTTTCACCATCTCCAAAGATTTCACATTCTTGTCTTTCAGTATAACCTGGAATATAAGAAAAGAATATAACAATGAGAATATTTCCTTAACTTAGAAGTTCAATTATGACATGTTAATTTGTAACTCAAGAAATCCACTTTAATAACCTGTAACAGGTGTCGTTGACAGATGGTTCATGCATGTACATCATATAAAATATAAATTCCAATTGGATAGCTAATTTATTGTAATACATACACACATATGTACATATACCAAGGGCTTTTTTCCCTTTACAAGAGACGCACCCACTTAACTCCCATTCACCACCCTTGCCTTCACTTACATCTTATTATTATTATTATGATAAAAAAAAAAAGTGACAAAATGCATCATCAAACAATAACACACCAAAGATGGGTTCTACAAGTGGTGAGCCCATAGTAACAAAGCAATGAGCCAATGTTGGGCCTTGAAGTATTAGAATGCAAAGACTATTAACTACCTCATCTCCACATGGAAGTCTTCATGAGATCAGTACCTATTCTCCAGACTGACACAGCGTAAGACACTGAAGTATGAGGTGTTCTGTATTTACCTAGTTGTACTATATGGGAAGGGGAGCTATGCTTGTGAAAACCCGTCTTTGTATCTCTCAACATCTAGTTAGTTCTTAAAGTCTTGTATGGTGTTTGCACATACTATGGTTTTGTCCCATTTGTTCCAGACATCCAACACTCTTGTGTTCTCTTGGTGGTGGTTGGATCTGTGGCAATTCGAATCTGTGACCATGCCTAATCTGTGCATTCATTTTTAACCTGTTCGATATGATGACACTTACGTAGGCATCATGAGGTGTGAGTGGGTATATGAGGCTGTCAACATCAACGTACTGATTACATCTATTTTGTAGTTGTAGGTGAATGACCCCTGAATTCTGTGAACTGTGGCCTATGGGACAATCTAGTGGCTGTTGCTGGTTATCCGGGAGCTATGAGTCTCTTGTGATAATGGGTTTACTGACTGATTGCCTAGAGTGTTACATACATATACCAAGGCTTTTTCCCCCTTACAAGGGAGGTAGCCAAAAAGGGAAAGGCATAAAATCATTTCCACCCATTCCATCCCTGAATACACTCCACACCCCTCCACCCTCCCTCTCATCTGAGCACCTCCTGGATGACGGGCCATCTCTGCACCCTGTCCACTGCCCTGGGTCAGAAGCAGTGTCGCAAGACACAGCACATCCACATCATTCCATATTTACATACATATACCAAGGCTTTTTCCCCCTTACAAGGTGTTAACTACATATAAACACTTTTAGCCAACATTACCTGTGTTGTCCCCAGAGAAAGTGCAGTGACACTAATGCCATCTTCATTCAATTCAGCAATTTCTGTATTAATCACCTGTAATATGCAACAGTATTTTAGACAATCAATTCTAAATGTCTTCATAAAAAAATACAAACATATTTCAATCATATGAACATTTGAAAATTTGAAATCCTTACAAACCTGTAGGTAATATTGTGAGGCAGCAATATCAACAGTTGAGAGATGCCCCTGGTTAAGGTGGTAAACCATATAGGTTATAGATGTATATGGTAAAAGGTGTACATCAGGGGGATCAAGCAGGAGATTTGCTATTACCATCAAATTGACATGAGTAGCAGGAACATTCTGCAAAATAAGATTCAATCATCAAAAACCTCCTACTATTTACATACATGCATACAAACAAAAAGTCCTCCCTCCCTTACAAAAGGAGTAGTTGAGTCAATACATGATATGGTTTAACGTCACAAACTCCTCCCATCGCAAGGTTAGGACGGTGCCCCTTACAGAGGACTTTGTGGTGTGGAATTTAATGAACCATGCCCTTGGTTCAACTTCGCCGGTGGCAGGACTCGAACCGCCATCCCCTCAACTTTAGCCGTAACGATGCCCTAACCCGCTCAGCCAGCGAGCTTCATACATACACCCACTTAACACTAGTCCCCCTGCACCCAACACCTAAATCTTAGCACCTTATGAATAAAGGGTCATTCCTATTCCCTGTCTTACCACTTGGGTTAAAGTCAATGCAGCAAGACACAATTCTTCCATATCAAGGGCCAATATGAGCTGGTTCTCCCCCCATCACTTCATTATATGGTGATGCCAACAACCCCCCACTCCTCCTCCACTTCAATAATCTATGAAGGCAGACAAGAACATACCTTCTCTAAAGTGCACCATAACCATATAAACTTACCTCTTTCCATCCATCCCTACCATTTGCACCCTCTCTACCTTGCTCAACAGACATTCTTCTTGCACCCCATGCCCCCTCCACCCCATCCATCCACCTCATTCATGGACTTCCCCTAAATTCATACCATTCACTTCAACTTTATACATTCTTTTCGAATCACATCATTAATTCATCTATTCACTATTTCCCCTACATATTCCAATAACTTACACTCTCTTCATTGTTCTACTGACATACATACATATATATACCAAGGCTTTTTCCCCCTTTACATATACATACCACATGTATTTAAAAGCAAAAGTAATATTATACCTTATAGGCCTTGTTATCTAAGTGGACTGACAAGCGTGCAGTTCCAGTTTGCCTGCCCTCAATGAGAACCATATAGCCCTGCAGTCCTTGCTCTTCCAGTGGGGCAATGGCCTGTGGGGTCTTATATGGAGAGTCCTCAAAGGTCATAAATCTGTTGACCATAAAAAAAGATATATAAATAAATTAATTAATACATACATACATATACCAAGGGAGGTAACCAAACAAACAAAGGCATAAATCCACTCCCTCCCATTCCATCCCCACATACTCCACTCCCATCCACCCCCCTCCCTCCCTCTTATCTTGGCTCCTCTAGTTATGTAACCAATTGAAACTAACCTCAACGAAATTATCTTAGCATTTTTCTATAAAAAGCTTTCTATTTCATACTTAATGTTAAACAATGAACAAGACATACATATACCAAATGCCCTTTGAAGAGGATTGACAACACCAAAGCACACTCCAACATCATGTGTACATATATACGCCAAAAAGTTTTTCCCCACTTATAAGGGGGTAACCAAGACAAAGCATACAGATAATTTACCTATTCATTGCCACCTCCATCTTAGCACCTTGAGGATGAAAGGTTATCTGTCCCTAGCCATGCTACTCAGGTCGAAACCAACTCACCTCAGCAAGACATTAGTTTCATAGCTGAAGTTGGTTTACCTCACTGCTTTGTGATATGGTGACTCCACTCATTAAATAAAAAATTTTACCAAGAAGACAAGAACAGTCCCTTGGGCCCTATCATTTCCTTATTAAACCCTATGTAACAAGACTACATTCACAGCAAGGCTGCTTCACTTAATTGGCAAGCCCCACTCTCCGTCCCCTCATACAGAAAATAAGGAGAATGGAGAGAAATCAAATGTATACATATGTATATGTGATATAGCATGGAATATATGTGATATGGTTTAATGTTACAAACTCCCCCCAATTGGAAGGCTAGGACGGTACCCCCTCACAGAGGACTTTGTAGCATTGCATTTAATGAACCATGCCCTTGGTTCAACTTCACTGGTGGCAGGATTTGAACTGCCATCCCCTCGACCTTTGCCGCAAGTAACAACGCCCTAACCCACTCAGCCAGTGAGCTTCCTGTACCTAACCAAAATTCCTGTCACTATGCTCGCTGGCCGAGTGGGTTAGGGCGTCGTTACTTGCAGAAGAGGTCAAGGTGATGACGATTTGAACCCTGCTCAGGGCGAGTTGAACCAAGGGCATGGGTCATTAAATTCCACACTACAAAGTCCTCTGTAAGGGGCACTGTCCTAGCCTCCTGATAAGGGGGAGTTTGTGTCATTAAACCAAATCAATCAATCATTTCCCAAATGCTACCTCATATCCTTACCTTTTGCATTTCCTTTTGTGACAAATCAATTTTCTCGATCTCACAAAGGTAAATCAGACCATAAGAATGAACTTTCATTCTCTGATGCAATACAGGTAAACGTCGACTTACGATGGCATTAGGTTTCGATAGAGCCATCGTAAGACGATCTCATCGTAAGTCGATCCCCACTCTGTTCCGTGGTCACTGTACCTAGCCTACCTGTATATTAACCACCAGAGATACTGAATATAGCCTATTAAACATGTACAGTAGTTTATTTAATTATTTTTATCCTTTTTACCATATTCAAACACTATAATATGTATTTTCAGTACGGACCTTAAATCTCGCGGGCAGCAGCCAATGCCAGCCGTACGACGTGACGTAATAATACTCGCATCATAAAATATAGTCACCGCTTATATCGATCGTTCTCTCTTTCACCCGCGAATTTTGAAAACCACAGAGAATGAATCATTTGAAAGAATGTAAAAACACAGGGGCGACTACAATAAATATAATCAAGACGCCGATATGGCAGCGTCGCGAATCCACTTGCTCCTCATGACGCCTACGTGTGCGGCACCGTATGGAAGGGGTTAAATTATCATATTGTCGTCGTCGTCGTCGTCATCGTAAAGTCGAACAATCGTAAGTCGCGGCCATCGTAAGTCGACGTTTACCTGTACTTTAACAGTACATTCAAATCTGAAGACATGAAGTTGGGCATACATACCTAAGCACTGTCTGAGCAGCAACAACATCTTCATGGTCTGTTACAGTCTGCAGATCCCATACAAAGACAACAGAATCAAGGGCACTGAATTCATTGCCTGATGAAAAATAAAAAAAAATAAAATAAAATACATCATGATTACTGCATCTACCCCATGCTTACCTCTACACTTTTGCTTGTAAACATCCTAGCAATATATCCTAATGACCTGTAAGCCCTATTCCTGGCACTAATGCAATGTTCCCTGGATCTAAGGTCAGAACTCACAACACTCCTATGTCCTTTTCACATTCTGTTTTCTCAACTTCCCAATAAGGTTTGGTAATTTGGGAGTCATCTTATACTGCAAATATGAGCAAATACAATGAAAATTTGATTGATATTTAGGCCTTATAGTGTACAATGAATACCCATTTACATACCTTGGTCATCATAGCCACGAACTTCAAATTCTTCAGGTGCTTCTTCCACAAAGAGCTCCCGAGTAGTTGTGACAATCTCAAGTCGATCTATAGTGTCCACAATCACATCACATCTTAAGATCCCACCAGTTTCTGTATATCACAAAGATTATTGCTAATTATCAATTGAATAACAATAGAACAATGAGAATAAGCATAGCACACATAAGCAGTACCAAAGAATAGACTGCATAGCTGTTGGGTGAGGTTCTGAGATGACTTAATTCAACTTAATTCACCAGGAGATATGACAAAAGAGACAACAAATGTGTGTTGGAGAATATATATATATATATACAGTAGCAGCCAAAATATAAGGGTAAGTGAAAGCATATGTATTCAAATGCATATATTGAAATTAATACCCCACACAAGAGCTTCATATTTTGTATACAATTAGATATACAATATATCTATATTACTTAAAAATTTGAAGCTTATGCAACTCATACAAAGAAAGTTAGTAATTAATAAAAAAAAAAGAGTGTGTAACTTCTTGCGGTCAAAAGTTAAGGGTAGCTTAGAAAATAATGAAATTCAACTTATTTTAAAAGATAAATAGCAATAACATTAATATTTGGTGAACAATCCTTTATTGTCAATCACCTCCTGACACCTGTTGGTACATGAATTGATCAATTTCCTACAAAATTATGGAGTAACAGTGCTCCATTCAAATTCCAAGAACTTCCAGAGTTCATCTTGATTTTTTTTATTTTTTCGCTGTGCCCTTTCACCAATTATTTTCCAAACATTCTCTATTGGATTTAAATCCGGGCTTTGAGCAGGCCAGTTCATCGCATAAAGTTCTTCAGTAAAGAATGATTTGACCTTCTTGCAAGTGTGGCAAGGAGCATTATCTTGCATGAATATGGGACATTGAACCCTTGAAGATCTCAAATATGGAAGGGCATGCTGTCGAAGAATCTGTTTATACACCTCTCCGTTGATCTTCCCATGCAAGCGAACAAGAGGGCCAGTACCAGCAGCAGAGATGATCCCCCACACCCTCACACTTCCTCCGCCGTGTTTCACAGTTTTCTTCACACATTTAACGGACAATCTTTCACCAGTCGTTCGTCGAACATAATTCCTGCCATCTGAACCAAGTAAATTAAACTTAGATTCATCACTGAAGTAAACGCTTGACCACTGATCTTCCGTCAAGACAACATGTTCAATACAAAACTTCAGGCGGGCTTTTTGATTCTTCTTGGATATCAATGGTTTGGATGCAGGGACTCGGGCATTCAAACCAGCACTTACTGATCTCCGAGACACTGTTTTATGTGACACATCGCAGTCATAAGATGCATTTAACTCACGGGATATCTCTGCAGCACTCTTGAATCTATCCTTCCGTGACAACCTTACCATAAGACGGTCCTGCTTAACTGAGGTTTTGCGTGGTCTACCAGTTTTAGGTGGTGAAATTATTGATCCTGTTGATTTACATTGAGTTACAATGCGTTGCACCACACTCACAGACCTTCCTATCCTCTCTGCTATGACTCCATTTTAATGTCCATCTTTGTGAAGATCAACAATCCTCTGTTTATCTTGAGAAGACACCGGATGTCGTTTATCAGCAGCCATGTTTACAAGTTTGAGGTTCCAATATTTTAAACGCTAATTCTATGTTGTGGTTCTGAGTTGACAGTCTTGTAAAGCATAGAAAGTACTTCTTTCTAAGATACCCTTAACTTTTGACCGCAAAAAAATTACACACTCTTTTCTTTATTAATTACTAACTTTCTTTGTATCAGTTGCATAAGCTTCAAATTTTCAAGAAATATAGATATAATGTATATCTAATTGTATACAAAATATAAAGTTCTTGTGTAGGGTATTAATTTCAATATATGCATTTGAATACATATGCTTTCACTTACCCTTATATTTTGGCCGCTACTGTATATATATATATATATATATACACACCCATATATATATATATATATAAGCATGCATATTTCATAGGTTTTCAATAAATCAAAGCAATATGTACAACCTTCCTCCGAGGCAAGAATGATAGCAGTTTGGCGTGTAGGGGAACGAGCAATAGCAGACACAATTGCTTGAGAAGAACAGCCATTTTCTTCTACAATATTGAGAAGCACAACATCTGGCCTTGAAGAGGACCTGTAACAGAAAAAAATAATAATAATAATAATAATAATTAAATTTACTCACAAATACAGTTGAATACGATACTACACATGAGAATTTGACTCATATTGAAGAGGTTAAAAAGAAAGAATATTTTTTTTGCAACACTTTTTTGCAACACATATATTAACAGACTTACCCATGCATTTATAATTATTATACAGTATACAGAAGAATGCTCAAACTACAGACACTAAAGCAACAAATTTCAGTAACTATGGACAAGTTCTGGAGAATAAAGTTTTTGACTGAAATATGAAAATTCCCACAGAAATTAGACAACTGCCAACAACTCCAATGATATTGTTTTTAGTTAATATTGGCATAAATAAATTGTGCCACAGTTTGTCGTTTCTGTAATTTTCAAAGCATTTCATTTGTGTATCGATTTTACCAACTTTTTTTGTTATTGATTTTTGCCAAGAATTTTTTTTATTATGTTGATGTATTATAATCTACAAAATTAAAAACTTAATCTCTCCGGGCCAAAATCTCGCGGGCAGCATTAGCTGCCAGACGTGCGATGTTATGTCAGAATACTCGCATTATAAAAAATAAAGTTACCTCTGTATTGCTTGTTCTCTTTCACCCGTGAATTTTGATAACCATAGAAAATATGATGAAGCCAGTTTACAGAGTATGGGGGTCACGCAGGTATAACTACAATATATATAATCAAGACGCCGACATCGGCATCCTCACGTACCCACTTGCTCCTCATGACGCCTATGTAGGCGTCATCGTACTGAAGGGGTTAAAAATGCAGGAATAGGAAAATCTCAGGACAGAACTCATCTATTAGAATCAATATAGATTTGAAATAAAATCATGATACCTAAAGAATCCCTGACAACTGCATGAGACAAAAAATATGTCATGGCATCAAATTCGTAATGGTGTGAAGATGCATAAAGGATAGATTACCACTTATTTTTATAATCTTTTATTGACAAATTTTTGTCAACCAATTTTTTGGTTATCATTAAAGTTAATTTTGTCTATTTCACTTCCAATTAACCCACTAATCCAATCTTATCCATCCGTCGATCAATGGGGTCATTGCAAAGTTGACTGTAGCTGGTTGACAGCACTGACAGTCTCCATTTATGGGTTTATACTATAATACAATATCTAAGATATTATCTAACTTGATACGCAATATACTAGAGATATACAATTGAATATGTTGCCAGCAGTTGTCACCAAATCCTATCAGGCTGTCTGCTTTTAGTATAGCCAATATAGAACAGTATTTCCTTTTTAAGTAACATTTGGACCCTGTAATTATTACCAGGTTAAGGTACCTGGAAGCTTTGGGTCTCCTGCAAAAAAGATCTGAGGAAAAGGACTGATGGTTTTCTTCATTTTCATAGCCCTTCCTATTATTGGAGGTTAATATTGCCATGGTCATGTGAGCATTACTTTGGAAGTGTGGTCCCAAGTAGTCCTGTATTTTTCTATGTCACCATTCACAAACACATTACTAAAAAACTAGTGATATATCATGATCATCGATCATTTGAACGACAAATGAGGACTCAAAACACTATGTTAGTTTAGAAATAAAGGCCAAAAGGGTAAAACAAATAATAATTCTAAAAACCTTATTAGTTTCAAATTTAACTGCATTTAAGTCCTAAATACAGTTAAATTTGAAACAAATTCATTTGAACTTGCTACAAAGTGACATTGTACAAAATGTATCAGATAAACATCACTGTTTATGCCAAAGTCCAATAAAACGATGGGAGATAGAACTGCTGAAAAGTGTGCCCCAAGACTGTTCAATATGATCCTAGTTGACTGAAGACACTTCAGTGAAAATTCCAAGAAAAAGATCCTTTTTGAGAGGCTTCGATCTACATCTGATAGACTGTTAGAGATGAATGAACATAGACTATGAAACAATTGTGACATGATATACAAACAAGTTAACACGGCCCACCAGAGATGGACATATATATTTGAAAGAGGGTGGCGACAAAATTCTACAGTAAAATACCGGTATGAGTCAAAGATAACGTACCACTTATAGCAACCTCCGTCATACACTTGTAATGTAAAATTCGTCGGTGTTTCAAGATTATATGGAAGTAAAACACGTGGAATATTGAGTTTGGCAGTGTTTGCTTCAGCGAAGAAGCAAATACAGTGTAATATAAAGTATATGGTAGCCTGTAAGCGTTCCTTTCCTCCCGCCATGCTCCTGACCGTTTGTAAACAAATAAAAATCTACCAAGATTATTTTGGATTCTGTTTCCGCAAGCGAGTAAAATTATGTGTAACAATAAATGTATAAAATATGAGAAATTATACCTATATATGAATATATATCTACTTTATTTTATACCACCATATGACTTCCTCAAAGATATATATCATGAATATTTTCTAATTTATCTTGCTAATTCGATATAATACTAATTAGGGGCACTTACCGGGAATAATAAAAGTATAAATGCCATGATATTTTTATTCATCTACTATTTGTCTTGAATATTTATCTATCAGTATTCACCTGCGTGATCTACAGGCCTGATACAACAGTTATGCCATATCTTACGATTCTTTACGTCAGTACAAGACAGCATATACACTCAATTTTTGAATGCGCGTTTACACCGAAGGCATGTAGACAGTACAAATCTTGAAACACTACCACCGAGCCAAACATTTCTTAAATGTGTACCTATCAGTATTTATGTGAATGATTTGTAGGACTACAACAAAAATTATCCCATCTCTTCAGATCCTTTACTTCAATACAATGTCAGCCTGTGAGTTTTTGAAAAATTTAGATGCGCGTTTCCAAGAGGCAATACTCAAACAACATGCATCATTCACTGTCAAGGAGCCAAATGTGTTCTAACCACTTCGGCGTTGAGAGCATCACAGTCCCACACGGGAAGTTGAAATGCCTCCGCACTACTCTGACATTACATCATAATATGTAATATCATAATGGAGGAAGAATGAAGTCAGAAAAAGGAATAGAGAGAAATTACAGAAAGGAGAGGAAGATAGAAAAATTATCGGGATTCCGGCACACAAAAGAATGTTATGGGAGTAGGAGCGATATTGCGCACGCGAAAAGAAAGGATCCAAATGGTGTGTAATGAGATTATATATATGTATATATATATATTTATATATATATACATATATGTATATGTATATATATATGTATATATATATATGTATGTATATGTATATATATATATATATGAAGGTGGAAAAAGAAGTCACGGGTCTAGTTCCGAGTTCCTGAGGACCTCCTGAACTGAGGAACTCGGAACTAGACCCGTGACTTCTTTTTCCACCTTCATCGACTTGTCACAATGGACCAGCATATATATATATATATATATATATATATATATATATATATATATATATATATATATATATATATATATATATATATATATATATATATATATATATATTAAAACTATCGGTATTTGCATTAGCATGTGCCTATGCTTGCTCTTGGGTTTATCCATAGAGAGGGGAGGTAACAATGACGGGAGTTCTCGCGATCATGACTTTCCTTACTAAGTGCGTAGAGTGTATTGTGGTGTGGGTTCATTCGAAGCTCAGCGGTAATCTACTCGAAACGTGTTCCTTGTGTATGGGTATAGGGTTATCTGTAAGGGAGCGTGTAGTCTCGTTGTTTACCAGTGTAAGCTTGTCCCAGATTTTTCGTGTAGATATATGTTGATTGTGGGAATGCCAACCTCCCTGTGTATTGCATGGGAGGTTTTTATGTCAGGGTAGCGCGTGTTTGTGATTAATTTAAGTGTTTTGTTTTGAACTGCAATGTCTGCACGAATGTCTTCGGAAGTGTGTGTAGCGGTATGGGGTACTACGGATGAGTGCGAGATACAGGGTTTTTTTGTGTTTTACAGAAAGGTTTTTGGGATCACATGAAGAATCGTCACCCCAGTCTATGGCAGGGTGATCATTCTTCACGTGGGCTATCTTAGGGTGACTATTCTTCGGTTGTATAAGTTGATGACAATAAGCATAACCCTCATCCTTACCTAACCTATATTCGGCGTACTGGGGTGACAATTCTTCAGGTGGGATCTCATGGGGTAACGATTCTTCATGTGGGCGTTCTGAGGTGACAATTCTTCATGTGATCCATTTTTTTAATCTCTGCAGCCTTTGAAGACCGAGAAACGCAAGCGCCTTCGTATTACGCACGTGGGCTGCCCTACTTCAGCACAAGGCAACACGTTGAATACTAGGCTGGGCATATCGATACTATCGATACCACCCTAGTATCGGAAGTATCGATACAAGTCGTCACCATGCACTTACAAACAAACAAGTATGGAATATGATAAACCTTGATCTCATCCAATTAAAATATATATACCCACAAAGGTTACGCAAGAAAATACCAAGTAATTGAAAAGGTAAAAAGAACATATCGAGATCAATGATACAACCTTAGAAATGGGCGTAATCTGTCAGTAATACGACACATTTAACAGAGGAAACGAGCTTACAAGTATGTGCCACAAATTAGATCCAAATATAATATTCCTCAATAGCACTGGGGTAGAAAATAAAAGTGAGATAAAAACTTTTGGATACGAAATGTACGGAATAGCTATTGCTGTAAGATCAGGCTTCAAGCACAGAATAATACTGGAATTGGAAGGTCCGATCCTAGCAGTATTGATAGAAACAGAGGCCCCATCATAATATGCACCATGTACCTTCCACCAAGAAAACATTTCGTCCTGGAAAAATATCTGAACCAGTTGCTCCACTGCAGAAAACACATCTATATCACTGGAGACTTGAATGCCCGGCACGCAGAACTAAACCATTCCAATCACAACAATGTCGGCACGACCATATACAATAATATGAGAAGACGGAAACTAGGACATATAGGCTAAAATTCCCCCATTTGCATTCGACAGAACAGTGCCATGTCACCAGACATGGTACTCACCAACAACGACGCTGTCATGAACAAACATATCTCATCTGGACCACTGAGCTGTGACCACCTAATCGTAGCAACATTACCTCATACCCCTATTATGCTAAACACATCACCAAGACTCGACATCAAGAATGCAAACTGGGAATCCTTCAAAGAGAACCTCAAACAGAAGCAAGGAAATGATCTCAACAACAAACACCACTCAAAAATAGGCGAAGCAATTGAGGAATGTCATAATATACAAGAAGAAATAAGCAGCAGTATTCCAATTATCTACCACAGAACAATCCCACACACTTTCATTAGCTACGCACATTGTCTTCTTCAAATAAAGTATAATAATATATAACAGCTTGCTCATTTAATTAGAAAAAACAATATAGAAAACTGCAGAACGATATGTTTCAGGAGACAAAACGCCTACATGAAATAAAATGGGAAACAATGGTAAAACAAACGGCGGATACATACGAAGACCTACAGGCATTTTGGAAAAATTTAAAGAGGCTGATGGGAAATATCAACTTCACAATATCAGGCAGCAGGAACAACTGCATCAAAGATACACGGCCATGTGGGAGGTAATACTGGGTTCCATGGTACCAGAAGATGGACGACTCTACCTCACCTCTGCTACAGTTAGTTGTACAGTAACGATCCACAGTTTCCACCACACCTTGACTTCCCATATGCCCTTTTGTTCGGGGAGCTCTGTAGTAGACAGTGAAAATATGACAATTATAGTCACTCCTAATTAAACACACCCAAAAGCTGAAACGCTGCCGACTGGAAACGCGGTAGTTTCTCACAGAATGACGTGCATACACTTTAAAATGTATCTGACAGTTATACAGATTGATTTATTAAGTTTAATCATCATGACTATACTTCAAAATAATTTCTATAGAATGCTATCTTTACGTCATTAAGGCTCGCAGTGATAAGCGCGGATACTTGAAACCATTGTAACTAACAAAGTCGTGGAGATGGGGGGATGGCTGAAGACCCCCCCCCCCCAAAAAAAAAAAAGAAAAAAAAATTGCCTTTAACATCCCATTGTCAAAGAACTATTTGCTCGATTTTTTTAAACCAACTTTCCTATTAATATATATCTAACGTATTTCATATTCAATTGACACTGTCCGAAGGCCGAACCGGACCTGTAAGTATTCATATGACAGCGTCATTGTGGCGTTGGGGCGCAATTGGCTTTCGTCGGTTTCAGTTAGATAGAGGATCATACGATGGCGTCACGATGGCAATGAATGCTGATTGGTCGAGGTGAACTCGTACGATGCTGTAGCGCAACACTGGGAAAGAGGGATGGAAAACTTGAAGTGGCAGTTTTATTTTTTGCCATACTTGTATTCTACTTTTCAGGAAGAGCCATGTATGTGCATGTGTATAAAGTTTTTTACCATTGCAATCTAGTTTATTAACCATTTCCTCAATATACCTTTGCAAATAGCTTCAAAATGCTTCTAAAAAATTTCACATTTCAAATCCCCCAGGTGATTCGGGTCGCTTCGCTCATTATCGCTCGCTTCCCACTCATACATAATTCACCCCCACCCCCCAAAAAAAAATCTGGATCCGCCACTGCCTGACCGACGCCCGATTACTAACTGACGCCGCGACTTGATATTCCCAATCCTGTATGTATCTACATATCTAAGCTGATTTAATTCAATCGTCATGTTTACAGCAATATGTATACATACATACACGCACGCACGCACACACACACATCATATTATATATATATATATATATATATATATATATATATATATATATATATATATATATTTAACTCCGGTGTGATGGAAACTTTTTTTTTTTTTTTTTTAACTTTTCGCCTGAATGCGGAATTTTTGTAAAGAACTTCAAGTGTGGGCCCGTCTTCACGATTTCGGACAAGGGTGTCACCCACATTAGGCATGGCTTTTCGCGCGGAAACATGAAGGGCGTGGTAAAGGTGGAGAGAAAGGTCTGGTACTTGTTGCTAAGGGGAGGGCAAGTCACGTAGGTAGCCAAGAAAGGAGGTACGCCTCACGACCTACGACTATTTGAAGCTACGATCAAATCGATTTCTTGATATCCTATATAGCATGTTGAAGTCTATGTTACATTTTTTTTTTTTTTTTGCTTTGAGGACCTCCTTAAAACGCTTCTGGCCTCCCCTCTTACGCTTGCCATCCGTGAGTTGGGAGTAGAAGATTTGCTTAGGAAGGCGATCGTCAGACATTCTCACTACGTGGCCACTCCACCTGAGTTGTTTCTTAGTGATACAGGCTTCAATACTGGTAGTTTTTGCTTCTTGCTGTACGCTTAAGTTGGTCCTTCTGTCTTCCCAGCTGATGTTAAGGATCTTCCGAAGACAGCGTAGGTGGAAATTTTCAAGTGTTTTCAGGTGGCGATGGTAAGGAGACCAGGTCTCAGACGCATAGAGGAGCGTTGGGATAACAACGTCTCTGTAAACCATGAATTTTGTGTCTTTTGGATGGCCCTATCTCCAAAGACTCTCGTTCGAAGCTTGCCAAAGGCAGTTCCTGCGCTCTTCAGACGGTGTTGAATTTCATCACTGAGATCGGCATTTGCTGAAAGATGGCTCCCAAGGTAGCAGAAGTTATTTACATTTTCCAGTGATGTTCCATCAAGTTGAATTGTTGGTAGATTATCACCAAGGGTGCTGGGTGAAGGCTGGTAAAGTATCTGAGTCTTCTTGATGTTGATGCTCAGTCCAAGCTTTGTGTAGGTGTAACGTAATATTAGATATTACGTCATATGTGTAATTATGTTATAGAATTGTGTTCCTTTGTATTACATAACTATGTTCATATTTCTTGTCTATGTATGTATTGTAACAATGTTAAGCAGTAACGCCCGTCCACTATATGTAATCTTGCCTACGTGCGGAGAGAGGTGCGCACTCTTGTAGAACAAACAGACAAGCGAAATCCTGAATAGTTCGGAGCGCACAGATTTGACAGTTACTAAATAAATAGATTGTTCAAGCGAGTCGAGGGTCCTAAAACTACCCATGTTGACGTGTGTTAACTTACCCTCCTCCCCCCCCTTTCACTCACTCGCACACTCACCCGGAAGTATCCCGCTTCCGGTCCAATGGTATATAAGCGGTGGAAATCGCTTACTCCTCGTCATATTCCCACATATTGATCTCTTGATAAAAACTAGAAGGTTTAGATTCATGAGACGATTGGTGTGAAGTGATCACCCTTTTTGCCTACATTACGTGTCTGATATACATTGCATTACTTTACTTATATTTGTACTTATTACTTATTCTGATGCATGTTCCTGATCTCTTTGTACTTAGATAGTATCATATTGTATACTTATCTTGTGTTTCTTATTTGAACGATAATTTCCATATTCTTATAATCATGTAACGGTCCCATTGACCCTACTGCCCATTCTCTTTTGTGTTGATTGCCTGTAAATATTTTCCATTAATAATTTCGTTTACTAGTTTTATCGCTAGTTTAATATTCCTTTCCTGGAATCTTCTTTGTTACCTTTACTTCTAGTCTTACGAATTATCTAGGCCCTGACCAGATAGTTCAGTCCTACAGTGGCTTCTAGAAGTGAGCTGGTTCTTAAGCACTTAGACGTTATACGTAACGTCTCTTCTCTAACCAGCCAGCCCGTAACAAAGTGGCGACCTTGCCAGGATATTGGATCAGGTATTTAACACATTCTTTTAGAGATGGATGATATAATTCAAGAATTCGTTCAAAATCCCAAGGTAAGTTTCTTAAAGAAACAAACTAAAGACACTTTGATAGAAATAGGCAAGCACTTTGGAGTAGACATTGATACAAGTTTGCGAAAGAAAAAATTACTTCAGGAACTCGTTGAAAATCTGATCGAAGATGAGATCTTATCTCCAGAAGAGATTACAGCTATACAAATTCCTTCAAATAGGTTAGAAATAGAGGCACGACTAACCGAACTTAAGATTAAGGAGATTGAATTAAAGGTCAGGAGAGTAGAAATTGAGGAGGAAGCTAAATTGAAACGAATGCAAATTGAGGCAGAATTTAAAGCTAGAGAAGAGGAAGCTAAAGTGAAACAAATAGAAAGAGAGAACGAAACTAAAGTCAAATTGGCAGAGTTAGAATTAAAGAAGGCAGAAGTAGAAGCTAGGATTGTTGATAGACAACCCGTAGTTCAGGAAGGTCATATAGATATTTCCAAGTATGTAAAACTTCTACCCCAATTTTCAGAAGGAGAGCCAGAAATTTTCTTTCTTCAGTGGGAAAAATTGGCGCAACAGTTACAAATCCCTAAAGAAAATTGGCCATTAATCATTCAAACGCAATTTAAGGGTAAGGCTCAGCAAATTTATACTTCTCTTTCAGAAGCAGAAAGCGAGTATGATAATATGAAAGCTTGTATTTTAAAAGCTTATGAACTAATACCTATAGACAGAAATTCCGTAATTATAGGAAGACACCTCAGTTAACATACGTAGAATATGCGGCTCAACAAGAGAGGTTATTCAATAGGTGGTGTTTGGCTAGTGAAACGGACACCTTAGATAGACTTAAACAGTTGATTTTATTGGAGCAGTTTAAGAATACCTTAGAGACGGATCTTAGGATTTTTATAGATGATCATGTTCCCGAAACTTTAACTAAAGCTGCTGTATTGGCTGATGAGTTCACACTAAATCATAAACCTAAGTCAAGACAAATGGAATCCCAAAAGTCAAAGTCATATATTCCAGATTCAACAAAATACTCTGATCCTTGGTCCCCAAAGAAACACTTTGAAAATCAGTCTAGCCCATCACATTTCAGTTACAGGTCTGATTTCAATCAATATCCTCCAAACCAACCTTGGCAAAGAATGGAAAGGTTTAAGACTAATCCCCCTGTAACTTGTTCATATTGTAAACAGGTTGGCCATCACATTTCTAATTGCAGAAAGAGACTGACACCCTCATTCTCCAATAAGACACCAACTCTTGTAAGTAATATAAAATCAGATGATTCAAAATCCTCTATTCAGGATACACTACCAAAGAAGCCGGTATTGTCAAGTAATGTAGAACCCCCCTCATCAGATCATGATCCTTGTTTCAAACCATTTGTATCTTCAGGAACTATATCTCATAGTAGTAGTTCACAACAATATCCTATTTCCATACTCCGAGACACAGGAGCAAAGCAAAGTCTGATTTTAAATTCTGTCTTGCAGAATCTGGGTGAGTCATATACAGGTTATGATATATTGATAGAAGGAGTTGGAGGAATTGTAAAATGTCCATTACATAATGTTTTCTTGCGGTCTGATTTAACAACCGGAATGGTTAAAGTAGCAGTAGTACTCTCTTCCCATAGTAGGAATATCCTTATTGTTGGCCAATGACATCGCTGGAAGCAAAGTCATTTCTCCCTTAATAACAAATAACCCTAAGACCTCAGTAGAACCTTCAGATAACTTACAGTTGTTTCCCGCTTGTGCTGTAACCAGATCTCGGTACAAGAAATCTGAAGAGGAGACTTATAATTTAGAATCCCTATTCTCCCAAACTGACCCATCTTCTTCTTCACCAGTTTCTCTATCTAGAGCAGAATTAATCAAAGAACAGAAGTCGGATCCTTCTCTTAAAAATTTGTACGAGATTGTTTCTTCTCCAGAAGAAGTTGAAAATATGTCACGAGGTTTCTATATAGAAAACGGAGTCCTAATGCGAAAATGGAGAGCATCCACCGCAACCGCTGACCAGCCATGGCAAGTAAGGAATCAAATAGTCCTCCCTCTTGGTTTCAGGAATAATGTTCTAAGATTGGCTCATGATACTCCCTTAGCAGGTCACTTAGGGGTAAGAAAGACCTTGTTCATCATAACCCAACATTTCCATTGGCCCACGGTTGTCAAAGATGTTGCCCAATATTGTAAAACATGTCATACATGTCAACTTGTAGGTAAGCCCAACCAGAAAATTGTAGAAGCTCCACTCCATCCCATTCCTGTAATGGAAGAGCCATTTAAAAAAAGTTCTTATTGACTGTGTAGGACCTTTACCTCCTTCAAGTAAAGGAAATCAGTACATTCTCACAATCATGTGTATGAGCACTCGTTTTCCAGAAGCAATTCCTTTGAAAAATATTAAAGCTCAAAACATAATCAGAGAAATTTTGAAATATTTCACTATGGTAGGATTTCCTAAGAACATTCAAAGTGATCAAGGAAGTAATTTTCTTTCCAACAAGTTTAGAGAAACTCTTGTAACACTAGGTATAAATCATGTAACTTCCTCCGCCTATCATCCTCAATCACAAGGTGCTCTAGAGCGCTTTCACCAAACGCTCAAGACAATGTTAAGAATCTTCTGTGCTGAGAACACTCGAAATTGGGAAGACGGACTCCCCTTTTTGTTGTTCGCCACCCGAACAACAATTCAAGAAACCCTTGGATTCAGCCCGTCAGAATTAGTCTTCGGTCATGAAGTCCGTGGTCCCCTAAAGATACTTCATGAACAATGGATGAAAGAAGAACCACCTGTTCCTTCTTTGAAATACGTGTCCCAGGTCACCGAGAAGTTGTTAGAAGCTTGGAAGTTGGCAAGAGAGAACTTGACGAATGCTCAACGAGAAATGAAAGGTCGGTATGATAAAAATTCTAAACTTAGAACTTTCTCTCCAGGAGATCAAGTGTTACTTTATCTTCCCATACCAGGAGATCCATTGCAGGCTAAATACAAAGGACCCTATGAAGTCTTGTCCAGAGCCAGTGATCTCAACTACATAATCAAAACTCCAGACAGAAGAAAGAGTTTCCGTCTGTCACATAAATACCTTAAAACCTTATCATTCCAGAGATCCAATTCCAGCTTGCAGCTCTACCACAATAGAATCGGAAGAGCCTCCTGATAACCTGCCTAATCCTCCTGAGATTCCCTTGGAAAACTCTCAGATACTACAAAATCTTCAGATAAAAGTAGGACACTTATCTGAGAAACAAGATGTAGCAGAACCATTGACTGACCTGTTGAGAAAAGACCACGACTTCGTGTGGACACCTACCTGTGAGACGGCCTTCAAAAACCTGAAGTCCCTTCTCACTAACGCACCAGTTCTAAGGGCACCCGATTTCCAACGACCCTTTCTTCTGCAAGTCGACGCCAGCGACACCGGTATCGGTGCCGCCCTCTTGCAAGAACACAATGAAGTTCTTCACGCTATCGCCTACTACAGCAAGAAGCTGTCCCCTGCGCAGAAGAACTACTCAACAATTGAGAAGGAGACGCTCGCTTTGGTCCAGGCCCTTATCCACTTCGAAGTCTACCTGGGTTCCTCAACTACCATTCAAGTATATTCGGATCACAACCCCTTAAAGTTCCTACAGACTATGAAAAACAAGAATCCGAGACTTACACGTTGGAGTTTATTTCTCCAACCCTTTAATCTAACAATTCATCATATAAAAGGCGTCTTTAATGTTTTAGCCGACGTCCTTTCTAGAACATAGCTTTTCAACAGAAAGTGAAAAGCTTTCCCAAACGGTGGAGGTGTAACGTAATATTAGATATTACGTCATATGTGTAATTATGTTATAGAATTGTGTTCCTTTGTATTACATAACTATGTTCATATTTCTTGTCTATGTATGTATTGTAACAATGTTAAGCAGTAACGCCCGTCCACTATATGTAATCTTGCCTACGTGCGGAGAGAGGTGCGCACTCTTGTAGAACAAACAGACAAGCGAAATCCTGAATAGTTCGGAGCGCACAGATTTGACAGTTACTAAATAAATAGATTGTTCAAGCGAGTCGAGGGTCCTAAAACTACCCATGTTGACGTGTGTTAACTTACCCTCCTCCCCCCCTTTCACTCACTCGCACACTCACCCGGAAGTATCCCGCTTCCGGTCCAATGGTATATAAGCGGTGGAAATCGCTCACTCGTCGTCATATTCCCACATATTGATCTCTTGATAAAAACTAGAAGGTTTAGATTCATGAGACGATTGGTGTGAAGTGATCACCCTTTTTGCCTACATTACGTGTCTGATATACATTGCATTACTTTACTTATATTTGTACTTATTACTTATTCTGATGCATGTTCCTGATCTCTTTGTACTTAGATAGTATCATATTGTATACTTATCTTGTGTTTCTTATTTGAACGATAATTTCCATATTCTTATAATCATGTAACGGTCCCATTGACCCTACTGCCCATTCTCTTTTGTGTTGATTGCCTGTAAATATTTTCCATTAATAATTTCGTTTACTAGTTTTATCGCTAGTTTAATATTCCTTTCCTGGAATCTTCTTTGTTACCTTTACTTCTAGTCTTACGAATTATCTAGGCCCTGACCAGATAGTTCAGTCCTACAGTGGCTTCTAGAAGTGAGCTGGTTCTTAAGCACTTAGACGTTATACGTAACGTCTCTTCTCTAACCAGCCAGCCCGTAACATAGGCATGATGGAAAGCATTCAGTGCCTGTTGGAGGTGATCCTCTCCGAGGGCTGCTACACGGTTGTCGTCAGCGTATTGGAATTCCAACAGGCTTTATGTTATAGTTTTTGTCTTGCTTTTGAGGCGAGCAAGATTAAGTAATTTACCATCCGTACGGTATGAAATTTCAATGCCAGGTGGAAGATCATCTCGTATGATATGCAAAATTGCTGCAATAAATATGGTAAAGAGAGTTGGTTTCATCACACAACCTTATTTTACTCCAGAGGTGACTTTGAAGGGCTCAGAACTGTTCCCGTTGTTCAGGACTCTGGCGAGCATGTTGTCATGGAGTGGGAGAATGCGGATGAATTCATCAGGGCATCCATATGTAGCAAGGACATCCCAAAGAAGCTCTCTTGAGACACGGTCGAAAGCTTTGGAAAGAACGATCAACAACTGGGAGGAAACAGCAAGAAATAAACCCCTCTGGAAAACCACCGTCAGAGAAGGAACAGCAACCTTAGAGTCAAAAAGGTCTGCACAGCTGGAGGAAAAAAGAAAACGTCGGAAAGAGCGACAACAACAGCCACGGCCGGCACTTCCTCCCGGAAATATATGTCCGCACTGCGACCAATCTTTCCAGGCACAAATCGGCCTCATTAGCCACCTTCGCACACACCAATAATAACTCACCAAGTCCATCTTCCTCGACCACGAGGGATAGCCACGACGATATAGCATGTAAATATACACAGATAAGTGAAACAAATCGGCATTACACTACCTCTGTGGAAAACCCTAATGGCGTCGAAGCTGGAGTATATATATCAGCTATGGTCTCCCCACAAAATGAAGAAGATACACGAACTTGAGTATGTTAGTCGGGGACTCTCAGTAATATATATATATATATATATATATATATATATATATATATATATATATATATATATATATATATATATATATATATATATATATATATAAGCGTTTCTGTTATTCTACTCACTTCACAAGATGGTTAAATCTATATCTATGGGTTCGGCGTGATTCTTATACGCGCGAGCTTTTACGTTTCAGAAAGGAGTCACGGACACAAACGTTTTAGCTTTTAGTCGTGCACAATGGTCTTCAATATTCTTCGTTCACACTTATGAACACACTCTTCCATCACTTACAAGGTGGATACACATTCACCAATACCTCGAAACATCATCATTAGAATATATCACTAATTCACATAAAATATTGACCACAGAGATGAAATACGTTACATTTCACCATACTCACTATAACCACGATAATTTCACAATATATCGTATCGATAACACCACTCATCACCGCATTCCAGCACCTCATAATCCCAATAATCTAGTAGAGATGTAGTCACTTTAGTCACTTCACAGACTGCATATACTAGATTTTTATAATTAAAGTTCGAGGGGAAACTCCTACCCTCTGACAAACTTTTCGGTTTGGGACCGTGTACGCATGCCGCATGATTACCCGAGCTGGGCATTATGGAGTTGCCAGTTGCATATATATATATATATATATATATATATATATATATATATATATATATATATATACACATAACTGTATATGTGTAATATATATATATATATATATATATATATGCATATATATATATATATATGCATATATATGTATATATATAATATATATATATATATATATATTATGCATATATATATATATTATGCATATATATATAGATGCATATATAAATATATATATAAATATATATGCATATATATATGCATATTATATATATAACATATATGTATATGCATATATATATTATATATGTATATGCATATATATATATATATATAATATATATATATATATGCATGTATATATATGCATATTATATATATATATGCATATATATATATGCATATATATATTATATATATATATGCATATATATGTATATATGCATATATATATATATATATGCATATACATATGCATATATATATATATATATATATATATATATATATGCATATATATATATGCATATAAATATATATGCATATATATATGTATATGCATATTATATATATATATATATGCATTATATATATATATATGCATAAATATATTATATATATATAGATATATGCATATATATATATATGCATATATATATATATGCATATTATATATATATATTATATATATATATATGCATATATATATATATATATATATGCATATATATATATATATATATATATACATATATATACACATATATGCATACATATATATGCATATATATACACATATATATACACATATATGCATACATATATATATATATATATGCATATATATATATATATGCATATATATATATATGCATATACATATATGCATATATATACATATAGGCATATATATACATATATGCATATATATATATGCATATATCTATATATATATATATATGCATATATATATATATATATATATATATATATGAACATATATATATGCATATACATATATATATATATATATATATGCATATATATATATATATATGTATATATATATATATATATATGCCCAGTAATGTCGTAACGCATTAATAAATACAATGAAACCCCATTGTTGATTGGATTAAGAAAAGAAAGGCAATAACGATTTCCGTATATTTCAATCACTTGCTGTAATCCTCTTCAAGCTGAATACAAAGGCAAGAGAAAACACATATCTTATATACAGAGGACAGAGGTGGAGTGAGGGAACATGGACATGTCATATCAGGTAGCGTCTATATTGCTGCGCGGGCTTTGTGGCAAGTCGTCCCCTTTTACAATAGAAGGAAGTAATTTATTAATTAGGTGACCATTGTCCTTTTGAAATGTTAAAATTAGGGAATTGTTTAATTAAGGAAGATTCAATGACTTTCCTTTTGTAACTACATTTTGATTTGAAAATTATTTTTGCCGCATAAATTGGGACGAGGCAACTCATTGACAGCTTATATACTGTATAGACACGGTAAAGGAAACATGGACTGGAGGTGAAGCTTCACCTCCAGTCCATGTTTCCTTTACCGTGTCTATACAACTTGTTCACATGGATTTTCAGCTTATATACTCCCAGCTTACCCCGTTCCTCCCCGTTCACCTTCGCTCCTCATGCACCTCCGTTCGGCATCACGGTGTAAGCTGGGAGTATATAAGATGTCAATAATTTGTCTGTGTACACTCTGAGGAAGTCCTTTCAGGACGAAACGTTAGCAATAAAATTCCAACGGTTCCTGGTGTTTACCTCACCACCCTTCCACTCATTTTGTCCATCCTTGACCCAACCACATCAAGGGCATGTAACCTGAGTCCCCTCCCCCAGCTATTCCCCACCCCCTTTTCTGTACTCCCCCTACCTCATTTATACCTGTACTCTATATTCTTGTAATCCTTCAGCTGAAGAGGACTACAGATAGTAGTCGAAATATACGGACTTCCTGTACTTCTGATATTATTTCTCCGATATCTATCTATCTATGTATCTATCTATCTACCTATCTATCTATCTATCTATCTATCTATCTATATATATATATATATATATACTGTATATACATATATGTATATATATTTATATTTTATTTGATTAAATCAAATTCATGAAATTCAGATAATGAAAAGAACACATAGTTCGACATTACAATTACAGTTGCCGAGGATAACACAAAAAGGCATGTAAGCTTATTTCCATTGTGGTCCTCATTATACTTTTATTCTACACAAGTTACACAAACAACATACACAATCGCATAAACGTGAGATGAGAGTTGACTGCGCTGTGGTGTAAAATGTAAACACTGGATGCGAATTCTTGGATAACACTATAGTCGAGGTATTTTTGAAGATATTTATTTAATCTTTTTTGAGACATTTCGGTATGTGGGGTGGTAAACCTTATTGTCATTATATTCACAGTGACCAGCAACTCTGGTGTCATCTTTGTGGATTTCATTCGTGTCCCTTTGAATAAGATTATAAAGTTATGTCAGAAATGCGTGTTTCTGTAATCCTGTATGATGCAACTAGTTTAGTAACCAGGAAGAGTCGTATACAACTTGGATAGAAGCAAATTTAGGGTTAACCAGAATAGAATGTGCAACAGATGTAATCGTAGTGGGGGGTTAAGAATCACATATATGAAGTAACAAGGCCTACTCAACAGTACTGTACAGTATTACAGTGGAAAATCTGGCTTACCAAAACTTGTAATACCATAGTGAAATATTATATACCCAATCTTGATTATAATTCTTCCAAGAATTCATTATATTACTTCGAGATTCACACCGATGCTTCTCCACAAAGTCTTCCAATGTTTTATAAGATTGTCATCAGTAGTGTCATCAGTTTTTTTGTTGAGAAATACCTGAATAAAATACCCTGGTAACAGCCTTATTAAAAATATGTTATTAATTGTTCTCAGGTGGAAGTTGGTGTCAGATTTTTTCCTGAAGAAATGTATTGATACATTTTCAATAGAAAATAATCAGAAATGAAGTAGCATTATAAGTAATAAAATATTTCATTCACCATATAGCAAACCCTCCAGCTGCCAATTCTGATCCCTCATGACAATAGGGAGTGTGAAGTGTACTGTAGTTCAATGACACTTCTTCATGATAAGGTATTCCTTAGGTTAGGTCAGGTTATATAAGAGTGCATTGAATATTGTTATTTGTTAAAAATTATTAATGTTGTCATCTGTAGTCACAGTGAGTGGCACATCATATACAATATATGACATATACCTTATACAGTATATATACATATACCGTATTTGCAGAAACCACATGGAAATTAGATAAATGATGACAAAATGTTTTCCTCTATTCAAGGTGATATGTTGAAGGTGTCTTAAACAATTGAAAATATTTGTTCACCATTTATCTAATTTCCCAGTGGTTTCTGTAAATATTTCTAATCACATGCTCATTGATGATTGTGATTTCCTTGCATACTTATAAAACTGTAAATATATATGTGTATATATATATATATGTATATATATATATATATATATTCATATATATATATATATATATATATATTGTTGAAAAATGGAAGACAAATGAGTGGAAGGGTGGTGAGTTAAACACAGAGAACAGTTGGAGTTTTATTCACTGACGTTTCGTCCTTACCAGGACATTCTCAAAGTACATACATTTTCAGAAAATTAACAGCTTATATAACCCATCCTTGCCGAGTTCCCCTCCCTCTATCATCCGTCCTCTACCCTTTTTCATGTGACTCCGACCATGTCACTTCTCCCTCCGTTCTCAATTGTCCTTTTTACCTCCTTGATAATCAGAGTACTTACCACTCCTGCTAATTTTATAAACCTTTCCCTATGGTTGATGCAGGGGTGGGAAGTAATGTAGGCTGCCTCCACTATTTTTCTTTTCTTTTTCTCTAGACCTTTGTGGAGAAAAGAAAAATAGTGGAGGCAGCCTACATTACTTCCCACCCCTGCATCAACCATAGGGAAGGGTTTATAAAATTAGCAGGAGCGGTAAGTACTCTGATTATCAAGGAGGTAAAAAGGACAATTGAGAACGGAGGGAGAAGTGACATGGTCGGAGTCACATGAAAAAGGGTAGAGGACGGATGATAGAGGGAGGGGAACTCGGCAAGGATGGGTTATATAAGCTGTTAATTTTCTGAAAATGTATGTACTTTGAGAATGTCCTGGTAAGGACGAAACGTCAGTGAATAAAACTCCAACTGTTCTCTGTGTTTAACTCACCACCCTTCCACTCATATATATATATATATATATATATATATATATATATATATATATATATATACATATATACATATATATATATATATAGTTGTCCCTCCCATCTTACCTCAATGGATGAAAGGTCATCTCCGTCTTGGGTCAGAGGCAATGCAGTGAGACACAGCACCATAGCAGTGCCTGACAGCTGAATCTGCTTTACCCCCCCTCATCCACCCAAGAAAATTATAAAGCAGACAAGAAGCAATCCTTTCTGGCCATGTCACTCCCATCTCTTCACAACCACTCTCCATTTACATGTATCTCTTGCCCTTTCCCTTCCCAGCTCAACATATATTTCTCTTGCATCTAAAACCCTTTGTCTATTTAACTCATTTTCAGTGTGTCCCTTATGTTTATTTGTTTATTTCATTCAGCTTATGTTTCCATACTCTTTGCTCCTCTTCCATCATTCATTCCATATATATACTCAGACCATCCCAAAATTCTTTGATTCTATTTGCCAGCTCTCTTTCCTCTCCCAGCTGTTGAGGCAATGGTGCCTTTGCGCACTACTTGTGCATCATCTGGATTGTTTGAGAGAATATTTTCAAATTTTGGGGCAATACATTCCAAACTGAGTGTGGTGTGGACAAAGCTGCAAAGCTTGTTTTTTGTTATTATATGGCTACAGGGAAACATGAAGTTAGGTAACTTTTAATTGTTTTATGTAGAAGAAAATTACACATAATTTGTTTATTTTTGATCAGTTATTTAGGTATGGTATTTAATTAATTTAATTTTAATTATTTAATTAATTTAATTATCTAATTAATTAAATTAATTAATTCATTAGGTATGATATATATGAGGAGGTGAGGAGGAGGAGAACAGGGGTGGAAAGGGGGTTGGGAGATAGGGTTGATGAAAGAGTATTAGGATGGTTTGGACACATGGAAAGAATGAATGAAGAAAGACTAGTAAAAGAGGTATGGAAGGCAGATGTGGAGGGAGTGAACATGAAGGGACATCCTAGGATGAGGTGGATGGATGGGGTGAAGGGGGCTTTGGGGAAGATGGGAATGTCTGTTGAGGAAGGATGGGAGAGGACAGAAGACAGGGGTGAATGGAGAATGGTTGCATATAGATGATGATGTGATGCATGAGGTGGAATGGGCAGGGGGATGGGGGGTGAGGTAGTATGTGTGAGCAAATTTTGACGCAGCCTGAAGGGATTTCTCCCCGTCTTCTCCTTTTTGCATGGGGGGACGGAGAGGGGGGATCGCCGATTTAATGAAGCGGCCTTGCTGTGGATGTGCTGTGTCTTGCGACACTGCTTCTGACCCAGGGCAGTGGACAAGATGCAGGGATGACCTGTCATCCAGGAGGTGCTAAGAGGGAGGGTGGAGGGGTGTGGAGTGTATTCAGGGATGGAATGGGTGGGAATGATTTTATGCCTTTTCCTTTTTGGCTACCTCCCTTGTAAGGGGGAAAAAGCCTTGGTATATGTATGTATGATATACCTAAACTGAAGTAGAGTTTGCCAGATTCATACAGAAAATTTCATATGTTTATTGATGCTACAATTGTTTCTAGAGTCATATGTCTAGAAAGCTGTCTAATAAACTTCACCCAGCTAGAGACATGTTTCGGTAGTCTGCAAAGTTGCAAAGAACTAACTTGAAAACTATTATCCCTATTTGAATGATAACACATAGGCATGTAAGGAGACAAAATATTGAACACAGATTTTTTCATCTTAACTAGGTTTGACTGTGCTTTTGGCTGAAAGCACAGGTGGGAAAAGAAATAAATGGAATTTTTGTGAAATAGAAGAATGCATTCTCTATGCATAACAAATTTCAGGTCAATATATTGAGAATTGCCAATGTGACACTTGCCTAAAAATATTTGTCAATTTTTTCAATTTGTCAATTTTGTCAGTTTGTCAATTTTATGATTCTGGGACCATCAATAATATTGGGACCAGGATCATTTAAGGGCTTCTCATAAGTACATTTGAGAATTATGTACTACAGTTAACATTCAATGGATATGTAAGTGGTAGATAAATAAAAATGTATGACCTGGAAGAAATTGAAGAAAATACTGGAATAAATACTTTCTTCCAGACAGAAGAAAAGTGGAAACTTTTGGGTGTAGGTTGTTGTAGATTATACCAGTGTCCCACACTCACCTACTCCAGACAACTTCACGAAATATCTTCTGTGCTGAATGGCCTACTGGCTCCAGCACTTGGCCCTCAAGCCAAAAATTTCATAAATCAACAAAATATCTTCATTGAATGGCAAGTTAGAATCAGGGTAATAAATTGACATCTCTTCATAAATGTTTTTAATATTTTTAATTCCTTTCTTCTCTTTTCCTTCAGATTCAGAAAAATGTCTGCAGTATAACCACAATGAATATCAATCAGTTATAGAGAGAAAAATATTTTTTGTACTCCAGAAGAAATATAAATTATAGTTATCAAGATGGCAATAAATTTACGTAGCCAGGTTCTCTCACTGTACAAAAAAATTCTAAGGACAGGAAAGTCATGGCAAGCAATGAACCCTGCTGATACATTTGCTGAAAGTGAGTATGTCTTGAATGAAGCAAAATTAATCTTTCGAGCAAACAAGAACATCAGTGGAGAGCAGAATATTAAGCAGCATATTCAAGAAGGAGAAGCAAGATTAGAAATGGGTAATGATTATGTTTTATTTAATTTGTTGAAATACTTTATAACTATATAAAAAAAACAGAGAACCAGGGCAAAATATTGATTGATTAATAACATAATTTTGTTGCAGGCATTCACTATGGTACTCCTTATCCTCGCCCTGTGAACATGCCCCCAAATACCATTACCGCAGCTTGGGGTAAAGGCAACAAAAAACGACAACATTCCTCCCGTCCAGTTTACTTGAAGTCCTTAGATGAAAAATCACCTACATGATGTAGGCATAGTTTTAGTTATAATTTATTATTCAGGGGTTGTATATAATAGAATGATTTATTTGAATTTAATAAATATCACTAGACTATTTTAGCATAATTTTGAAAGACCTTAAACTCACATGACTTTTTATATATAGTACAGTATGTCCAAAAGATGTTTTGAAAGGTTGTGTGTGTCTGGTCAAGAAGAAGGGAGTAAGGCACCAGGATTACATAGATGTCATGCAGAATGGAGTGGTAGGTGAAGTTCAGTGTGTGTCACAGGGAATAGGGTGTCCAGGTTGGCCAAAGGAGTGCAAGTATAGTCCAACTGTATAAGAGGAAGGGATCAGTGACAGAATACAGTGGGTCACCATTAATGGTGTAAAATCCAAATGGGGTAGTGTTATTAGTGGAGTTCTCCAGGGCTCAGTTGTGGGTTCCTTATTGTTCATTATTTATATAAACAACTTGGATATTGAGATTATTTGTGATGTTAGTAAGTTTGTGGACAATGCTAAAATAGAATGCCAAATCAGATCAGGAGAAGACATCAGGATAGTGCAGAAAGATTTTAACAGATTGTTCACATGGTTGGTGAAATGGCAAATGGACTTTATTATCTCAAAGTGCAGTGTGTTAAACATGGGTTTACACAACCCAGAAAGCAGATATAGCTTAGATAACAACTTTTTAGAGAAAACTGAGTGCAAGAGAGACTTATGAATGCTTGTGGGTCCTGATCTTATATCCAGGAAACGGTGCATTAACACCAGGAATAGAGCTAACAGAGCACTAGGTTTCATAGTTTGGATGTTTACGAATAAAAGTGCAGAGGTAGTTTTCAAACTATCTGGCATTAGACCCATCCTTGACTATGTAACACAATTTTGGTCTCTGTTATATTAAATGGATATAAATTCACAAGAATCAGTACAGAGGAGAATAACCAAAATGATACATGGGCTCAGAAATTTACCTTACAAGGTCAGGCTTTGGCACCTTAATTTACATTTTCTAGAGAGATGCGGAGTGTGGGTTGATCTAATAGAGGTGAACAGTTGGACAAATTTAGACTTAGGAAGGAAATAGGCAAGAACTGGTTTACCAACAAATGGAATATATTTAGTAACTATGTAGTGAATGGAGAAACTATTGGATGCATTAAGAGAAGGTTAGATATCTTTATGGATGGGGATGATGGATGGTAATGGAGATGGAACTACCTAGCATTAAAGGCCTTATGGTCTCTTGCAGTCTCCTTTCTCACATTCTTATAAGTATGAATGTGTAATTTAGGATTAATTTGTTAAGTAGATTTTAAAGTGTATGAATGTGTTAAGAGGATAGGAGTGGAACAGATGGAATGATTGGAAAGAAGTGTAGACTGAGAAGTGGAAAAGGGTATGTGAATAAAGCACATTATTTGTAGTTAGAAAGTTGTGTAAGAAATTAGTGGGTGGTAAGATGTACAGGGTGGGGCAGAGAGAAAAGACATTTTTGGAAAATTCACAAAATCATAAATTGTAGATGCAAACAAATTTTATTGAAATCAATGTGTTCGTAATGAAATAGCATTTGGCACATTCAAGTGAACATTATGTGGTGTCTGTTTTTATTGGTGTATTTCTGAGGGTGTTCTTGGAAGTTGGCTTCCCCCCTTCCTGGCATTGCTCTGTTGATTTGGGTGACTTCATGCAAATAGCTTTCTTCAAATCATCCAGTACACGGGGCCTATACACATACGCTCGTGCCTTGAAATGTTCCCATAAGAAATAATCACAGAAGGACAAATCAGGGGACTGAGGGGCCAAGGAGTGTCAGCAAACTTGGAAATGAGGCAGTCACCAAAGAGAGGGCGAAGAATGGCCATTGATGCTCTAGTTGTGTGGGCAGTCATCCCATCCTGCTAAAACCACCCACATTGGATATGCATATATTTTTGTTGTAATTCAAGCTCAAAAAAATGTGTTTATCATTTCAATATAGCACTCAGAGGTCACAGTAATATCATTTTCATTATTGTCAAAAAAGTAGTGACTAATGATGGCAGTTTTTCCAACAGCACATCAGATTGTCACTTTTTGGCTGTGCATTGGTCTTTTGTGCAGTTCTCTCAGATTGTCAAGAGACCAGTAACAACAGTTCTGTTTATTCACCATGCCATTGAGATGAAAATGAGCTTCATCATGCATTAACAAAATGAGGTCATTTGCTTAAAAAATTGCTTCTATCTGATGTGTGCAGTCTTGGTTCCAGCTGTTGTCCAATGACCAGTTTGTAGGGGTGAAAATGTGGGTCTTCATGCAAAATATGCCTTACCAATTGAATGCTGATACCAAGTTCAGTTGAATGCGTATGAGCAGAGTGAATTGAACTCTGCATCAAAGTTTGTCTGACATTTTCCATATTTTCCAGGATCCTTACCATTCGTGGGGCCCCCACTGGTCTTTTATTCATTAGTTTATCTAGTGTATGAAGTGCATTCTCCGAACATAAGATTGTGTTATGGGTTGGAACAGCTGCATTTCAGTGAATGTTGAAGTGATGCCGGAACTCACGCTGAACTGTTGAGACAGACTCGTTATTCTTCATGTAACTGTCGTAGGCAAACACATGATGCTCTATTGTCCACAATACCATGGCTTCACCTGAAAAAAAAAAGAAAAAAAGCTAAGGTTCAATAGATCGAATGGTACCTGTCTGACATATGTCTCTCCCTGGGGATGAGTAATAGCCATTTTAAAAATGTCTGTTCTCTCTGCCCCATCCTGTATTTTGGACATTCTTGGACCTTAAGGAAGCATATGATTGGGATGATTGGAAAGTTTTGAGGAGCATTTTGCATGTGTGTGAAAAAGGGGATGTCATCTGGATGCAATTTTCAGTAGTAAGATGTGTGAGGAATGGAAATAGCAAGAATAAATGGTTTAAGGTGAATGCAGGGCTCCATCAGGGTTCAATGCATACATGGATGAAGCAATACTGCATTTACCTGTGGCTTTCTTCCTGCCTGGGGTACAGTCTTCTTAGGTCAGTGGAAACAAAACCATAGATTGACAGAAGAGTTGGACTAAGAGTTTTATATAATGTCTAGGAAGATAAATACAAAATTTACAATGAAAGATAAGGAAGGGGTGGAGGGTATTAGGTTTAACTAAAGAAAACCTTACAGGAAAATAACATAAAGACACTAGAGATAAAGGGAAAAGTCCTCTCACAAAAGATACTTAAAGTGATGGAGGTGCTGATTGGAGCACCCCATGTTGATGCACCATTTAGGGGTCCACTCATCCTTCCTACCATGGAGATGAGAGAAATGACTACAACGCAGAGGCCAGAATCGACATCACAACATGGATCCTGCAACACCAAACCTATGCCAATTCTAAAGTTAGCTTTTTAGGGCAGCACTACATGGGACATGACCAACTGTGCTAGAAATGCAGTGGCCACAACACAGGAAGAATGGGAAGGTAAATTTTTTCCTCAAATATGTACCACAGCCAATAGGGTACATGAGGGAGCTCACCCAGAGAAAATTATGAACGAAATAAAAAAAGGGATCCTAAAATGGACATACCACCACCATCCATTTACAAATTAACAAATATGGAATATGGTAAACCAAGACCTTATCCAATTAAAATATATTGACATACAAATGGTCACACAAGAACAATAACAGCAAATAAAAACAGCAAAAACACATTGAGATCAAGGATACAATCTTAGAAATGGGCATAGACTGTCAGTAACACAACATAATGGTTACACTGGTCATTTAACAGAAGAAATGAGCTTACAAGAGTTCCTCCCAATTGTAGCAACACTATCTCATACCCCTATCATGCTAAGTACACCACCAAGACTCAACATCAACACTGTCCTACCTGGATGCCAATAATTTATTATGGTTACCCCTCAATACATATGAAAACCTGTTTAAATAGAAAATGTTTTTTAAATAACCTTTACGTACACTTATATATTAATCAATTATATTTTTGTTTATACAAAAACAATAAATTTTATATTTATGAATTAACACATAATTATTTTGTATAAACACAACTATAATTTATGGCATCAATACTGAATTCTGACGATAAAATCCCTCGTATTAATACATAAGAACGAATCAACTCACCGCTCCTAGAGGTCGGACGTCTCTGCACTCCAGCTCTCTCGACAAACGCCCAGGAATCTACGCCGGACGGTGGTGGCGAGGAGATATATCTCCTTTGCTGCTGGCGGTCTGGCACAGGCCGACCTCTTCGTTGACGTCGGCAGGCGGTTTTACACCAATACAAATACACACATTTCCCAAGTCACGTAATTCTCTGTTTTCAAAGTAGTGCTTGGAAGAAAAGAGGCACACGCACACTTGCTCGCTGGCTTAGCAGAGGCCCAACCCAACTCTCACTCGGAACCCTCATCTAATCGCGGGCTGGTCGACGGAGAGGAATTGGGACGCCTCTCTGTCCAACCGGCCCGCAACCTAACGCTGGCGAGAAAGTTTACACTTCTGACATTTACATACTATTCCCAACCACGTAATTCTCTGCTTTCAGAGTTGTGATTGGAAGGAAAGAGATAATACAACACCCGCCCGCCTGCCCCCCCCCCCCTCGCACCGCCACTGAATCCACTCTACAGACCCTCAAACCCAACCTGGGGAAAAGCAGGCTACTCAGGCCCCTCCTGTGGCTTATCAGGAACGCGCTCTACACACGGGAAGTGAACTCTACTCGCTTCCCGTAAGATACATACACACCCCCTCTCACGAACATAGCCACGACCCACGCACAAACATCTACACTTACTTTTTCTTCGACTAAAATTCGCTTCCTATCTAACTTACTCTTATACTTCATCTTCTCATTTCAGTTTACCTCCCACTAAAGATTTTCCCGTTTTTCCACCTTTCTCTACTACTACGCCTCCTACCATTTTCTAAACTTTTGGTGATCCTAATCCCGGCGTCGGCACCGCCGTCCAAGCTCCCAGTCCATTTCTCCCGAGCCACGACCACCAGCAGCCCCTAATCGGTCGCTAATTCGCCCGGTGGCAATAGCCCTCTTTTATACACTACTATCTTTTCATTTTCTTACAGACATTCTTCCCCTCCCACAAAAACCGATCCCGCGCAAGCGGTTGTTCTTTCCTAGGAATTCAGAATTCAGAACGAAAAAGGTGAAACCCTTTTATCAACCTCTTCAATACAAGTCAAATGCTCGCGCGCAGCATCAGATGCCTAATGTACGATGCATCACACTGTAGGAGAGAGGCCAAACGCAGAGTATAGGATCCAATATATTTGACGTTTCGCCGGGCGAAACGTCAAATATATTGGATCCCATACTATGCGTTTGGCCTCTCTCCAACAGTGCTGTTGCAGTCGTTGCTGCTTTTACTCGATGCATCACACTATTCGCGTTATAAAATATGAAGTTGATCGCTGTTGATTTATTCATTCTCCTTCACTCTGAGTAATAATAAACACTGAAAACGTGAGCAAGGCAGTTCACAAAATTCGAGGGTCACTCAGCTACAACTACAAAATAAATATAAGACACCGACATCCTCGTATATCCACTCGCATCTTATGACGCCTACGTAGGCGTTATCGTATCGAAAATGTAAAAAAAAAAAAAAAAAAAGTTGGGTATCGTCCCCGTCTGTTCTTTCCTCCTGTCTTTCCTTTCATAATGTCTCTCCCCTTAACTACTCTGAACTATTTCCTAGTTTAAAAAAATGTAGACGAACTCGTTCAAGGAGAACCTCGAAACGAATCAAGGACCTGATCTCGAACGCTCCTGACAGAATGGTGTGAGAATATGCAGGAGGGAATAGGCCACAGCATACCAATCACCCATCATAGAACAATGCCACACCCTCACACCAGCCATATACTACTACTACAAACTCGGTACAATAATATACTGCAACCTGTTAATCAAATAGGATAAACTATGGAACCCAGAAAACGATGTAGGAAACTACAAGATTATATGCTTCAGGAAACCAAATTATTACCTGAACAGGCCGTGAAACTCCCTAATGTACTTAACTCTTTGCTAGTTAAAAAAAAGAGAGAGAGAGAATGAGAGAAGGTGAAAAGTGAAAGCCCCCTTATTGATAAGAAAGCAAACAACGGGTTTCGTCTCCATCTGTTCTATTTTGTCCTTTGAAGTCCTATGCTGTTAGGATAAGAGAAGGCAAGCTAGCGAGACCGTCTGGCCGTGGCCCGCGCTTTAGACGTACGGGTCGAACCTTCCCAAGAAGCTGTCTAGCTTCTCGTTTTCCGGGGTGATGGCGCGTGGTGGAGGAGGTAGGAGTCTAGGTGCTGGAATGAAAGCAGGAATGTGTTGCCTTGACTCGAGTTCTCGACGGCGCTGAAAGTCTGTTCGTACGAAGTGAGGGGGTACTTCTATCTACCACGTATCCCAGCAGCTGGGCTTCCGTGCGAATGCTTCAGACTGTGGAAAGGGCTTTGTCTCCGTTAGAATGTCTCCTGCATGGACCATGGCCTGCGTCGGGAGTTGGCAATCAAGGTTGCTAGTCATTTAGCTTTACCGGAGTCGAGGAGCGGAACTTTGTGATCTCCGTTGAATGTGTGAGTGGGTCAACATGGAGACGCTCACAGCTCTAGTCTATTAAATAATATAGTGGTGGTGGCTCGGTCTGCCTCTTCTATGGTTTCCGTCCAGCTTTTATACCGAGTCAGGTCATGATATTCGCTCTAATTGGCCGATAGGGTGGAGTGTCGACGCCGCTGGGAAGCCAGATGCAGAGACTTTCCATGGACACCGACCTTGCTGTGACTGCACGTACTTTCCCAGGAGACTCTATTTGTCCGACACAACGAAGCCGGGTTTTCATGATCGCTTGTCCCTGGGGACTTCAGGGTGTTGAGCAGTTCGGGATGGAGATGAAGGTGCGTTCCCAGGGAAATTGGTGGTGCTGTAGTGAGGCGTCTAACTACTGCCTAACATGCCCCCACGGAAGTCGAGGCTGGAGGTAAAGTCGCGTGGAACATTGACAAAAATCATCAAGGTAGCTGTCCTCGTCCTGGATATGAGGAGGCCGGAACTTGAAGGCGGGGGTGGAGTTGGCCAGTAGATTGGAGGGGCAGTAGCAGGTGGTGGTTCGTTTGTCACTGGGTAGCAAGCCTCGGGTAGTCGAACTGGCAGGCGAGCGGCTGCAGTCGAGCTGGTAGACAAGCGGCGGCAGCTCGGTAGAGCTGGGGATCGGGGCATCAAACGTTGGGCAGCCAAATATTAGGACGTAGGGGGTATGGGCCTAGCTGGAATGCAAACACTGATGGGGAAACACAGTTTTTATTTTAAAGTTGGGCACCAAGAAAATGGTAATGGCTCGCTCTGGTAGCGACAGGGAAGGGGGGGAGACGGCGATACTCGTCAAGTGGTGCCCCAAGGTGGTTTGTCTCTTCGGTGATTTCCGTCCAGGTTTTATACCGGGTCAGGTCATGACCTACGCTCTAAGTAGTCGCTAGGGGGAAATGTCGACGACACTGGGAAGCCAGATACAGGGATGTTCCCAGGCCGCCGACCTGGCTGGGACTTAATGTGCGTTCCCAGGAGACACGATTTGTCCGACCCGACGAGGCCGGGCGTTGACGATCGCTTGTCCTTGGGGACTTCAGGGCGCCAGGCGGTTGGGGACGGAGATGCAGGTGCGTTCCCTGGGCAATTGGTGGTGCTGTGATGAGGCGTTGGACAAGTGCCTAACAATATATATACATATAAATGAAAATGAAAAGGAGAAGGAGTACAAGAATAAGCTGAAGGAGGAGTGGGAGGGTGTGAAGGATAGAGTAGAGCTAGGTGTGGAGGAGGAATGGGGATGGTTCAAGGAGGGAGTCACAAAGTGTGCAAGGATGGTGTGTGGAACAAGAAGGACAGGAGGAAATAGAAGGAAGGGTAGTGAATGGTGGGATGAAGAAACAAAGAAGGTTGTAGAAGAGAAGAAGCGAGCTTTCACAGATTGGTTACAAAATAGGACGAGGGAGTCATATGAGAGGTACAAAGAAAAGAAAAGAGAAGTAAAGCAAAAGGTAAAGGAGGCAAAGAGGAGAGCAGATGTGAAATGGGGTAGGAGTATGACAGAAAATTTTGAAAGTAATAAAAAGATGTTTTGGAAAGAAATTAAGAGAGGAAGAGGAGGCGAATCAAGTAGAGAAGAAAAGGTATAAGGTACAGATGGAGAGATGGTAATGGAAGAGAAGGCAGTAAGGGGAAGATGGGCAGAATATTTTAGGGAGTTGCTTAATGTGAAGGAGGATAGGGAGGGAAAGATAGTTGCAGTGGGAAATGCTAAGAAAATGAGAGTGATGGGTGAGGAAAATGGAGGAGAAATAAGGAAGGATGAGGTGAAGGCAGTTGTTAAGATGATGAGAGCAGGTAAGGCACCTGGTCTGGATGGATGCCATGCAGAATGTCTAAAAAAAGGAGGTACAGTGATAGTGGACTGGCTGGTGAGGTTATTTAATGTTTGCTGGAGAGAGGGTAGAGTGCTGGAGGACTGGAGGAGTGCCTGTATAGTTCCATTTTACAAGGGAAAAGGGGACAAGTGTGAATGTAGTAGTTTGAGAGGGATTAGCTTGTTAAGTGTAGTTGGGAAGGCTTATGGGAGGATCTTGATTGAGAGGATTAGGAGAGGAACAGAGGGAGTAATTGGTGAGGAACAGTGTGGCTTTAGGATGGGTAGAGGTTGTGTAGATCAGATCTTTGTGGTAAGACAGATATGTGAGAAAGCTATAGGAAAGGGGAAGGATTTTTTTGGGCTTTTATGGATCTGGAAAAGGCTTACGATAGGGTAGACAGAAAGGCACTGTGGGAGGTTATGCAGATATATGGGATAGGAGGAAAGCTTCTAGGAGCTGTCAAGATTTTTTATGAGAGTAGTAGAGCTTGTGTCAGGATTAGAAATGGAGAGAGTGAGTGGTTCGAGGTAAAGGTGGGACTTCGTCAAGGATGCGTTATGTCGCCGTGGCTGTCAACCTATACATGGATGGGCTAGTGCGAGAGGTAAATGCAAGGGTAGTGGGTCAGGGATTGGAGATGGTTAAAGAAAATGGAGAAAAGTGGGAGGTGAGCCAGCTGTTGTTTGCTGACGACACTGCGCTTGTGGCAGGATCGGAGGAGGGACTGAGGAAGTTGGTGACAGAGTTTGGGAGAGTATGTGATAGAAGAAAGCTAAAGATAAATGTGGGTAAAAGTAAGGTGATGAGATGTACAAGGGGTGAAAGTGGCAGTAGACTGGAAGTGAGCATTAAGGGAGAGCAACTGGAGGAAGTGGATAGTTTTAGATACTTGGGTGCAAATGTGGCAGGAAAAGGTGGAGTGATGGTGGAGGTAGAATGTAGATTGAGAGAGGCGAGTAAATGCCTTGGTGGATTGAAGAGTGTAATGAGGAATAGACATTTGGGAATGGATGCTAAGAGGAGACTGTATGAAGGAGTGATTGTGCCAACAGCACTGTATGGGGCAGAAACACGGAACATAAGAGAGGAAGAGAGGAGTTTGAATGTGTGAGATGAGGTGTCTGAGAAGTATGATGGGGGTTACTAGGCTAGATAGAGTGAGAAATGAGGAGGTGAGGAGAAGAACGGGGGTGGAAAGGGAGTTGGGAGATAGGGTTGATGTAAGAGTATTAGGATGGTTTGGACACATGGAAAGAATGAGTGAAGAAATACTAGTAAAGGAGGTATGGAAGGCAGATGTGGAGGGAGTGAAGATGAGGGGACGTCCTAGGATGAGGTGGATGGATGGGGTAAAGGGGGCTTTAGGGAAGAGGGGAATGTCTGTTGAGGAAGGATGGGAGAGGACAGAAGATAGGGGTGAATGGAAAATGGTTGTATATGGATGATGTTGTGATGCATAAGGTGGAATGGACGGGGGGATGGGGGGTGAGGTAGTTTGTGTGAGCAAAATTTGACGCAGCCCGAGGGGATTTCTCCCCGTCTTCTACTTTTATGCAATGGGGGGACGGAGAGGGGGTCGCCAATTTAATGAAGCGGCCTTGCTGTGGATGTGCTGTGTCTTGAGACACTGCTTCTGACCCAGGGCAGTGGACAAGGTGCAGGGATGACCCGTCATCCAGGAGGTGCTAAGATAAGAGGGAGGGTGGAGGGGTGTGGAGTGTATTCAGGGATGGAATGGGTGGGAATGATTTTATGCCTTTTCCTTTTTGGCTACCTCCCTTGTAAGGGGGGAAAAGCCTTGGTATATGTATGTATGTATGTATAAATCTGTAGCATGTATGTAAAACTAAATATCTAAAAACAACAATAACAAATATTATGACCACCCTTCGTGATCCTTTTCAGTGTAGTTGATTTTTTTAATCCCAGTGGCAATTTCTGTTGTCTTTTTTGTGCATGATTTCTTTGAGACAGATGTGTTGTAGGTGAACTTTGAATGGGATCCTACTGAGGAGGATTCCTTAAGGCTATGTCATACTGCCTTTTGAGCTTGGGTGGCCTGGCGTGGGGGTGAAAGGCATTCATATATTCACTGTCCTGTGTTCAAACGGTGACTTATTGCCGTGGGTGAATGATGCACGCCACTCAGTCCATCCCTGGCATTTCTGTATTTATATAGGTGATGTTTCACTTGCCACAGACACACGTTATTCTAGCACAATTCTATTAGTTGAATAACATCCTCATAATGCCAGTACAGCTGCAACTTCTGTGACATGAGAGAAGTGGTTTGGTGGGTCCTCTGTTGCACATCACCAATCCACCACTGCTGGGAGGACAGTGGCACAAGTACCTTGCATGCCTCAATTTGAGTTTGTTGCGGGGAATGCCAGGGCTAGTTCCCCATAATTTGACATGTAATGTGATGGGGCCTTTAGAGGCAGGTGTGTTACATCAGGGACCCTGATGTTGAGAAGATGAGTCTTGCTGCAAGGGTTAGGTACTCTTGTCTAGTGTCCGTTTTACTGCCTACCCAGAAACAGCGCAGTGGTATTTGTATCCCCTATGACATGGATGGGCAGCCATTGGTAAGTTTTCTCTGACATGCGAAACCTAGGCTCATCTAAGAAAACAAGTACTCCACTATCATTTTTGCCAAGGTTTATATTTAATCTAAACAGAAAATCGTATGATAACTTTCATCACAATCTACACCAAATCTTTATAAACAGCCTTGTGCTGTGCTACAAGACGAACCTAATTTGTCTGTTTATTATTATTTGCTTTTCATTTATTGTTAGTTGTCTGTCAGTTTATTATTATTTACTATTGACCTTTTATTATTCAATTATACCTTTGCATTTATTTTATTTATTATGTATTATAATTTTTATTTACTTTTTTATTTATTATATTTTTCGCATCCGAATTAGTTATGGACCAAAAGGTCTCCTGTCGGCATGCTCCGCTTTTGTAATCCTTTGTAACACTCAATTGGACCATCATCTGACATTTTCCTTTTGAACACCCATATACTATACTCTTTTACCTTCAGGAAGTTCAACTAACTTTTTCACATCATTCTCATATATTGGACTCCTTTCCTGTTTCATTGCATTTGACCAACACTCCTTTTAATCACCCATAAATGCTTTTGTGACTGATGTGGGTTCAGTTGTCTTACCATGAGCAATGGAAATCCATTCACCATATATACTCGTATCTCTTAGAACGCCTTGCAGTAGGTTCAGACTCAATTTTCTGAAACACTCATCTGAATGAAATACAGTGATACATTGAGATACGATCGCCCTAGCATATGAAAATTTTGAGATACGATGTATTTTTTTTTTCTTATTCGAACGCCCTAACATACGACGAAAATTTTGAGATACGTGGTGATGCGCGATAATTTGAAACGCCAGCAGGGCCCCGGCAAGGGGTGGCTCTTTTGGCGAGAAGGTAAAACAAATTCCCCCTACTGTACTTAGCATGATTTATTTATCATGAGTTGTATTTATGAATGATGTGTGTATAAACATTGTTTTGTCGACGAATTTTACATGTGAATCGTGCTAGTGACCATCAGCAAATGGAAGGTGGTGGTAGTGGTGGTGTGTGGGGGGGGGAGGGCGCACTTTTCGACTCGCTCCGGGGCGGCGCTTACCCTTGTCGGGGCATTTGGACGCCAGCGATAGGTGGCAGACTTTTCGCCAGACGTGAAAGTGATAATGAATAATTAAATTGAACCCCCCCGCTCCCAATAATAATAAATTGAAAAAATCCATATATAGTTTAGCATTGTTTTTAATCATATAGAAAATAAATAAAATCTAAGTTATTATCATTTCATTTGTATTGTGTGTGTTTATAATGTTTAATTGTGTGTTTATCGTTACCCACTGTGCGTGTGTGCGCGTCGTACGCTAGCTCTAGTTGACATCTCTCCCTCCATCCCCATGGCTCACACCTCCATTCGTCGCTATCACCTGTCTCCGAGGTATATGATTATATTTATCATTGTTATTTATTATTCTGTCATTGTATGTGTTATTACTCATGTATTTATCCATAAATTGTGCTTGTTTTGTGTTATTTAAGTTTGTTTTGGGGTAACATCGTATATCTGGAACAGACTATAATTCTATTTCCATTAATTTAAATGGAAATAATTGTTTTAAGATACGATTTTTTTTTACATACGACGGCGGTCACGTAACGAATTAATTTCGTATCTCAAGGTATCACTATGTCAATTGTTGGAGTTTCAGATTCAGTCTTTGTTCTGAATTCCATGCTTAATTTCATAAAAAATAACATCACAACTTTAAGGTATTTTTCTTTTTCTGAGCCACACAACTGATCAACTTTTACATCAGAACCATGCCAAAGAAATAAACTTTATGAATTTCTAATCAAACTTTTCTTTCTTTTTGGGGAACATGTGCACCACAAACACAAAATTTCTTAATAGCTCAACATTTGTTTTTTTGCTACAAAAGCATGGGGTAGTCAGAGCCCTTACATCTCAACGTGACACCCTGGGGCAGTGACCCCCCTCCCCATCACCACCATCCATTACAGCCTGTTTTAGCCATTGGCTTGTGTAGTAATTAAACGGATTTTAAAAATTGTATCTAATGTCCCTATTGCAGAAAGGATACAGACACATATACCAAAGACTTTTTCCCCCTTACACAGGGGGTAGCCTAAAACAAAAAGGTATAGAAACCACTACCACCCATTCCATTTCCCACACACTCCACCCTCCCTCTTATCTTGGCACCTCCTGGATGACAGGTCATCCCTGCATCCTGTCCACTGCCCAGGGTCAGAAGCAGTGTTGCAAGACACAGCAAGGACGCTTCATAAATTTGGCGACCCCACCTCTCCGTCCCCTCATGCAGAAAAGGAGATGGGGAGAAATCCCTTTGGGCTGCGTCAATTTTTTTCTCATATATACTTCCTCACCCCCCATCCCCCACCCACTCCCCTTCATGCATCACAGCATCATCCATACACGATTCTTTTCTATTCACCCCTATCTTCTGTCCTTCCTCAACAGACATTCCTCTTTTGTAATGCCCCTTTCACCCCATCCATCCATCTTATCCTAGGATGCCCCCCCCATATTCACTTTTTCCACCTCTGCCTTCCATACCTCTTTTACTAATCTTCCTTCACACATTCTTTCCATGTGTCCCAACCATCCTAATACTTTTTCATCAACCCTATCTCCCAGCTTCCTTTCCAACCTTATTCTCCTCCTCATTTCTCACTCTACCTAGTCTAGTAACTCCTATCATACTTCAGATATTTCATCTGAAACAGAAAGGATAAGGGAATAATATTTCATATTCTGTTGATTCTAATGCGAAATTCATATATTACAGTAAAATATTCAGGGCTCCCTTGACATTTTTTTATAATTAATTTATCAGCCTAGTGGGCGGAAGGTCCAGACTAGAATTGCTCCCCCCCCAAATGTGCCACCCCTGGGCATATGCCCCCCCCATCCATGTGAGGGCCCTGGGTGTAGTGCCATACCTTAAAGTGCCCTTGTAGGACTTTTGCTTTCAAGCAACATGCAGCCTCTGCTCAAAATTTATTAGTCACAAGCAAGTCAAGTCTTCTGGCATGATTTGAACTAGCTCCAATAATATCTGGTTCATTCTCTTACTGACACCATTTTGCTATATATCTATATTTTTTAGTGTACTCATGATGGATACCTTTGTCAGTAAAGTACTGTGCAAATTCATTTGAAGTATACTTACATATACCAAAGGCTTTTCCCCCCTTACACAGGGGGTAGCCAAAAAGAAAAAGGCATAAAAACCATTCCCACCCATTCCATTCCTAATACACTCCACTTCCCTCCACCCCTTTTACCTTGGCACCTCCTGGATGACGGGTCATCCCTGCATCTTGTCCACTGCCCTGGGTCAGAGGCAGTGTCGCAAGACACAGCACATCCACAGCAAGGCTGCTTCATTAAATCGACGACCTCCCCTCTCCATACCCCCATGCAGAAAAGGCTGCACCAAATTTTTCTCCCACATATTACCTCACCCCCCATCCCCCCACCCACTCCACCTCATGCATCACATCATCCATATACAACCATTCTCCATGCATCCATCTTTTGTCCTCTCTCGTCCTTCCTCAACAGACATTCCCCTCTTCCCTAAAGCCCCTTTCACCCCATCCATCCATCTCATCCTAGGTTGCCCCCTCATGTTCACTCCCTCCACATCTGCCTTCCATACCTCTTTTACTAGTCTTTCTTCACTCATTCTTTCCATGTGTCCAAACCATCCCAATACTCTTTCATCAACCCTATCTCCCAACTCCCTTATCTCCTCCTCACCTCCTCATTTCTCACTCTATCCAGCCTAGTAACCCCAACATACTTCTCAGACACCTCATCTCAAACACATTCAAACTCCTCTCTTCAGTTCCATGTTTCTGCCCCATACAGTGCTGTTGGCACAATCACTCCTTCATACAATCTCCACTTAGTATCCATTCCCAAATGTCTATTCCTCATTACACTTTTTAACCCACCAAGGCATTTACTCGCTTTTCTCAATCTACATTCTACCTCCTCCACTCCACACCTTTCCCACCTTTCGATAGAGAGAATCTGATAAAATGGGATGATAGAAATACAAGAGGGCACAGAAAGAAAATCAAGAAAGACAGCTATAGAAGAGATCTGAAAAAGAACAGCTTTCCTCACAGAGTAATAGACAGTTGGAACAAGTTAGATGAGAAAGTGGTGTGTGCAAAAACAATACATGAATTTAAAAATAGTTTAGATAAAATGAGATATGAAGACGGGACACCACGAGCATAGCTCCCCTTCCCGTAAAATACAACTATGTAAATACACATCTGAATGAATTCAATCAAGTGGCTCTTTCATTTTTTTTCAAGGTAATAGATATTTTTTCTATTATTTCCTTTTGCACAGGATTAACAAAAATCCAATTCTTTATCTACATTAAAAATCATACATATACACATAATTAGTTATTAAGGATGCAAATAAAAAAATTCATACAGATGTATACATTTGGAATAGCTTAGGAGATATAGTCCCACCTGGAATAATACATGAATTTGAATATAACTGGAAATGAATGATATCAACTAAGTTGGAACTGTACATGAATTTAAGGATAGGTATGATATATTGAAGAGTAGGAGACAGCACTCAACAAGCATTGCTTCTTTCCTAGATGCTACAGTTAGATGAATACAATTAGGTAGATACAGATGGCATGGATTAAAACACGAAGAACAATAAATATTTATTCAAAATTATGCTATTAGTTTTCTTCACATGCACTTTTCTCTTCAGGACCCCAAAGCCAAATCTGTCCTAGTGTTGCTGTCAAGAGCAAATTTTCTGTTGGGTGGGAAGATAATGAATGGACAACATGACTTCCTTTATGTTCTAATCTGAAACAAAACAGGAACGAAATATAAGAGCAATATAAATCTTACCAATTTCTCAATTTTGATTTCTATCTATATACAAAGGCCTTCCTCCCTTATAAGGGAGGTAGCCATTAGTCCTATCTGAGGACTTTAAATCTTCTGTAGATAAATAAAGTGGGGAAGCAAGAGGATTAATGTAAAACAGTTGAAAAAGAAAATGTATCTTACCTATCTGTTAAGGTTCCATTTAAGAGATGCCAGCAATAAACATAACCGTTTTCTGAACCTGAGAGTACGTGAGTATCTGATGCAGTAAAGCAACTCTCAACTCTGTATTCTTTGCTTGTGTGGCCACGGTACTCTGACAGCAGCTCACCTGTGTCCTTGTCAGTCAAGCGAAGGGTTGAATCCATACAACTTGACAAAATGCAATGGCCATCGCCACTGAACGCAGAACATGATACACTTTCTGAAAAGGAATTTTTAGAGTTTAATACTGACTAATCAATTAATGCCTTGTATTTCTCTGACTGAAAGCATGTGGCTCCACATGAAGTGCAGTATAATTGAATTTGGAAAAGGCAAGAAGAGAATAACAGGACAGTATAAAATTGATGGAAAAGAAGTAAAGAAAGTGAATTCTGAAAGGGACCTAGGAGTAATCATCACCAAAGACATGTCGCCGGATAAACATGTAAATAAAATAGTCGGAGGAGAAACATACAATTTGTTGAGATCAATAAAGGTGGCCTTTAAATATCTGGATAAGGAAATGATCAAGAAAATATTACAAACACTGATAGGGCCAAAACTGGAATATGCGGTGCTGATATGGTCACCCAGTACAAAAAAGAATATAAGAGCAACGACAAAGTTGGTTCCAACATTTGCAAACCTAACATACGAACAATGACTGGCTGAACTGGAATTACCAACCCTGGAACAAAGAAGAGAATGAGGGGACCTAATAACCATATACAGAATTATGAAAGGAAAAGAATGCCTTGATGGAGAGGACCTATTAAAACAGGACAGAGGAAAAACAAAAGGACATGCAATGAAACTCTAAAATGATAACTACAGAAGAGACCTGAAAAAGAACAGCTTCCCACATAGAGTGATAGATGTATGGAACAAATTGGATGAAGAAATAGTGTGTGCAAACACAATACAACAATTTAAGAACAAACTTGATCTTGTGAGATACAAAAACGGGTTACCACAAGCATAGCTCCCCTTCCTGTATAATACAACCAGGTAAATACAGCAGCCTGCAAAGGTCCTCAGGCTGGTGAAAGGAGTGTAGACTTCTGTGACAATACTGAACAAAAGAATGATTTCACCATTATTACTGATGGACTAACAAATTTTGAGTAGTCAAAAACAAGAAATGTGAGAATATATTAACCACTTCGGTATGATGATGCCTATGTATGCATCATGAGGCACAAGTGGGTACATGAGGACGCCAGTATAAGCATCGGCGTCTTGATTATATATTTTTTCTGTAGTTGTACATGAAGTACACCGCATTCTGTGAACTGGTTTGATCATATTTTCTGTGTTTATTATTGCTCAGAGTAAAAGAGATTGAGTAATACAACAGTGACTTTATATTCTACAATGCGAGTAGTGTGATGAATCATACATATGGCAACCGATGTTGTGCACAAGAATCTGACTTGTACTGAAATGGTTAATTACTGAAAATAGTAATGGAAGATATGAAGAAACCTAAAATTACTGCATGCATTTAACAAACAAATTGAAGCCCATAGAGAAAACATTGATGAACCAAGTAATTAATTGTGTGAGGAGGAAAATTTGAAAGAAAATCGAGAGTGAGTTAGACAACCTGAAAAAGTATGATAAATTCAAAATAAAGAAAGATGGAAAGACAAAGGGAAATGAAAATAACATCAAAGACATTAATAAAGAATTTAATGGGTGGGCAAGGGTGTAAAAGGAAAAGAAAAGAAAATTTTGGGAAATAATACATACATACACCAGGGTAGTGTTTTGGGCTCTGGCATAAAATTACGTTCCTGTCATTTTCATGTGGTGTTCTATAGGTAGGAGTTTGATTTCTGGATGCATATCTCCAATAGGGGTGGTTTCATTTAGTGGTTGTTGTTGTTGTTGTCGTTCCCTAGACTGTCTGTCCGAGCAGTCCCGTCTCCCCAACGAATGCCACAGCTGAAACTGGGTTTTCCCACAAATCCTTTATAGAGTGTATGTTGTGTTGATTGTATGTTGTGTTAGTGTGTGCATGATTGTGTATAATGCAGTCTTCCATTATGTGTTGTATGGTATGGGGTGAAGTGTTACATCCTGGGCAGCTGTTCACAATGCGGTCCTGGAGCCGCAGCGTCTACGTCGTGGGACCACCCCCCAACCCCAAGAGTTGGGGGCCAAACGGTGGCAACCAGCCCTGGCCACCGGCTCTACGCAGGTGGCACTGATCCCCAAGAGGAGCTACGTCTGCCTTGGGGAGTACCACAATCCTTTTTCATTTAGTGGTTGATATACAAGCTAATCCTCTCTTACCTGCAAACAGGTCTGTGAGTGTCTTACCTGGAATATATAACTAAATCACAGGCTTTCTGGAACACATCCCATGATGTGTGGGAATTGACTAATATTTATATGAGAACTGAACACAGAAGAAAAAATAATTCAAATATACAGAAGAATCATACTAGATTATCTCTGATCAGATCACCATCCAGACCTGAAACAATGCCAACAAAATTGGTACTTTGCCCCAGATGTTTAGATAGCAGAGAGGACATGGAGCATATTCTGCATTGCCCTGCACCCACAGAGAAGATTTATTCAAGTGGGATAAGAGAAAAACAAGAGGATGTGAAAAGAAACTCAAAAAGGATAGTTATAGAAGAGATCTGAAAAAGAATAGTTTCACACACAGAGTGGTAAATATATGGAACAAATTGGATGAGGCAATAGTGTGTGCAAAAACTATACAAGAATTTAAGAACAAATTAGATGCTGAAAGATATGACGGGTCACTACGAGCATAGCTCTCTTCCCGTATAATACTACTAGGTAAGTAAAAGAGAGAGAGCAATAATACACATCTCTGAAAAAACTATGGGATCACCTGGGGCCATTGCTGGCTACTTTGGTGCTATTTTTTTGCTACAAGAGAATTTCCAGGTTACAGGTTTGGAGTGAGTATCTGGATCTATAGTTTGGAGACTCAGAATATGTCCGATTCTGAAGCTATAACTCTTAATCAAATGAATTATCATTCAAGTGCAGCACAACAAATACACTATGATTTCTTAGGAGATGCACAACAACTTATTATATATGTTGATACATATGTTAAAATTTAGATTGCAAACCTCCGAGACAATTAGATGATAGCTGTCCATTTCTGATGTCATAAACCCGTGAGTAGCAATCTAGTGATGCTGTAAGGATCTCATAAGAGGAAACTGCCACTGACATTATGCTGTCCTTTGCTTCATCTAAAATCTGTAAACATAGAAATTTAATCAGCGATATTATGTCAATTATATATAATAATTTTACTGTACAGACGCTCCTCTACTTACGTTCATTCGTTTTACGTTTTTTCGATTTTCGTTTGAACTGACGGTAAAAAAAATAATTGTAAAAAATTTTTTTTTAGTGAATTTCTTAGTTTACCGCGCTCTCCGTAGTTCAAACGATACTTGCGCATGACGCTGCGTCCATTGTTTACATTACGCAGACGACAAACTGAAAATGCCTTGACTCCTCCTCCCCCTCCACCATCTCAATTTATGTTGCTTGAATTTAATCTATTTGAAATTAATGTTATTATTTTACAATGTTATGTGTTTAATTAATGATTTAGGGGTGTTTTATAAAATACGGTAATAGAATTTACCCATATATAGTACAGTAACAACTTACGTTCATTTTCAACTTATGTTCGGCCGTTCGGAACGTAACTAAAACATAAGTTGAGGAGCGTCTGTACTACAAAAAACACTGCCTCTGACCCAGGGCAGTGGATAAGGTGCAGGGATGACCCGTCATCCAGGAGGTGCTAAGATAAGAGGGAGGGTGGAGTGTATTTAGGGATGGAATGGGTGGGAATGGTTTTATGCCTTTTTCTTTTTGGCTACCTCCCTTGTAAGGGGGAAAAAAGCCTTGGTATATGTATGTACAAAAAACAAAATAAAATATGTCCCCATTCTGTAATACTGGCCACTTCAAGTCAAAAGAATGACCTGAGACAGAAATCTCAACTCAGAAAAACATACAGGAACTAAAATCTGACAAGATTTCTTGATATTAACCTTCATCACAATCTCTCATCTTGCTTATTGATCGCTGTTCTTTCCTTTTTTATATTTTCCTCTAATGCGCACATATCAAATAAATGTAATGTAGAATACTGTTCGGTATATTAAAGTCATGTAATATAGATTATTACCCCCTTCAACTCTACAGCACAGAGCATTTTCGTCAATGCTTGGTTACATTACAAGAAAATGGCATATTTTACTGTTTTTAAGGCATAAGTTATACATACATCTACCAAAGGCTTTTTCCCCCCTTACACGGGAGGTAGCCAAAAAGAAAAAGGCATAGAAACCACTCCCATCCATTCCATCCCCTACACACTCCACTCCCCTCCACCCTCCTCCCTCCCTCACATCTTGGCACCTCCTGGATGACAGGTCATCCCTGCATCCCGTCCACTACCCTGGGTCAGAAACAGTGTTGCAAGACACAGCACATCCACAGCAAGGCTGCTTCATTAATTCGGTGACTCCTCCTCTCCGTCCCCTCATGCATGGGTTGTAATATACTATATATACAGTCTATCTATATACTGAGGGCTTTTTCCCCCTCACAAGGGAGGTAGCCAACTCAAAAGGCACATACATTTTTTTTTTCATAAATCTAATCTATTCACTATCTCACCTGTATTGGGTCTTTTCTCTTGCTTCTCAAGTCCCATATTCGAATAGTTCCATCTACTGATCCAGAGATGACCACAGTTGACTCCTCATTAAAACAAAGTGTATTAACTCGAGCTGCATGACCTCTGAATTTAATCATTGACTGCCCTGTGGTAACATTCCATAACATAACCGATTTGTCCATTCCACATGATGCAATTAATCTAGAATAGAGATACTGGTATTAGAGTTTAAAATTTGGGGCAAAGTCAATTTGATATGTCTTCCATTTCTAATGGATTCAAAGCATGTCTTTATGTTTACATTTTCTTATATATATATATATATATATATATATATATATATATATATATATATATATATATATATATATATATATATATATATATATATATATATATATATATATACACACACGGATGCTTGCTGGATGAGCATGTTAATGTGTTGATACTTGTGAAAAAGGTCAAAGTGATGGTAGTTCAAACCCTGCCACTGGAAAGTTGAACTAAAGGTATGATTCATTCAATTCCACACTACAAAGTCTTCCGTAAAGGTCCAATCACACTACATGTCAAATTGTGGGGAACTGATGCCAGCAGTCCCCGCAACACACTCAAACTGAGGCACACAGTGCACTTGACTCATGCAACTGTCCTCCCAGCAGCGGTTGATTGGCGAGACATAATAGAAGACCCACCAAATTACCTCATTCTTCATGTCACAGAGGTCGCAGCTCTACTGACATCGTGAGGTTAACGTGGATGTCTCCTACTTTGCCATGCTGGCCGAATCAATGCCCAAAAGACTTCTGATGGTGATAAAGAACAATGGGTATATGTCAAAGTGTTAAGTGTAAGGATATGATCACAATCAAATACATGTAAGTTTTTTTTAACCATATTGTGTGAATGTTATGATTTGTTGCTGCGACTGTATGTATATATATATATATGTGTATATATATATATATATATATATATATATATATATATATATATATATATATATATATATATATATATGGCATGGTTTAACGTCACAAACTCCCCCTTATCAGAAGGCTAGGATGGTGCCCCTCACAGATGGCTTTGTAGCATGGAATTTAATTAACCATGCCCTTGGTTCAACTTCAAGGGTGGCAGGATTTGAACCCCCATCCCCTCAACCTTCGCCGCAAATAACGACATTTAACATTTATAAAAAAAGCAAAACTTACGAATTATCACTTGATCCTCTTGCATCAAGAACTTCATATCCATGTCCTGAATATGTTTTCAGTAGTGTTCTTTTGTGTGGGTTCCATAATTTCACTGATTTGTCTGAACCGCATGTCAAACAAAATCCACCATCAACTGAAATGTGTAAGATAAAGCCACTTAAGACAAAAGAATCAGTCACATCAGTTAATTGCAGCCAGTCACACTGTACTGTGAGCAACCCCAATCTCAGTGGGCTAAGGGTGTGTTTTCTTGTACCACAAAGAAGGCTTTTATGTGAGGGTAGGGTATGCATGTAGTGGAAAGGTTTTGGATTAGCTTTGTATGTGTAATAATAGTGATAATTGTTGTGGGAAGATGATGGAAGAAAACCCAAGGCTCTGAAGGAGTTTTTCTTAAGTGAATAACACACCACTTAACTGGTTTTGACTTACATTTTTCTCAAGAGTTGGTGTTATGATTATACTAACTCTTGAGAAACACAAACTGAAAATGGTTGAGTGGTGTGTTACTCGCCTAATAAGTTTTTCATGAGCTACATGTTTTCCTTCCCTTGTCTTTTCCCATACCTCTCTACAAAATTTCACAACAGTTTTTCCCTTAAGTTTCAAAAGCTGAAGGCTCGTGGCCCCAGGAGTGGCTGGCAATAATTCTTGGCCCTGCTCACAGATATCTCTGGAAAGAAATATTTTACTTCTGTTTGTTATATTAGTATATTTACATAGTTGTAGTATGCAGGAAAAGAGCAATGTTCAAGGGGTCCTGTTTCTAAAATTGTTACTGCATAATCCTGGGCATGTGCATCATCCCTGAGTTTCTCCTGATGAAACCTAAGAGGGTTACATATCAGGATTCTACAAGATTTTATGTGCAGTTTGAGTGTTGTGACCACAAGTCTATGATTGGTTCCAAAGAATTCAGGACTTCAATAAACCCTGCAGTTTAAGAGTATCTTCCAACAAGTATTTACCTAGTTGTATTTTACATGACAGGAGCTATGTTCTTTGTGAGCTGTTTTTGTATCTCTCCACATCCAATTTATTCTTGAATTCATGTATAGTTCTGGCATTCACTGTTTAGTTTGTTCCAGACATTGATCACTCTGTGTGGGAAACTGTTCTTTTCAAGGTCTCTTCTGTACCTGTCCTTCTTTAGCTTTTTATCATGTCCTCTTGTTTCTCTCTTGTCCCTTTTCAATAGGTCATCTCTATTGAGAACTTTCATCCCTTTCATAATTCTGAAGATGGTCAACAGGTCGCCTCTTTCCCTTCTCTGCTCCAATGTTGACAGCTGTAATTTCTCCAATCTTTGTTCATATGTCAAATTTGATAGTGTGGGTGCCATCTTTGTCACCGCTCTTTGGATTCTTTCTAATTTCTTTGTGTTTTTCTTTGTGCTTGGTGCCCACATTGATATAGCATATTCTAGTTTTGGTCTTATCAATGTAGTAATTACTTTCTTAACTATCTCTTCATCCATGTAGTCGAAGGCCACTTTCATTGATCTTAATAAGTTGTAAGTCTCTCTGAATAGTTTATTTACATGTTTGTCAGGTGTCAAGTCACTTGAGATGATTACTCCTAGGTCCCTCTCTGAGTTTACTTTCTTTACTTCTTTGTTTCCAATTGTATATTTTCCCAAAACTCTGTTTTTGCCTCTTCCAAATTCCATTATGCTACATTTCTTGATGTTGAAGTTCATTTCGTATTTCTGGCTCCATTCTCATACTTTATCCAGGTTATCTTGTAGCGATCTGCAATCTTCTTCTGTTTTCACTCACTTGAGTAATTTTGCATCGTCGGTAAAAAAAATTATGTAACAATTTACTCCTTTGTCCATATCATTTATGTATATGACAAACATTAAAGGAGCCAAAACAGAGCTTTGTGGGATGCCACTTTTTACATCTTCCCATTTCAAACTTTTGTCTCTAAGTACCACTCTCATTTTTCTCCCAGCTAAGAAGTCCTTCACCCATTCCAATAGTTTACCTTGAATTCCTCCTATTTTTTCAAATTTACTTATTAATGTTTTGTGAGGTACCTTGTCAAAAGCTTTCTGCAGATCCAGGAGGGCGCAGTCTGCCCATCCATCTCTTGTATTATCTCAATTAGTCTCAAGTAAAAGCAGATTAGATTTGTGGTGCATGATCTTCCACTTCTAAAACCAAATTGTTTGGGGTTTATTATTTTATTTTCTTCCAAGTGTTTGGTCCATCTATTCCTGATAATCTTTTCACATATTTTTGCTACTGTGCTTGTGAGGGACACTGGTTTAAAGTTTGTAGGATCTTCCCCATTTCCTCCTTTGTATATTGGTACTACTCGTATGTTTCCAGTCTTGCAGTACCTTTCCCTCTTTTAATGAGAAGTCTATTATCTTGTGTAGTTTATCTGTCAGTTCATCTATACACTCTTTCAATATCCAATTTGCAATTTCATCTGGTCCATGCGACTTTGTGACATCTAGGCTTTTTATTTGGTCTCTTATTTCCCTATGTGTTATTTTCATTTCTTTCATCATGGGTGAATTTTCCAATTGTTCATCCTCCTAGGGTTGAGAGCTCTTAATTGTAAAGACAGATCTGATATGTTTGATCATAACTTCTGCTCTGTTTGATCATAACTTCTGCTAACAAGTATGTGATTAATCTCCTTCGCCACTCCTCTGGTATTGCTATACCATGTCTATTGGTGTGGCTCTTGTCTCTGGATACAAGAACCATCAATCTTCAGCTTTGTGGACTTTACAAAGTTCCCGAGAGAACTGTTGATGTTTCTGGCTTCAGAATTATGGGGTTACGATATACCTATACAGTGCTGTATTACTAAAAATGCAACCCTAACTTAATTATAATATAAAAATGTCTACCACTGCCTTGGTGTACTTCTAAAATGCATTACTATGAAAAATTAAAGTTATACAATATATAGATGAGTAAATGCTGTACTTAATGTGCTTCTCATCCATCTAGAAAACATTCTGTAGTTATGCTAACATACATGGGTGCCTGATACAAATGACAGTCAAAAGAGTAAGAGGCAATCAACTCAAGGTTACAAAATAACATCAAAACATATTCTCACCATTGAATCTCACAGCTCGGACAGCTCCTTGTTTACATTCAAGGACACTCTTTAGGACTGTTGGAAGTTCCTCTCCCATACTTCTGTGAAAATAACAAAACAATAGTTTCATTAGAAATAATTTTGATAGTACAGCTTGTATGAATATAGGTGGGAAGTAGGACTATGGTGAGACTGACTGGCAGCCAATCTGCTTATGTTATTTCCTAAGGACCTCTGCCTCCTTATTATGGATCCTTCAATGGCAGTTGCCCATGATTAGATCTTAAATATTTACTTAATTGTAATATAGAATGCTTGCACATGACGTCATCACAACCATAAACTGCCATTTTGGAGTCATTGGAGAATATACCAATCTGCATGATTAGAGGGTGATGCACTTCCTCAACATGGAAAAATGGGTAATTACTCCTGAATTTTTAGTTGCACAATCTGCTCAGATCATGAAAAACACCTAGAATATTACAGACTGCCAAAAATTATATCAAATGAGGATGATGACTGCCAAAATTTGTGAGAAGAGGAGGGATGAGTGGCTGGCTGCTTGATCTATTATTCAACTTTTTCCAATAGAGCACATTCCCTGTTGCAGTACCATGTACATCAACCCTTCCAATGTTAATGATATATTATTCCAACTGACACCAAAAGGAAGCACATGAGCAGCAATAATACCACTATCATTTTCAGTCCGTGAGAAAACTGCAACTTGATTCTTCCCCCATGCAGCTAGTTCATCATCAGCAATCGTCTGTCTAATTGTTCCTAAATTTTCTGGGACTTCTGCCTCTTTGACCTTTTGTCATCCTGAGCAACCCCTCCCTCCAAATATATATATACACAGTGAGTCCTCCTTATACGGTAATTCTTTATCCGGTAAATTCACAGTTACGGTATTTGGTAATTATTACCCTCAATTCTATTTACGGTAAGAAAAATTCACAGATACAGTATCCACTAGATATTTTAAAGAGGAGAGAGTAGGGAGAAGGTAGATCTGCCATATCCTATTATTACATGTTACGGTAATTTCAATTTTCGGTAAGGTTTTCACGGACGCATATGTACCATATAACGAGGACTTACTGTATATATATATATATATATACATATATATATATATGTATACATATATATATATATATATATATATATATATATATGTTGGTACATTGTGACAAGTTGATGAAGGTGGAAAAAGAAGTCACGGGTCTAGTTCCGAGTTCCTGAGTTTATTCCTGACCGGTTTCGCTCTATGTTTATTTCTCTGAAGAAGCATAGAGCGAAACCAGTCAGGAATAAACTCAGGAACTCGGAACTAGACCCGTGACTTCTTTTTCCACCTTCATCATATATATATATATATATATATATATACCCCTTTCACAGTTTAGGTAGCAATCATGTCACTTGTTCCTCTTGTTTCGTCTAGTGTGTTCATTACAGAGTTGTTGTGTTCAGGAAGGGAGTTAGGCTCATGAAGTCCCTTCTCTTCAGCATCAATTACCATACCTCATTTTAAATTCATGTATGGTTCCAGCTTGTGTTATATCTTTCCTTAGGCTATCCCAAGAGTTTAAACATCTGTATGGAAAATTACTTAATTGTGGGTTCAAATCCCACACTTCTTTCAGCAGTGACACCCGACTCTGAAGTCCAACCACAGCTTGGCTTCTAACAATACGCAAAACAAATATAGACACTTTACAAACAAACATTGAGGATAATAGCAAGATGAACTAAAACCACCATAATAGGACACATGCACTGGAAACCAAAATTCTTCCTACAGTACATCACACAAAAATGTGATTACTCCCAGATCACAAAACAAGCTTTTAAATAGACCACTAAACTCATTACTCGACCCCTAACCTGCTGACATAATCACCACAGGAAAATCCTTTTAAAAAGAAACAAGAACCTCACTGGCATGCTTGCATTCAGGACACCATCCAGCCCTAATGACTGTGCCAAAACAGAATAGGAATGATCACAAAATCCAGCTGCCAGCTGCTATGCAACCATTAATTAGAGGACACTGAACACATCCTACACTGTCTTGCACTATCCCAAGACAGCAGCACCTTGTGTGCTAAGACAGAGAAAGTTGATAAAAAATTTAAGTCCAGTCCGGAGACCAAATATCAGCTCTGAATGGACCTCCATAAGGAGGTGAGACAGTTGACAATTCCTCAACATTGTGTGCTAGGGTGGGGAGTGGGGTGGGGGATGGGGATTTTTCCATCATCCATCTTGCAGGACCATTACTACTTGGTACCTCACATTGGCCGGAACCCTTAGTAACTAAAGGCTAAGCTACATAGGTTTGGCCAATTAGGCTGGAGTTACAACATCTCTAGGATCAGGAAACAAAACATACCACAAAGTTAGGTTGGGTTTGGCAAGGGTGACCATGGCCACTATGAGGTTTCATGTTATATGAAGGCCCTGTTAACTCAAATTATGGAATATGCTCTCTAAGGTAATCCTCCTTGGAAATTTACATTCTTTTTTCTATACCGGTTAGGTTAAAAAAGATGGTGTCAACCATTTAACACATTCAGAGTAATTCTTTTGAATGATAATTGCCGAAAAAATTCTAATAAGTGATGTGGAGGTCAGAATCAATTTAGCAATTGGGTAAGTAAAACAAACGCTCTAGGTGTTTTTCCCACCATACATGTTGGATGAAAAAACGTTTTTTCTTTGTTACTGGGTACGTCCAACTTTTTAGTTTTGAGATGGGAAATGGTAAACATTGATTAGACATCCACTCGACGCCTTGGTTTCATGAGCTGGGCTGTAACTACAAGTTCATAGAACATTACAATTATTCTCGACGAGATGAAGTAGTTGGAAATTGTAAGTTTAATATATTTCGATACAAAAAGAAAACAGAAATGTCTGCGTTTGACGCTATATTGCGTTTAAGTTGGCTGAACTATGTAGGGTCGTCTTGTCCTTCGCGGTCAACAAAATATAAACTTCCATAACTCACTCAGAATTTCCGGTATAAATGAAGGTCAAAACCACTTCAAGCGGTGCCTAATATACTGTCGAAATTCCCGCTGCATGAACTAGCTATTACTAGCGACTTGAACACAGAAATTCAAGTCTTAAAAGTAATTTCGCATAAACACTAAATATACTACCTTTCTAATATATAGTAGTGGTTTAATGGAAAAGGGCACACGTTACGGTTACATTTCCTTATGACAGGTGTATTGTTTTATGTGGCACATGCCCAAATTATGATAAAAACAATAAAATTTAAAGGTGCGCGGTGTGACCCGACCAAACAACGGTAAATTTACGACACAGCATGTCGAGGTGTTTTCTTCAATTGTTTGTAAATGGTAGATATTTGTACTGACAGCTCAAGTTTGATATTCGCCTGGTTAGTATTATGTTGCAATGTCCTCAGTTCTAATGGTGTAGGCTTCCTCTTTATAACTGAAGATCAGCAAATTTCCTCTGAACCATATTTTCTCTTCTGTTCTGGTTTTTATTAAAGTTGCTGGGTTACAGTTCCGATATTAGTCTCAGAACGTCAGCCGAAGCAAGACCCAATCCCACACCGTAGTGCCCAGTCACGACAATAACCTCCCTAGTAAACAACTCATTTGCTCGGGCGGGGCGCGATCTCCTGACCGAAACATGAGGCCAACGTGCTATCACGTTATTACTAGATTCCTTGTTTTACGATTGTTTCCTATCCGCAGGTTTAACACGGTTGATGAACCAACATGTAACCGTTCAGGTAATATTAGATCTCATCCTACTTTCAGAGGACGACAGGATTAGCGACATCTGAGTTCTCCTTCCATTTCCAAGCTGTTGGTCATATTCCTGAATGTTTGAAAGTATTCCGTCCATTATTGACGCATCTGAAATGGGTCTCCACTGAGGCTCCTTGAGGGACGATGCATACTCAATCTGTACCTCACCTCCGTGGCTTGATAAGGTTGTGTGCACGTGATTTTTTATGTTAGAATGGATGTGGTTGTGAATGAAGTCTGATATCAGTGAAATCAGCTCGATCATAAGTGATCGGTGATAGCCTATCTTAGTTTCTTATAATTTTCAGAGTTTCTGTATCGCTGATGACAGTTATGACGCAGAGGTCACTACAGTGAAATACACAAATTCCGTCTCATTCTCTATCATATCTAGCCTTGAAATCGCTTATGGCATTAACTTGTAAGCTGATTATAATGTATGAGAAGTTGTATTTCTTTATATTTTTTCCTGTGACTTCGCGGCTTTTTCTCTTTTTGTCAAAAACCAACAAGAGATCTATCAGTTTTGTCTATCCCCTTTAATGTTTTCTCACCTTTCGCACCAGACGCCAGGTAGATGTTATCTAGTCGTTGGCCTTTTGATCCGACTCCTTCAGCCGCCACGATCTTCGTATAATTAATCTTGATTTATTTCTTCCAAGTTCATCTTTACACAATCTAACCATCTCTTTCTAGGGCTTCCCGTTGGCCTCTTTCCTCTAGGTTGCTATTCCATATATTTCTTAGGATATCTATTCTCTTCCATTATTTTTACTTGTCCATGCGATCTCAAGTTTCTTCCTATGATTTCTACAGTTGGTTCTACTAACAGATGTTTTCTTATTCTCTCGTTTCTGATTCTATCTCTTCTAGTAACTCCCATAATAATTCTAAATATTTTCATTTGCGCGGCTCCTATCTTAGATTCTATTTTATTTGTCATGTACCATGTCTCTGAGCCATACATTAGGAGTTGGCTTAAGATAGTAGTGCATGTAACCGTTTTACGCTCAATTAGTTAGAGGACAGGATAGATAAGATGGGGGAGAGGGAGGGAGGGGGAATTGGGGGTTTAGTGGAAGGGAAGAATGAAATGGAAGGAAGTCAAGAGCTATGATAGGTGTGGGGGGCATACCCTCTTGCTCGGTTATTTTCATTTTTTTTTTTTTTTTTTTTTTTTTTTTTTTTTTTTTTTTTTTACACTCAATCGGTGCAGTCTTGTCTTTTAAGAGTGGATACAAAATGTTGACATTCATGTCAAAGAGTTGGATTCTTTTCGTGATTTCACTTTCCTGATGATTATCCTGTGCAAATAAAACTCCCAAATAAGTGAATTTGTTGACTTGCCTCAGCTGTTGTTCATCTATGTATATATTGTATTCTTTTCTATCCCAATTGATATTCATAACCTCGGTTTTATTTGTGTTTATTAGACCTTTCCTTCTCGTTGCTTCCTTCCATCTATCTATCGCAGCTTGTAAATATAATTGTTTTTCCGTTATCATAGTCACATCATCTGCGTGCGCCATTGTTATTTCCTTGTCCTCGTTGATGCAAATCTCTCTCATACAATTGTCCATGAATAGGATAAACAGTAATGGTGACAAAACACCTTGTCTTACTCCTGTCTTCATGTTAAACCCTATACTTTCAATTTCCCTGTTTTTAATTTTGCTATTATTGTTCTGATATAAACTTTTCATCACTGATCAATTTCTGTGGTATACTGTAATGCTGGTCTCCTACAACTTCCCAAAGTTTTGTCCTATCTATTCTGTCGAGTGCTTTTTCCAAATATATGAATGCGATATGCTTTTATCCCATTCCCATCTCTTTTCCAAAATAAATTTCAAACGAAACTATAAGGCTATCGTTCCTCTTCCTGTCAGTTTCCTAAATTCTTCTTCGGGAGGTTCTTTAGTCTTCTTTCTAGAATTCTTTCATATAATTTACCCGTATGTGACCAAAGCGAAATCCCTTAATCATTTCCACGGTCTCGTTTGTCTCAATTTTTAAAGATAGGGCACCCTAAGGCTGTTTCCCAAAATTCAGGTACTTTTTCTCGTCTCTAAGCTTTTAGATATTTTCTCAATACTTCTACTAATTCTGGTTCTTCTTACTTAAAATTTTCTTTTGGCGTTTCATCACCATGTGTCTTTCCATTTTTCAAATTCTCCAATGCGCTTATAATTTCCTCGGTGCTTATATCTTCTATATCAACTTCCTCCTGTTGCCATTCTTCTCGAGCTTCGTGCTCAACCTCTCCTTCTTTATCCAACAGCTCTTCAAAATATTCTGACCATCGATGTTTCCGTCCTTATCGTTCACCGTCCTTATCGTTCCTCGTTTCCTTTCTTGTATTTTTTTTCGCCACAATATACAACAGTTTCTTTGTACTTTTACTGTTTTCCATCTAAAAGTTTTGCCATTTACAACTTTGTTTACGATCGTTCAACCAATTACTAGTCTAACCTAATAGGCTAATGGGCTACCACTTATTCCGTGTGAAACTAATTTAATAAGTAGTCTTTCGTGGGGGACGGTATCAATTTTTTTTTTGCAAAGTCTAGATATATTAAATCTATCTTGTTTCTTTTGTCATTATTCGAGATGACAGTGTTGTAGAATTCGAGTAAGTTAGTCACGCAAGAACATTTCCGTCTGAATCCATGCTGGCTATCATTTATCAAACAGTTACCTTTTAAATGATGTTCGATAGCATCTTTAATGATACTTTTAATAATTTTTTTATGATTGAAGTCAAACTTATAGGCCTGTAGTTATTTGGTTTCTTATTGTCACCTTTTTTTAATATACGAGTAACGTTAGTTAGTTTCCATTCTCTTGAGACAGCTCTGGGTATGATGGATTTCTTAAAAATAATTTATAATGGAACAACAATCTCATTTTTCATTTCCTTTAAGATTCTTGGATGCCAACCGTCAAGCCCTGTTGTTTAATTAACTTGAGTTTTTCTATAGACCTTTTATTATGAATTATGTTTTTGTTATAAATCATCATAGTTCCCTCACTAATAGTCATGCGATGGAACAACGCTATCAACGACGATGACACATCAACTTTCTAGCCGACTACACGGGTGTAGAGAGATGACGTAGTGCCTGCCGAGCACGTGCTTGAAGAAACCATTCATCTATGATTAGTTTATTAGTAAGTTTATTTGGCATTGCATCAATATACATGAAGTGCAGATAATGAAAATAACACGTAGTTCGAAATTACAATTGCCGAGGATAACAAGAAAAAAAAAGCATAACGTAGTATTTCTTAGATCTATGATAATAACCTGAAACCTCTGAATGTATATGCAATTGCGTTATTCTTATGATGATTTATGTTGTACAGGTAATTCCTGTATACGTTTGAGTTGTGTGTTTTTATGTTCAGTTGGTCGTGATTGTGTGATATGAGATAGGGGTTGAAAGCTGTTGCGTAGAATTAGGTACCTGTCATTTTCATATAATCTATGGGGGAGGATTTTGGTTTCTGAATGCAGGTGTTCTTTAATTAGTGGACTACAACTTCCCATCTGGTCTTTCGTTCACGGATGTTTCTGCCTAATTTTATAACAATATCAAGGGAAATTCCGTTTCATTTATTACAGAGAAAGATATTGTCTAACCAAATTTTTTCGCTTCCAAGAAAAGAAGTTTTAGTTTTGCAAGGGAATTTCAGTCAGCCAATTATATAATGTGTTAGAAAATTATCTGTATTTTCCATTTTATGCAGAAGAAAAGGATAATTTTTTCCTCAGAGGTTATGTTACTATTGTCATGAGGCCTACCGTAATGGTCGGGGAGACCTAACCCCCAAGATATTCTTTTTTAACATTCCTCATTGATGCAAAACGATCACAAAACCACATGATCCAATAAAATGCCGAATAACCACAAAGGAAACCGTAAAAAACTAAAATTCCGGTTTCCTCATTGATATATAAAATTTACCTAACTTTAACATTGGTTATAAAATCTTATTTAGAATTGAAAATGTGTCTGTGATGAACTGTGCGCAGGAGACACGTGGTATTCGGGTAAAAGAGGATGAAGAAGATGTATGTGGATCTACAAACGCGGTTAAAGAACCTAAATGTATGTGAGGATCTGCGAGATGGCCATAAAACTTTCCCTTAATCGCAACTAACGCCACACTCAGAAAAAAAGAAAGACATTTCACAGGAATGAATGAATCAAGGCTATCAAACAAAAATTACACTTTCCATTTTTTACTAACGAAATTAACAATGTGAGACAATTTTCTAATAACCTGTATTGTTTGGACCTATTTTTCATAGGCTTTGCGTTACCATTTTTATAGTGTACCCTTTGCGAAGACAAAGAAAATTTGAATTGGAAATTACAAGGTTCTTTCTTTAACCGATTTGCAGACTTATTTCTTGTCACAATTTACAGATGAAGGATATTTTTATACATTTATCTATTTATCATTATTATCAGTTTTTTATATATCTGTTTCTGACGTAGGGCAGTGGGCGAGATGCAGGGATGACCCGACATCCAGGAGGAGCCAAGGTAAGAGGGAGGGAGTGGTGGTGAATGGGAGTGGATTATGTGGAGAGTGGGGATGGAATATGTGGGAGTGGATTTTATGCCTTTGTTTTTGGCTACCTCCCTTGTAAGGGGGAAAAGCCATTGGTATATATATATATATATATATATATATATATATATATATATATATATATATACATATATATATGAATATATATATATATTGGGTTGGAGTGGGTTTTTTTTGGGGGGGAGGGGGGCTACCTCCCTTGGTACATGTATCTTTATTCATTCACTTATTTATTTTATTTATTTATTTATTTATTTATTTATTCATTCATCCATTCATCCATTCATCCATTCATCCATTCATCCATTCATACATTCATTCATTCATTTTTAAGTTTGCGGGACAGTCCGGAACATATCATACAAAGTATCAAGAAATGGTGTCACGTGATGCCCCTATTAGGAATGGCGGCACCCAGAGAAGATCGGTAAGGGAGGGTACCCCTTGACCTTAGGCCAGTGGTTCCCAATCGGTGCGCCGCGGCACCAAAGGGTGCCGTGACATCAACTGAGGATGCCACCAAAATAGAGGGCAAAAACAATTTTCGTATTACCGACTCTCTCTGTCATCCATTTTTGTTCATTAAAGCAGCATCAGTGTAAAGATGAGTATCTTCATATTATCCAGGGACAAAGTTTTGTTACACTGATGGTGAATCAACAAAATACTGACAAACTAGAATTTAGACTTTCTAATAAGGGTGCCGGGGACTTCTGAAAGGGTTGGCAAGGGTGCCTCAAGCCACAAAAGGTTGCCAGGGGGAAGAGTGCGCCTTCAGGAAGCCTAGGGTCGCCTCGGAAGGTGGTCTTCTTTGGTTGGCCTGCGTGTACAGAGACTTTTCCTCCTGTTTTCAACCTAGGTTGATAAAGAAAGGTTTCTGTCGGAGTTCTAAGTGTAGGACAGAAGTTCTCAAATAATTCAGCTTTGAAAAAAAAAATGATTTTTGTGTGTCTTTGGCTACTGGTTGTTTAATTATGAAAATGTTGTGAAGAAACAGATTTCTTTTGGAGAGACCCAATGGAGTGACCTTTATGGATCCTGACTCATCCCCTCACGTTTTCACAAAGACACCTAAGAACTTTTAGCCACATATTCGTTCAATAACGATTGCGTGATATACATGAATTTAAGAATAATAATGCTAAACTTACGCAAATGTGTAGTGTATATATAAGACACGAATAACAAGTCTATGACGTCATATTTTCGTTCGAAGACAGAGAAGGGAAGGCTAGAAACATTGCGTCGTTGTTTATTATACTTGGTAATCGCCGGGCGATGCTACAGCATTGACTGCAAAGAATGGTCATTCCAGCTTGCTTTATACGTAGTTTTTTAGAGATGATTAATCTATAATACGTATGGGATATGATCCCCCAGCCCTTATTAAAAGACGAGAGAATATATCAACTAGAACATCATATTCTTTTCTTACGTAGTGTAGTTGTAAATGCAACATAAGACATCATTTCAGGACTATTCATCACCAAAAATATTGTCAACAAGCTTCCTCCCCCTCCCCCTGACCCGACCTCGTGTCAGCCTCAGGTCAACTAGGGTTGGGGCAGTGATGTTCTGTATTTTCTCGTGTTCCCTTTCTTTTGTAAGAGGTTGCTACTTAAGATAGCCTCCTCCCTGCCACTTTGTACTACTGAAGAGGATTGCAGGTAGCAATCGAAATATATAGTTCCGCTTACGCAACTTTTTCTTTCGTCCGACTGTGGTGTTAGTTGTGATAAGACTTGTAGCACAAGACTCCACAGAGTTAGGCGTTGCTTAAATTTTGCTTATTGTTTCCTTACGAAGAAACACTAACGGGTTGTCTGTGAGAACAAATAATTTTATATTACTTACTCTTACTCCACTGGTTTTCGGGCCACTTGGTGATCCATAACTGCTTCTGAAACGTCTCGCCATGTCCTTCTGTCCTGTGCCACCACCTCCTTCCATTCTCTTGGTTCTATTCTGCATGTCCGCACATCTTCTTCAACGCATCTCCTCCATTCTTTTCTAGGTCGTCCAAGTGGTCGTCTTCCAATGTAATTTTACATAGGGATGAATATTGGATAAAAAAATGTTTTACAGCCTATTACAACAAGACATCCTTTTTCAATAGTGGAGTAATTTCGTTCAGATTTATTGCATTAAAGCTCAAACAGCTACATTACTTGTATCGATGTACAAGCGGAAGAGTTTAGAACATTCTGGAGCTTGCAGGACAGGTCATCAACGCGTGCTTTAAGTTTTGAAAATAATTTTGACGTGATGATGACCATGCAAGCTTCTTAAGGATGAAACGCACGAGAGGCTGTTTAGCCGCTCAACCGCTGCGGCTGTTTAGCCGTTTTTATAGAACACACTACTTTTAATGAAATTGCGCGCATTAGCGGTTAAGTAACTAATGCGCGCAATTCCATTAAAAGTAGTGTGTTCTATAAAAACGGCTAAACAGCCGCAGCGGTTGAGCGGCTAAACAGCCTCCCGTGCGTCCGTAGCCTTATTCGTACGTGATAAATCTGTGAGGACTTCAGCTAAATTGAAAAAGAAAAGACAAAATTCTTTATATTATCCGATCACTCCTAGAAATTTACGAGTTTCTTCTGCCCGATTTTGTTTCATCCAAAAGGGAAATATTAATACATTTAACGCGAATAATATGCCCACAATCACAAACATACTGTTTTACTAAGATTAATTTATTTTCTAACTTTTTCTCATACTTCATCTTCTCATTTCAGTTTACAACTCACCAATTCTTTTCCTTCCCTCTGACTTTCTGTAAAACAGTTTCCGACCGTTTTCCCTGATTTCTTTGATTTTTAGAAACGCAAGTTCCCACTCCTGCGAGTTCCTGTCACATGCCTCATGAGCCGTGAAACAAAAACTAACTAGAGGATCCCTAAACGCGCTCACTGGAAATAACTTCCTCTTATGCACAAATATGATTTAATTTTCCCCAAGACTTTTCTTCCTCTCTCACGCAATTTGATCTCGCGAAAGTGGGTGGTTTGATTTAGGTGATCCGTGATTCATTTACTCGACAAAGCTCTAACAAGTAAATTGTCGTGTAATAAAGGCTCCGTCCTAACTTGGTGTTTCTTAGACTTGTCGACAACTGCAGTTCTAAGGGGACCATGAACTATTCCTAAAGCCGTTGGGATTGTAGGTGATAAGCAACAGAGACCACATATTTTATAATTAGTTTATAGAGGGTTTGTTCAAATTGTAACGATATAGGATATGATCTTTGGTGAGTTTGGATATCCCTGTGGAATTCAAAGATCATGAAATATTTTATTAATCACTGAATGATGATCTATAATTTTATATACCGCAGCAGAATAGCTGCTATCCACAGGACTCCAATGAATGCATAATTAACACTCATGGGAATATATATATATATATATATATATATATATATATATATATACACACACACACACACACATATATATATATATATATATATATACACACGAGAAATCACATGAACTTGTGATTCTAAATATGCAGAAAAACCACAAAGGAAAATAATGAAATCATAACCGAGGATGTCAAAATAGACAAAAGCGCTCGATCATAATTTTATTATTTTCCTTTGTTCTTTTTCTGCACACACACACACACACACACACACACACACACACACACACACACACACACACACACACACACACACACACATATATATATATATATATATATATATATATATATATATTGGTGTATTTCGGTAGCAGGTTCTCATGTAGACAATTTTGATTGAAGTTCACAGCAGCTTCTGCGTTCACGACTTTTTTGCTGAGAAGTTGTACATCTCTGATGATGGAACGGTGAGCAATGGGTAGCTCCCATAAAAGTTGTCCGAAAGAAATAGAAAGTTCTTGTAGATGAAGAACACTTCATTATAACAAGCTTTCGACCTACATAGGTCATCTTCAGGTTATGGTACAGGCAAAGAAGGGAACAGTTTATATAGGGAACTAAATACAGAGTGGCCAGCCTCGACCAATCACGTGCCTCCTTTTCTTCCACTCTGTATTTAGTTCCCTATATAAACTGTTCCCTTCTTGGTACAGTAAAATTAGCAAGTTATTCATATTGAAAGTTTGAGTTGACCTAAGGTTATAAAATATCCTTTTAGCACGATTGTAAGCTTTGTCAAGAACATGTGTGGGGTATTGTAGCTTAGTACCAATGTCGTAAATACATCTTATTTCATCATCGATGTACTCTGGGCTGCAAATGCGTAGGGCCCTGAGGTACATCGACGAAAAAACAGATATCTTTACGCCATCAGGGTGTGGGGAATAATAATGTATATATGAACAAACACTGGTTGGTTTGCGATATACACCGAACTTCAACTCACTTTCACGGCAGTAGATATTACAGTCAAGCAAAAGCAAAATCCTTTCATTCCCTATCTCCACCGTGAACTTAATAGAACTAACCAAATTATTAAGCTTAGATAAAAAATCATTTACATTATCTTGAATGGTCCGTGAAAGTGAGTTGAAGTTTAGTGTATATCACAAACCAACCAATGTTTGTTCATATATACACTATTATTCCTCACACCCTGATGGCGTAAAGATATCTGTTTTTTCGTCGATGTACCTCAGGGCCCTACGCATTTGCAGCCCAGAGTACATCGATGATGAAATAAGATGTATTTACGACATTGGTACTAAGCTACAATACCCCACACATGTTCTTGACAAAGCTTACAATCGTGCTAAAAGGACATTTTATAACCTTAGGTCAACTCAAACTTTCAATATGAATAAATTGCTCATTTTACCGTACCAAGAGAACCTGCACAATATTCCAAATATATTACGTAAATTTAACATTAATGTAGTTTTTAATTATAAGAACACTGTAAGACAACTGCTCATAAATAATTCTGTCAATAGTGATAAAGGGTGTGTGTACAAAATACCTTGCAAATCATGTAATCAGTTTTATGTTGGTCAGACTGCTAAAACACTCACAACACGAATCAATCAACACAAGAAATACGTTAGAGAGGGAAACCAATCTAGCGGTATATTCAACCACATGAACCATTTTAACCACCCAGTTGACTGGGATAACGCTAAAGTCATCACATACAACAACAACATAACAGAAAGAAATTTAATTGAATGCAGTTTGATCAAATCTATTAAGGGGATAAATGTTAATCTTCATCAAGGTTTGTACAAATTAGATAGTTTTATTTCTCATGAAATTTCAAAATTGTTTAAGTTGTAATATAAATTATGAGCAGTTGTCCCATACTTGTTGGTTACCAGGACGGCCCAAACGTCCCATACTTGTTGGCTACCAGGACGGCCCAAACGTCCGGCACGTGTACTTCTTCCACTACCTCTCCGAATGCCCTCTTCACTATGTCATATATTCTGTACCTTGTTTCTTCATCTCATAATTCCTTCTTTGTATCTGCACTGAAGGTGTAATTATACGAAAGCGCTCTGCTTTGTTAGTTTACTTTTCCTAGTGGTTATTTATGCATTTGTGAACACACGCTCCTAGTGTTTTATTGCATATATATATATATATATATATATATATATATATATATATATATATATATACAGACTCTCCTCAACTTATGTTCATTCGATTTTACGTTTGAACTGACTGTAAAAAAAAAATGTAAATATATATATATTTTTTTTGAGTGAATTTTTTAGTTTAGCGCGCTCTCCGTAGTTCAAACGATACTTACGCATGACGCTGCGTCCATTGTTTAAATGGCACAAACGACAGACTGAACGTGCCTTGCCTCCTCCTCCTCTTCCTCCTCCTCCTCCTCCTCCTACTCCCCTCCTCCTTCCTCTCCACCATCTCACTTTATGTTGCTTGAATTTAATTTATTTGAAATTAATGTTATCATTTTACAATGTTATGTGTATAATTAATGATTTAGGGGTGTTTTATAAGATACGGTAATAGAATTTACGGATGTATGGTACAGTAACAACTTACGTCCATTTTCAACTTACGTTCGGGCGTTCGAAACGTAACTAAAACGTAAGTTGAGGAGCGTCTGTATATATATATAAATTTATACATATATATATATATATATCTATATATATATATATATATATCTATATCAAAAGGCATATTTCCCCTTGTAAGAGAGGTAGACAGCCAATGCATGCACTCACACCCACCCATCCCACACCTATCCATCATCCATTTGTTTCCCTTTTGTCTTAGCTTCTTGTGGATGAAGATCCATCCCTTCTACCCGTTCACTGCCCGGATCAGAAGGAATGCAGCAAGACACAG
>NC_134809.1:15110917-15210917 GCF_046742065.1 Oratosquilla oratoria
AGATCTTACAATGTCACTCCCCTGAGCTTGTATCGCAGTTACAGATATTCTACATAAAAAAAAAGATCAGACGCTAAAGTTTATGTTCAGAATACATTCTTCCTTAAGTTACATAAGAACATAAGGATGAAAGTGACTGCAAGGGATTATAAGGCCTATACTAGGCAGTTCCATGTCCATTACCACCTATCATCCCCATCCATAAAGTTGTCTAACCTTTTCCTAAAACAACCGATAGTTTCAGCGCTCACTACATGGTTACTAAGTCTATTCCATTCGTTGACCACTCTATTAGTGAACCAATTTTTGCCTATTTCCTTTTTAAATCTAAATTTGTCCAATTTAAATCCATTACTGCGAGTCCTGCCTTGTTGTCTTAATATGATGACCTTGTCTGCATCACTCTTGTTAAAGCCCTTAATCCACTTGAACACCACTTGAATATCACTTGAACAGTTCAGAATTATTGCACTCCAGCATGATTTATTACTTACATCGACAGAAATGAGTGATGATGATGTGAGTTGAGAAAAATCGATTAATTATTTATCGATGTGGATTTGAAACCAAACTCGGATCCGATAGTCGCTCATCATTACAAGGCTGGGCAAATTTGTATATATTTCAACATCTACAAGACTGGAACTTCGTGTAAATTATTATTTCTAAAGTCAACGTTGATTATTTTGCTCTGGATAGAAATATAGTCGTATTTCTATTTGCCTGAAAACTACATTTTTGAAGACAGTGATGTTGGTGGAATTATACGCGCTCTGAGTATTTACCAATAAGCTATATACGAAATAGAAGTATATCAACTCTAGAACACATATATCAGTCCATACCAATCATATTAATCTAACTCAGCGTTTCTCAACCAGGCTTCCCCGGAACCCTTAAGCGGCCCATACACGATCAATTATATTGCGCAATTTCATTGTCAATACTCTGAATTGACAATTAAATTGACCGTGTATGGGCGCGCAATTTCATTGTCAATACTCTGAATTGACAATTAAATTGACCGTGTATGGGCGATCTATAGCCCATACACGGTCAATTTAATTGTCAATTCAGAGTATTGACAATGAAATTGCGCAATATAATTGATCGTGTATGGGCCGCTAAAGGTTCCGCATACAGTCCCTCAGAGTTTCGCGAGAACAAGTGAGATAAGGTAATACACTTTTGATTTTTTTTAAAATTTCATATACGTAATATAATTAAACACGTACGACATATTCTTGGTTATTATAACAATGTAATATAGACATTATCCTATCAAACCTATTATTACGATGAAAACAAATGAGAAAGATAGGTATATGTTTTTTTTTTTCTTTTTCTTTTTCTTTTCTTTTTTGCGCAGGGGTTCCTTGAGACATATAATTTATTCTAAAGGTTACGCAAGGGTAAAAAGGTTGAGAAACGCTGATCTAACTTATGCTAACTCATCTAAATACTTCTCAAAACTGACGAGAAACGCAACATGAAATGACATTCGTCTTGGGAAGTAATGCATTAACATGATAAAGACGGTCGAACCATGATCGTGCAACGCTGATGTGATGCAAAGGATTATACTGTAATCCATTCATAGGCGTAATTGAATGCACTGAGACACGCTCATTCACTACGAGGCATGGCAGTGATTCATCTAATAGCTGGAAGGCCATCTTTGATGAAAACTTTTGAGGTAGAGGACATTGGGATGTCGATGGCGATAATGCAGTGTCTATGGTTTCGGCTTGAAATCCTCTTAGAGTTCTTCTTTGCCCTCAGAGAAAGATATCTGTTCGCAAATATTTCTAGACTTCGTGAATGTTATTAGAAAGAGACTTTCTGAAGTACTGAATTCAGTGTATTGTATTGCAGAGAGATACTGCGGACGAATTGTCATTAAATAACCTAAAAAAACACCCAAATCTATATTAAGTTGCACAGTTTGGTAATGCTGTGATTTTGGGAAAACATTTCTTTATCTTGTTTCCTTTATATGAAACTATGTCTGATAAATTACTTATGGCGTAACAAACATGGGTGAAGCATTTCAATCCGTTTCTAGTAATTAAGTAACTACCAATGTTGTAATTTCCTTGTCTGTGAGTACCTGTCAAGGTATTTAGAGGTTCCTTCCCTTAACTGCATAGAGTCATCTGGGGCAGACATACTAAACATGCACATTGAAGTCGAACCACTCACAGGGTTGCAAATCCATCTCACACTTTGTCCTCAATATGACCTTTGAGATCTGATTCTGTTAAAAAAATATTCGTTTTCTCTGTCTTTTGTTTTTACTGGTTCTTTATATTTTTCACTTAATGTTCATCAGCAACTCCATTTCGACTGGCTCCTCTTTCTATCGCCGCATCTGCTAAAATCGAATTGCACCTGCGTGTCGGGTCTGTTTCCAATCAGAGAAGTTATTTGTCTCCCTGTCCAGGAAGCTGGAAAGCAGAACGAGAGCGTCCTTCTGCATAGAGAAGATTAAAGTTACCTTGACTCTTCCGCTACAGAGATAGTTTCTTTCGGACGAATAAAATCGGTTGTCGGTGAATAAAACAAAAGAACTACTCACGTAAATCGTAAAATGCAAACAGAACAGGTGATAACACTTCAGTGATTGGTATTGTATTTTCTCCGTTCTTTGTTTACAGTCAAATTGTTCCCTTACAGTTGGTCACATAACAGTTGTACATATTTTCTGAGAAGCCGAAAAAATACCATACAATACTTTCTTCCAGAATAAACATTTCAAAGAATTTTGTATAAAATGTACTTTAGGTAAAGTGGTTTTCTTCCTTGTACATATGTTTTGAATGTTTTTATGTCTCCAAAATAATAACGAAAAAATCTCTGCATAAACGAATAATTTATGTAAAATCATGTGTGGATAATCTTCTACCAGTAGTATGTGCGTGGGCACGCGGGTGCATGTGTGTACGTATTAATTTATGTGCGTGTGTATCTGTGTGTATATGACTACGTGTATGTCTGTGTGTGTGGGCATTTGTGAGTCTGTTTATTTGAGTGTATGTGTGCGTGCATGCTTATGTTTGTGTGCGTTTGTGAGTCTTATGTATGTGTTTGTGTGTGGGTGTTTGTATATGTGTATACATGTATGTCCTTGTGTGTGTGTGTGTGTGTGTGTGTGTGTGTGTGTGTGTGTGTGTGTGTGTGTGTGTGTGTGTGTGTGTGTGTGTGTGTGTGTGTGTGTGTGTGCATGTATGCGTGCGTTTGTGAGTGTGGGCGTATGTGTGTGTGTGTTTGTGCATGTGTGTGCTTGTGTGTGTTTGTGTATGTGTGTGTTTGTGTATGTGTGTTTGTGTGTGTTTGCGTATGTGTGGGCTTGTGTGTGTATGTGAGTGTGTGTTTATGCGAGTCCGTGTATATGTCACGCACACACACACACACACACACACACACACACACACACACACACACACACACACACACACACACACACACACACAAACATTACCCATAGATAGGTCATATATGAGTTCTGAGCTCTCTTCCGGGAGGGAAAATAGCTGTTGATCACGAGTCCAACACGTGATCCAAGACCATGGTGAATCACACACACACACACACACACACACACACACACACACACACACACACACACACACACACACACACACACACAATAGACACACATACACACACACGCACACACATACAGTGGTGGATGTATGGAACATACTAGATGAAACAATGGTGTGTGCAAAAACAATACACGAATTTAAGAGCAAATTAGATATGGCGAGATACAGGGACGGGATATCACGATCGTAGCTCCCCTTCCCGTAAGATCCAACTAGGTAAATAGGTACGTAAATACACACTCACACACACACACACACACACACACACACACACACACACACACACACACACACACACACACACACACACACACACACACACACACACACACACACACACACACACGTATATATATATATATATATATATATATATATATATATATATAAAAATATATATATATATATATATATATATATATATATATATATATATATATATATATATATATATAATACACACACACATACACCACACGGATACACACACACTAGGACGCATCCACTATATCAGCTAAACGTGTGTGCTTGTGCTTGTGCCTGTGCATGTGTGAATGTGTGTGGGTGTGTATGATACTGAGAGGGAGAGAGAAAGAGAATGAGAAAAAATATGCAATCTTGATTATCAATTATTCTCACGCAGTTGATGCGAGAGAGAACTGATATGATACAATTTTCAGTATCAATGCGTTCTAATTTCTTCCAATTGTATAGTGATATTATGTTGCATCTTGACTTATTTTACGAATTTATGCATCGAAAAAATGATTAGAATAATGATAGTTGTTTTCTGACTTTCAAACTTTGCAACAGAGACGATGCACTGAATAACTTGTTCAATATTTTTTTCATATGAGAACAGGTTTCAAAATGTGGTTTACATTTCTGCAGACAAATTTACAATAGCAAGGAAACTTAAATGTGTTTCTATATTCTCTTTTAAAGTCTTATATTATATCCTTTTTTTGAGAAACTATATTATTCAAGAATCTGTAACATCAAGAATTTTAAAAACGTAACAAAATACGTAAATACGGTAACGTTCCCGTACCGAAATTTGTATGTCCCGCGCTCTCGTGTTGATGAAGGCGGGGACGGAGGAGCGGTGGGGGAACACTTCAGCTCGCCACGAAGGCCGAGCGCCCGTTCGTTGACCCCACCAGTCAAAGAGAGCGTACCACTTTCTTGTCCTGATATCCTGTCCCTGTGGTTTTTAATGTACAACCATGAATGAAAAGTTGCTTTGAATAATAATAACTTTTCATAAGAGAAATTTATCTAGGCCGGGATAGGATATATTCAGAGAAAGATCATAATATGTGACGGTATACAGCAATCCACGGTTATCTACAAATGCGATAAAGATGGTAGATTTGCGGTGTTCAATAATGATCCAAAATACAAGAGTGATATATAAGATACACTCTGGTGTGAGGCAAAATGCAAAGGTCATGCACCTTATCGCAGGAGGGATAGAAAACTCGGCAGGTCTGAGCCTGCGCTCTCTACCTGTCACTGACCCAGGCAACCAGCTGGAGTCTCACAGAATCAATTTTGGCGCCACTGCCTCTACGTCACATCGGCGGAGGAATATTATCCTACAATAATCCTTATTTTCTCTCATACGGAGCCACAGAATGTTGCAAAATTCTGTGTATGGGCAGAGTGAATGTTTTTACAGCGGCTGAACTGTTAAATAGGGTATGCAAATAGCTTGGTGTAGAATTGTAAAACTATCAAAACATTGGGACTACATCGCCGTCGGAACAGCTGAGATGGGACGGCGGGGTCATTGACTCGCCACTCAAGTTGCGATTGTACTGTACATGGGCTCACTGGCTAGGGAGACGAGTGAGATCTGCTTCATTCGCTTTTCTGAACGATTTAACAAAACCATGACGGTGATATTACTGTTGGACGTGTCAATGGAAAAGATAAGTGTGTAGCACTATCGGCTTCATATAAAAATAGTCTGTACAAAGTGTTTTAAAGTCATGCCGAGGCAAAGAAGAGAGGATATCGCGACCAAGCCTAAGTCTCATACCTTGAGGTGGCTGAACGGCATTTTTATCAAGAGTGTTTTATTAAAGTAATTGCTTGAAGAGCATGGATACAAGCCAGTGGTACAGTGCATTCATTTGGCTTTAGCAAGAGGTGGTAGTTAAGTTAGTTGATCAACTTGACGTGATCGAGATGTGGTTGACCCATATGTTGACGAGCATGCAAGGAAGACCCTGCTTTCACATTTTTAACATCGAAGCAGTGTTTTTAAGATTCTACCATCGTGTTGTCCTGGCAGTGTAATACTGAGTGACAACGAAGGATGCCCGTACAGATAATGTGTAAATCTATTACAGTATAATCTCGAGTGTGGTGTCACCCACTGTATTAAGAAAATTCGGTGATAAATGATGTTTGTATTAAAAACCGCCGCAGACGACGATTAAGATGTTTATCTAACTAGTGACGGTGTGTTCAAGTTACAAGATAATGTATGTTGGCAAGGGATGTGATGTGCACTGTTGCAGTTGAGTGTGTTGGCAGTGAATAGTTGTAGTGTTGTCTGTCCACTCTAATAAAAAGAATATAAAAAAGAAAGAAGGAAAGAAAAAAAAGTCTTGACATATTCGGAGGCAAGGCTTCCCGCATCTTCGGATACTTGTGTGTGCGTGTGTGTAGTACACCAGTAGCCATAGAGGTTATGCAACTGAGCATGATCTTGTACTTGTTGGATATCTAAACCACTCTTTACATCATGGCAATCAGGTAGGTAGGCTCGTGCTTGCGTCACGTGTATATTTGTCTTGTAGATATATGGGCACGTAGCACGTGCTTATTTTTTTTTTAGCCGGTTGCTATACAGCATTTCTTGCTTGCTATCATTACTGTGTTCGTCGTGCATACATTAACGTTTTCCATGATACTTGTGTGCAGGGAAAGTTGAGAACTTGATCACTTTACGTGTAATTGGTAGTAATGACGTTGGCGTGTTCATACATCTAGATTGACTTAGTCATGCCAGCGTTCACACGTGTGGCCGAGCTTTTGCCACACGAAAATGTTCATTACAGGATTCGGTGACAGGAAACGTAGATAAATCTTTGCCAAACTGTATGTAATTTTACCCGCACTCTCTCATAATCCTTTCCCTCGTTTCGTTTCGTTGTATTATGTCTCGTTTAGTACATTAGTGTGAAAGTTTTACTCGTTCGTTGGTTTGCATTCGTCGCGTGATTTATCGAGTCTGTTCCTTGGCCTTCTGTGTGTTTCCTGTCGCGTCGAGCTTAGTTGCTGCATGACTTTCTTGTTATCACATGAGAAAGTTTGCCCAAATTCTTGATCTACTTGTTTTTATGCCTTGTGAACTGGCTACTCACGCTACGGCGCATCATCTCCGGATGGAGGGAGTGTATTTATAAAACTTTGAGCAGCAGTGAAGTTATGTTAAGTGAAGAGATTGACTTTAGGCTTATGACCCCCTTGGCTACGATAACGCGTTCACAGACTCCGTTCCGACTAACTCAGACGATTTCATTCACCATATATATATATATATATATATATATATATATATATATATATATATATATATATATATATATATATATATATATCGCTTCATGTTATTATTATGTTGAGTGCACGTGAATAGTTGTCTGATTTAAACCATTGCTTTCTTTGATCATAAACGTATCCTGTCATATATTCGTTATAAAACATGAATAGTATGTTAACTATGTCAATGTGTACCTTTTTTTAAACCATGTGCTACAGGCGTTTTATTTTTCAGAAACGGAATTAGTATATACCGGCTTTAATGTGGTAACATTGATTTTTTAATTCCACCACGTTCATTGTGCCAAGTGGCGAGCCAGCAAGGGCACAACTTGTCTTAAAGTGGCACTGGTCCTTTCAACGTGTGGGCTAACCCTGAAATGAAGCCGCACACGTTGAGTTGGCTGTATAGGCCCATTTGATATATATATATATATATATATATATATATATATATATATATATATATATATATATATATATATATATATATATATGTAATATATATATATATAATTATTTTTTTATCAGGTGAAGATATGCTATTTTCGAGGTCGATAAAGGATATACACACATTCATCTCACAGTTAGCTTCTGCCGCGTTTGTGCTTAGAGTATAAATTTTCTTTGCAATACTTTTCCTTGTGACTGATGGAGCTTGAGGAGTGGCGGATCGTTCTGAGGATTTCCAGCGAGGGAAACCGGGCTCAGGGAATGAATGCTCCAACCGGCTTTGTGTCGACTGTCAAGTGTTGAAGATTTATCCCCATCGCGTGTTTTCTGCACTGTAGGGGGGTGTTGGAGGCTGGCTGGCTTCTCGTGCCGCTAGGTTGGCGAATTCCACATTACAGGAACAGGCAGTCCCACCGGTAAGATAGGCCTCTCGTGAGGTCGGATGCCACGCCATAGGAAATTTTTTTCTCCCTGTAGAAGAAAGTGCTCCTTGCCTTAAGTGGCTGATCTCAGCGTTTGTTCATCATGCATTGGCTTGCCATTTTTTATTCTTCAAAATAAATCGTTTGTCAAACCCTTTCGGTGCTTAGGGCAATAATTTCCTGATTACACGCTGCACAGCAGCTGCATGCTTATTATCGTCATGTAAGTCAGGGAACTATAACGAGTGTTCATTGTAGGATTCAGTCATTACGCAATTCAGGGTAATGCATCGAAAATAATGATATTGGTAATTATAACAGTGATGATGATAAGGATGATAATCATTACCTACGATACTACAGATATTAGTAGTAATAATCGTAATAATGATTATGATTATGATGATAATGCGTCTTCGGCATGATGTCGACAAAATTTATGCTGATTAACGTCAGACGACTTTAAACCGCTCAGGGAACGTCGCCGACGTCTCGATAAACTCGTTTGTTGTTATGAGGAAGAGGAGGGGGAGGAGGAGGAGGAGGAGGAGACGATCCACAAGTTTTATCCTGACTCATGCTAGCACATTTCGATTTGTTTGTCATTTTGCCGAATATCATTATATATTATAGTGGGTACAGGAATAGTAGAAGTAGTAGTAGAATTCTAAAATAATTCTCCCTTAGCGCAAAAAAAATTGATTATCATAATGTTTCATGAGCAACGGGTTGAGCTTCGAAAACACATTGTAACTCTGCGGACCCAGGATGATGATGATGATGATGATGATGATGATGATGATCCTCCTCCTCCTCCCAAGTGTGAGGGGAGGGTGTAGAGATGATCCACCAACGCTGTTCGTAGCAGAAGTCAGTGAACTGCCATTCAAAGAAGTAACTGCCCATCGGGCTTCGAGGAGAAAGGAGAGGAGAAGGGGGTTGAGAGGAGAGGAGAGATGAGTTTCGTTCTCATCACAGTGTGGGTGGGGAATAGCGAAAGCTGATCACGCAACGATAGGAAGAACCGGAGGCGGAACAGAATACACACATATACACCATATGTAAATATATTATATATATATATATATATATATATATATATATATATATATATATATATATATAATGTGTGTGTGTGTATACACTTACATTTGTCAACCACAGTTCACTTTTATTCTAAGCCATCAACGTCGAGAAACTCGAGGAGGCATACATGCAGGAACTGATACGTTGATGGCTTAGAATTAAAGTGAATTGTGGTTGATAAATGTAAATCTATTCACTGCGACCCATTCAGTGTTGTACATATATATATATGTGTATATATATATATATATATATATATATATATATATATGTATATGTGTGTGTGCGTGTGTGTATGTATATATGTATGACGTAAGTAGGAGTAGGAAACACAGGAGTCTTAGTCTGAGTTTACTCCTGACTAGTTTTACAGGTGTGCTTTCTCAAAGGAATGGTTTACAAAATGGATTGTGGGCATTTATGCACAAGTTAGGCCTCACTACCTCCCCGCGTTGCCAGAGTTGGCGACAAGTGTGGACATCATCGAATGACATATTTATTATTGACTAAGACTCCTGTGTTTCCTACTCCCACTTACGTTGACCTGCCAGAATGTCTCAACATATATATATATGTATATATATATATATATATATATTTTTATTTTTATTTATCAACCACAATTCACTTTAATTCTAAGCCATCAATATCGAGAAACTCGAGGAGGCATACATGCAGAAATTGAAACGTGGTATAGTAAGGACTCGAACCTCCGCTAGCACGTGACATGTGATAGTGACTTAACCGGTCGCGCATGTCTCTTGATGGCGTAATCGGTTAAGTCACTATCACTTGTCACGTGCTAGCAGAGGCTCGAGTCCTTGGCTATACCACGGTTCAAATTCTACATGTCCTCGAGTTTCTCTCGATGTTGATGGCATAGAATTAAAGTGTATTGTGGTTGATAAAAATGTATACGAGTATATGTTCACTGGAACCCATTCACACACACACACACACACACACACACATATATATATATATATATATATATATATATATATATATATATATATATATATATATGTTGGTATAGTAATTGCTATCGTTATGATGATATCGCCTTACCTTTCATAACATGGACGAGGGTATCATGCACAAAGAGAATTATTTTCCAGTCTTGATTTAGACTCAGATCCGTTTCCGTTGCAATTAATTAAGGTGGTGTCATGTTTTTTCTAATATGTTGACGTCGTGGTTGTCCATGCAATCCAAGTGCCATGATTTCTCAAAGAATGTTATCTTTGGATAATGTAACGGTTTCCAAGTAGGAGAAGGAAACATAATTTGGGGAAGGGACCCCTTGGGAATGTATTCTGTTCTTCCTTCATCTCATTGCTAATATTAATCGGCGGCCGTAATTCTTATCTGTTCGTTTACGGTGCTCTGAGTCAGCATGAACGATTACGTAAACAGTTTGATTTTACACTGAATAGGATAGTATTTATATGGTTTACGGAAAAAGTTTCCCTTTTGGGTCTTATATATATATATATAAATATATGTGTATATACATATATACATATACATATATATAAATATATGTATATATGAGAAGGTGAGAGCAGGTAAGGCACCTGGGTTAAATGTGTGTCATGCAGAGTGTCTGAAGAAGGGAGGTACAGTAATAGTGGACTGGGTAATGAGGCTGTTAAATGTGTGTTTAAGGGAGATTAGAGTGCCAAAGGACTGGATGAATACCTGTATAGTCCCGCTTTACAAGGGAAAAGGGGACAAAAGTGAGTGTAGTATTTTCAGAGGGATCAGTTTGTTGGTGTGTAGCTGGGAAGGCTTCTGTGAGGGTTTTGGCTGAGAGGATTAGGAGAGGAACAGAGGGAATAATTGGTGAGGAGCAGTGTGGGTTTAGGAAAGGTAGGGGTTACGTGGGTCAAATTCTTGTGGTAAGCTTTAGCAAAAGGTAAGGTTTGGAAAAGGCTTATGTCAGGATAGATAGGAAGGCACTGTGGGAGGTGGTGCAGATATGTGTGATTGGAAGAAAGCTGTTAAGAGCAGTCAAGAGATTTTACGCAAGTAGTAGAGCCTGTGTTATAATGGGAAATGGAGGGAGCGAGTTGTTTGAGGTAAAGGATGGATTGCGTCAATGATGTGTCATGTCGCCCTGGCTGTTCAGTTTGTACATGGAAGGCTGGTGAGGTGGGTAAAGGTGAGGGTAATGGGCCGGAGATTGGGGATGGTTAAAGAAAATGGAGAAAAGTGGGAGGTGACCCAGTTGTTGTTTGCTGACGACACTGCGCTTGTGACAGGGTCAGAGATTGGATCAAGGAAGTTAGTGACGGAGTTTGGGAAGGTATGCGATAGGATAAAGTTGAAGATAAATGTGGGTAAAGCAAGGTGATGAGATATACAAGAGCTAAAGGAGAGAGGCTGGATGAAGTGGATAGCTTTAGGTATTTTGGGTGGCATGTTGCAGGAAAGGTAGAAGTGGAGGTGGAGGTAAAATGTAGACTGAGAGAAGCAAGTAAATGCCTTGGGGGATTAAAAAGTGCCATGAGAAATAGACATCTGGGAATTGATCCAAAGAGGAGATTGTATAAAGGCGTGATCATGCCGATGTCTTTGTATTGGGCAGAGACTTAAAATTTAAGAGAGGCAGAGAGGAAAAGTTTGAATATGTTCGAGATGAAATGCTTGAGAAGTATGGTGGGGGTTACTAGGTTGGACAGAGTGAGAAACGAGGAGGTGAGGAGGAGAATGGAAATGGAAAAGGGGATGACAGATGGGGCTGATGAAAGACTATTGGGATGGTTTGGAAGAGATAAGTGAAGGAAGAACAGTAAAAGAAGTGTGGGAAGCAGAGATGGATGGAGTGAATTTGAGGGGACGACAGAGGATGAGATGGATGGATGGGATGAAAGGGTCATTGACCAAGAGGGGAATGTCTGTTGAGCAAGGAAGGGAGAAGGCAGGAGATGGGGATGAGTGGAGAATGGCTGTGTATGGATGATACTGTAATGCAAGGAAGGGAGGGGCGGGGGATAGGGTTGCTTATATATAAATAATATTTCGATGCAGCCCGAAGGCATTTCTCCCCGTCTTTTCTTATTCTGCATGGGGGGACGGAGAATGGGGTCGCCGATGAAGTGAAATGGTCCACTTGTGGATTTACTGTGCCTGCTATATTGCTTCTGGTCCAGGACAGTGGGCGGGATACAGGGATGACCCGCCATCCAAGGGGAGCTAAGATGAGAGGGAGGAAAGGGTGGTGGAGGGGAGTGGAATGAGTGGGAGTAGGTACGTGCCTTTTGACTTGGCTACCTGTCTTATAAAGAGGAAAAATCTCTTTGTGTATAGAATATGTATACTGTCTATATATATATATATATATATATATATATATATATATATATATATATATATATATATATACATATATATACATTCACATACATTTGTAAAAAATCTCTTCCAAGATTGAACTTGTGTGTTTGGAGCCTACTCGTCAATTTGTTGCCAAGTGGTATACCAACGACTAGTGCCCAGTGACTACCGAGCCAAAGAGGCAAGTCCGACGGGGTTGACACCTTGCCAACTCCTCAGAGCCCCATAGTCTCCGTTTTAGACCGAAGGAGTGGCACGGAGATGAATAAAATAATTTTGTGTCGGTTGCGATGAAAGGACAAGTGACGCTCGGCATAAGATGGGTTAATGTGCTGAGGCAACGTGCCAGGGGCGTCACACACACATATATGCACTCGCGCACACACACACACACACACACACACACACACACACACACACACACACACACACACACACAGGACTTTGGCTGCCCTCCACTCCACTGTCTCTCAAAGGAGAGTACATCAACTTGAAGAAAAATATTGAAATGTTTTCCGCGTTGTATTGCAATACCACTTTTATAATGAAAAGTTCGTATGGCAAAATATATATGAGAAGTGAAATATGATCAACTTTAATCATACCTGGCTGCTGTACCCATTAAAAAAAAAAAAAAAAAAAAAAAAAAAAAAAAAAAAAAAAAAATATATAATAATAATAATAATAATAATATATAGATATATATATATATAGATATATATATGCATACACAGAGGAATGCGGGAAGGAAATAAGATGAGACGCCGGTTCTGCTTTAGGGCCCCGAGGAGTGACCCAGGGGACGAACTATATATATATATATATATGTATATATATATATATATGTATATATATATATATATGTATATATGTATATATATATATATATATATATATATATATATTAATAATCGGAACTAGGTAAATTCTGAGCTTTCATCCTTTCTTTGTTATCCTTGGCTTTAGTGCAACACATCAATTGTGGATGCCGCCACATGATTTTATTCAGCCAAAGGAAATTTATGTTCGCGAGGCCAGATGTGAAAAACCTCGTGAAGATCTCGAATAGACGAAGTTTCAAAATATTGATCTTGAGCTTCATGTCCCATTCTTATCTTTTATATATAATTTAGGTGCGGCGCGCTTGTGTAGTCACGAAAACGGAGGTCGGTGTGGAGGTAGTGTAGTGACGAAATTTTCTGATCGGAATACGCATGAAGGGAGTGAAGGTACCAGGAATTACTTAAGAACACAAGAATGAAGGAAATTGCAAGAGACCATAAAGCCTACACTAGGCAGTTCCGTGTCCATTACCACATATCATCCCCATCCAGAAAATTGTCTAACTTCCTGAAACAACCGATTAATTCAGCGCTAACTACATAGTCAATAAGTCTACTCCATTTGTTAATCACTGTATAGATTTCTTTCCTATTTCCTTCTTAAATCTAGATTTGTCCAATTTCAATACGTCACTGCGAGTTTTGCCCTGTTGTCTTAATAGGATGACCATGTCTGTATACTCCTTGTTAAAGCCCTTGATGTATTTGAAGACCATAGCTCACGTGATATACGAGTCGTAGTACATAAGTAAAATTCAAACTTATAACCCAGTGTCACTTGAGTCACTCCCCGTCTCTGTTTTTGTATCATCTCACGTCTTTATATATATTTTTGTGATCTAACCATCATTGTAATTATCCCCTGAAGAGGACCACAGTGAGTGGTCGAAATATATGGATTACTTAATTTGTGAGATTAATTTTTCTCTGAAAGTGGGTTATAAGTTTGAACCATATATCACGTTTCAGGTACTTGGGCACTTTACAACACCTTTGTTGTAATCCTAGGTTTGCTGAGATGCAAACGAGGAAATCCGAAACCGTATGTATCGTAACTTTGTAAACATATTCTTGTTGAGAGCTTAATGCATTCTTGTATGCAGCAAGAACAGTGAAAATAACTTTGCATAGTTCTGATATATCATGCGTAAGGTACTTAGCCGACTGTATTAGATTTTCGATCAGCACCAAACGGTATTTAGTCTACAAAAAGTAGAGTATGACTCTCCTCCTCCTCCTCCACCTCCTCCTCCTCCTCCTCCTCCTCCTCCTCCTCCTCCTCCTCCTCCTCCTCCTCCTCCTCCTCCTCCATATCGCCCCGAAGAGGAGGGTCATACTCATGGTAAATGAAAATTTTCAGGAAGAAATGTGGGACAGGAGAGGTTAAAAGTAATAAGTAGATTTTGTCGGAGAGACGATTTCCTTCAGTCATAAGAAAATTCTGAGATGGGTACTAAATGTGTATTTTTGATATGAAGGCCTTACATATGGTGATTATTATATGGAGTGTTTGGAATAACTTGCAAAGGAAGGAAGGGAGGAAGGACGTGGGATAGTGGTCCAATCCCTTGCCATTCAATTAAAAACAGATGCCAAACCCAGCTTTCAGTCGTATTCTATATTTTCAGAGTGATGATTTACTACCATATACAGATTAGCAGCCTTGTGTCTATGGGAAATACAGACCATAAATACTTATCAAGACGTCTTGTTTTAGGCTCATTTCGTATATGACCTCTAAAACGAACTTCGTGTTGTTTCACAGAGTAGGAGGGTTGATCAATATCAACGCTAAGTAGTAAAGTGAGTGGGCTGAGAGGCGAGGCTTTCTGTTTAGATCTCAAATGGCTCATCAGTCCAGACATCATTCACAGCCACGGAGGCCTTGTTGCGTGGCCAGCTTACAACAACAGGAGTGCCATGCTCGAGTCTAGTGGCTGTGCAGTTCCTGCCACACATAGCTTCCTCTTCCTCCTCCTCCTCTTCCTCCTCCTCTTCCTCTTCCTCCTCCTCCTCCTCCTCCTCCTCCTCTTTTTCTTCCTTCTCCTGTTCCTCTTCTCCTCATGTTCCTACCCTCTTCTTCTTCTTTCTCTTACTTGTCCCCTTCTTCCTTCTCCCTCTCTCCCTCTTCCTCTTAATTCGACTTGCGTATTCCTCCTTCTCCTCCTCCTCCTCCTCCTCCTCCTACTCCTCCTACTCCTACTCCCCTTTCTCTTCCTATTTCTTCTTCCCCTTTTCCTCCTCTTCCTTCTCTTTCTTCTCCTCTTCCTCCTCCTCTTCCTCCTCATCTTCCTGTTACTCCTCTTGTTCTTGTTACTCATTCTCCTCTTCTTCCTCTCCCTTTCCTCCTCCTCCTCCCATTCCATTTGCCTCCCCCATCCTCGGCTCCTCCTCCTCCACTTTATCCTTCTCCTCCTTTTCCTCCTCCTCCTCCTCCTCTCTGTTTACCTCCTCCCTCTTCTCTGCTTACTCCTCTTCCTCTCCCTCCTCATCCTTCACTTCCTCGTCCTCTTTCGGCTTCTTCTTTTCCTAACCCTCCTCCTCTTCCTTTTCATCGTCTTTATCCTTCCTCTTCTCCCCCTCCTCCTCCTAGAACTACTACTACTACTACTACTACAACTCTTACCCCTCCTCCTCCCACTCCAACTCCTCTTCTCCACCCTCCAGTTCCTTCGTCTCCTCCTCCTTCTCTTCTCTTCTTCCTCTTCCTCTTCCTCTTCCTTCTTTGCTTCCCCCTTCTTCTCCTCCTCCTCCCTCTTCCCTTCCTCTTTTCCTTTCACTCCTCCTCCTCCTCCACCTCCTCCTTCTTCTCTATCTCCTCCGCATACTCCTTTTTCTTTCTGGTCCTCTCCTCCTGCTCCTCTTCTTTTTCTGCTGCTGCTGCTCCTCCTCCTCCTCCTCTTCCTCTTATTCCACTTCCTATTCCTTCCTCTTCTTCCTACTCCACTTTCTGCTGCTACTCCTCTCTTTCTTCCTCATCGTTATCGCCATCATCGTTTCCCTCCACCTCCTCCTCCTCTTTCTCCACCTTCTGCTGCTGCTCCTCTTTTTCTTCCTTTTCATTATGAGCATTCCCCTCCACCCCCTTCTTCTCTTCTTCCTCTCCCTACTCCCCCACCTTCTTCTTCTTCTCTTCCTCCTCCTCTTCCTCCCTCTCTTCTCTTCCTCCTCCTCTAGCGGAGGGAGTTAGGGGATGGGCTTACCATTGGCCTAGGTTTGGTTCCTGTGTCGACGGAAACGCAGCGCGAGCGACCGTCGTTGCTGGGCGGGCGTGGGAGGAGGAAGAGGAGGAGAAGGAAGAGGAGGAGGAGGAGGAGGAGCGCCCGTCGCCTGCAGCAGGCCGCCTCTCTCGTGTTCGGGCTGGGCGTGGAGGTGCCTCAGGACTGCTGGCCTGCTGAAGACGCGCAGGACGCGATGCGGCGTGTAGGCCTCCGGAGGTCTGGGCGCACGAGCGCGGGGCCTTTCTCTATCACACTTTAAAAGATGCAGAAAAATCCCACTGGAATGCACACGTAGGCGTGTTTGTATGCACGTGGTTGTGTGTCGTTGATAAGTGTGAAACTTGTGTTATTTATTCGTCCTTTCCCGAGCACGGGGGGAGGTATATAAACTATGCAAAACCCACAAATTGTAACACTTCCCTTCCTGACGTTGACCCTGCCAGGTCGGTGTCTTGGAGAAGATCGATGTGAGGTGTCTAAGGGGCCTTACCTTGCGCTTTCACCTAAAGGTATTTCGAAAAAAGAAAAAAAAAGCTTCAGTGCAATTTTAGCAACGCCACGGTTGATTTTAAATTCCTTGAAATATATATATATATATATATATATATGAATATATATATACATATATATGTATATATATATATATATATATATATATATGCATAAGAAATCACTTGAACGCTGATACTATATGCAGACAAACCACTGGGAAATTTGTATATATCCTTGACTTTAAGTCAAAATTTATTATAAGAAAAATTGGGGATTCAATAAGGAAATTCACAAAAATAAATAAATAAATAAGATAAAGTGGACGACATATTGGTCATTCGTCAAATACAACCAAACGATTGTAAATGGACTGCGTCCATGTTTATGCCCAACATAAATGGAACGTAAGTTTATTGACTTTAGGAGGATAACTAGAAAGATCCTAGCAAGATTCATACTCGCCCCCTCATGTAAACAGTATTCTCTGTAACATGGATCACTCCCAGTGTATCTCTAAACCACCTGAAACCCTTATCAGATAAGGGTGAGTGGAGATTCAGGATTCGTAAGAGTCTTTTAACTCCGGGAGGATACAGGGTAATGCCCTCTGGATTGCTCAATGCTCCAACAACATTTGGGATAGGAATGTTCAAAGTTTGTAACATCTGGACTACCAGACATCTGCGCTTATCAGGATGGCTCGGTCGCTTTGGACGATACTTGAAAGGAATATCTCGACTGAATGTGAGTTCTCAGCGTCGCCCCGAAGTAGACTGTCTCTCTGGCAGTTTGGGTAAAAGTCAATTTAGATGAGTTACTCGTATTTCTCTAGGTCATGTTGCGATCTGGGGGAAGTTTTATCCAGTTAAGACCAAGATTGATCTCCCCCCACTCCCCTGCAACTTCCTATCTCACCAGAAAAGAAGTGATTTAGTAGATGCTAGGCACGGTAGGTTGATCGTGTCGCTTTAGCTAAATTTGCCAAGGTCACTATCCTACAACAGGACATGTTTCTCAGCCACGAGAATTCGGGGAGTAGCTTCCATTTCTCGTTGATGCCTTTGACACAGGAGCTGGTGGTCATCACCATATCCATCCATGAAAAATGATAAATCAGTCTTCTTGTTAGTCTCAGAACATCATGATGTATATCTAAGTAGAATTCGGTGGATCTTTAGTGTTGATATATACTCGTATTAATTAAACACCGGCCAACTCCCATTACAGTGCTCTTTGCCTCTACAACCTTACAGTATAGGGGCCACTCATATTACGTAGAAAGACAACATAGTAGAAGACGTTTTGTTTAGAATTGTATAAGATTAATCTAATAAAAAAAAAAGTTATGGCCGTCGCGCACAGGATTCGAACCTACCGTTCTGAGGCCAAGAGGCTATTTGATTGATGTCGCTAGCCACTAGCGAATTTCTCACAAAGTTTGATCTACTTAGTAGTAAAATTGTACTTGATAGGCACTCACTCAGAGAAACTATGGAGAATAGTGTCAGTATGTGAATGAAACGACTCCCCCCCCCACTCCCCGCCACCGGAGGGGAGCGGGGGGGGGTGTAGTATTGAGTGTCTGACCAAACTACCATTCAAATCATGCCACTTTGTAATGCTCCGATCCAAGGTCAGTAGGCCATGATGTCACGATTGGGTCGTGTACCTTTCGTGCATGAGACCATACCTGCCTTAGATTTTTTTTTTTTTCCGTGGTTTGTGGGGCTGGTACCTGCTCGGACCTCAACCTTGTCTTAGGTCCAGAACTGTTCATATATAAAAGCAGGAGAGACGGTGTCCACGCTACAGCCACATCAGGGACGATATCGGGAGGAAGCTCATGTATCACACACAGTGATGCCCAAGTCATCTCAGGTTCTGAGATGAACAGCGGTCAGGGGCTATTACTCAGTATGGATGACTTTCCTAACCTCTGCGCCGCGGCGAGGGTTCGAGCAGTCACACCACAGAGGGCCCCCGACCGTCAGCCGAGGCAAGCCTCAACCTCCATCCCAGCGCGGTGCCCAGGCACGGCAGTAACCTCCCCAATAATCAGCTTAAGCTCACGGGCCCTGGCGAGGCTCGATCTGCCGTTCCCGTGGAGACGAGTCCAGCGCGGTACCACTGTACTAGCCTGGAGGCTCGCCCTTGCACTGCGCGGAACCAAATCAATACCTTAGTCAGTTAGGTGAGGTAGCCACTAATACTACCGAAAGGCTAACAACTGTATATATATATATATATATATATATATATATATATATATATATATATATATATATATATATATATATATATATATATGTTATTATATAAATCCTATGTGTTAGATATCTAATTGTATATTGGAGTGCTACCTCTGTTCATCTTACTTTTGATAAATAAGGCATTGGAATATACTCGTATCTGTGCTCTATACTAACAGGTACTTCTTTTACTGGTATATTTCTTTAAACTTGTGTCCTCTGTATCAGTTCCACTTTAAAATCTATGATAGCACAAAGGCTTTAGCAATTTATTGTAGATTAATACAAATAATTCTTAGGGTTGTTCCAGTCGTGTGTATATATATATATATATATATATATATATATATATATATATATATATATATGTGTGTGTGTGTGTGTGTGTGTGTCTGGTGAGAAATGTAGTGACACATTTGTAGATCATAACTAACACCACAGTCGGAAGAAAGAGTTAAATAAGCGAATACATACTTCGATTGCTAAATGCAATCCTCTTCAGTAGTACAAAGTGGGAAGAGGATGCTATCTTTAAATAGCAAACCTCTTACAAAAGAAAAGGAACTAGGGAAGGAGTAAATACCACTGCCCTCACTCTCTTTTGACCTGAGGATGACCTGAGGTTGGGTCAGAGGAAGGGAGAGGATACCTGTTAACAATTTGTTTTATGAATAATCCTGAGATTATGTCTGGGGTCCATTGACCCTTAGAAATATTCATAATAGGCAGATAATCTGTACCACTATGAATATTTTTAAGGGTCAATGGACTGTGGTGTTAGTTGCGATATATTTATGTATGTATATGTATATGTATGCATATACTTACATGTATATAGATATCTATTTGAAAGCATTTCAAATTGTCACTTCAGAAACAGTGAATATTTAATTTGAAAGGCGAGTTGCCTTATTGATTTTTATATAAAGCTAATAAATTTTGATTAACTTCTCTCTTTACTCGTGTTTCTGTGAATTACTTGCCTTTTTATATTGGTGAGGAACTTTTGAATAATGTTTTGCTACTTTAAGTTAACACTGTAGATTATTTATTTAAGCTGCGTGTACTGGATTTTAAGTAAACTTAGACACTAAATTTCAACCCGCATAGCACTTGCGTCTCAGTGCTCGTGAGCATGTACTTCGCGTGAAACCAAAATATCCTAATTAAAAACCCAAACTACGTTTAAAGATTTCCACTGAACGGCGGCTCTCTGTGCCGGGTCGTGATTCTCTTACGATGCTATTTCGGAAATAGCTCGTGCGTAATCGTTAATGTTCCGAGCGAGCTCTGAAAGCTCTCCTTTTCTTTTTTTCAACAAAGAACGAAGGAAAAGAAGAAAATTAAAACACCAAGTTTCAACCGGTATATCGCTTCGCGCGAAATCCAATCAGAAACCCTTACTGCGTGAGGGAATTAATTCTGTTTTTATTCAAACCAGTGAAGATTTAAAGACTTAATGGACAGTAGACTAGGTCGAGTGACCAGTGGTGTTTTTTTTTACGCGGGAGTCGAACCGTCATATTGACTGAGAAGGCGCTAAGAAAATAGTTACTTGTAATTCTGTGTTGGATAGAAAAAACATTGAATTCAGTCATACCATACATACTTTTGATAATTTAGAATTGAACATGGATTTGAATGGATGAAATAACCTAATCATTAAGGAAATTGTTGAACAGTAATTTAGTCTCAAGAGAGCCATTGCCAGGAACTTTGGTCGAATGAAGTTCTTTTTGTGATCCTCGTTCCTTAACTGATTTCGCGTTACTTTGAAACACGAAAAATGGCAAAGGTCTTGTTCTCTATTAATGATCCTTTTGGAACTGTCGACTGAGTCTCATCGCTTGAGGTGAGTCATGTAGTGGCGTAATGGGTTGGCTCAGTTTTGTAAGTGACAAATGAGTCGCCTTGTCATCTTTGTTCATTTCGTACAAATGGAAAGGTGTGATCTTATTCCGCGCTGTTGCTGGTGAATGACATGGTTGTCTATAAAGAGACTTCTACGTCACAGCAGGGCCATATAATGTATCATACATATGTAATCGAGAGAAATGTGGACCTTGGTAGGAAGTAGGTAAATCGGACTTGTTATGAATAATTTACAAGCACAACAACGATTTTCATATCTTCGGTGACATTGACTGACCTTGACCTCCGGAAATCTAAAGAGTCAAATAGCGACCACGACTCACTCTTTTATTTATTTTTTATTATTATTTTTTTTAATCTTCATGTCAGGTGATCCAGATCAATTTACTGAAACGTTATCATAAAAAGAAAAGCTCGTATAAAAATAATACTACGCTTCTGGAATCGTGGGCGACGTAAAAATGACCTTGTTAACATGCTGCAAATCCATGTTTTTGTCTTTTTATTGACGGATGCGCCTCGTCTGCATTTACAGTCTGCTACGATACGATACGACTTGTATTCCCCACATTGGGATGCTGTTGAAGACCATATCTAGATATATTTGCAAACCCTTCTGATGGGTGCATTCTAGTTCCTAACTCTCATCTGCCTTCCAGTTTTTTGATCATTCAAGGGATTGCAAAGTAGGAGCATGGCGACAGGAGACCTTTTGGTTCATAACTAGGTCGGAAAAATATAATAAATAAATGGATAAACAAATAGAATTATAATAATATAAATAATAAATAAGTAAATAAATAGGTAAAGTTAAATAATAAACAAACAGGTAAATGTCAAATAATGATAAATTGACAGATAAATAATAAATGGTAATCAATGAAACAATAAACAGACAAATAATAACAAACAAATAAATAAGGGATCGCTCCCATTAGCATCGTTTTCTTCTCTCGATTGAGACATTCTACCGTTCAATCCAGCCTACCAATTACATGTTCCATATCTCCTTTGTCTCCAGTACGTGCTCAACCCAAACCTTCCTTCCACATTACACAGAAAACCCTCTCCTTCGTCTCAAACGTCTCCCTCTCCCCTCCAAATCCCCAGGTCATCCCTACGAAAGTTATGCTGGTAAAGTTCCGCAACCAATATAATCAAGTGTAATCTACGTATTCGAAAGGAAAGAATCCCCGGCTAGCCCCGACCTCCATTCTCACTCCAACGTGCCATATCCCATGTCGACTTCACCCAGATCCACCCGGCCTTACTCCCACCGCTTGTACCGCCAGCTCTGCCACTTGTCGTGCGCGCGGGTACCATATTCTCCTCATCTTGCCCTCGCCCGTGACCGTGCTACGCCCGTACATGACAGAGGTCTTGCCAATCCCGTGCCCTTGGCCACAGCAAAGGTGCGGGGCAGCAAGGTCCTGGCGTAGAATGTGCCGGGTTCGTTCAGCATTGGGGCGTCAGTGGGGGGTGAGGGGAAGGGATAAGAAGAGACTTAGATGCAGATAATGGTAAACTAGGTCACGGCTTCTTCAATCGAAAAAAAAAATCACAAAGAAAAACACAAGTAGGGAAATGACAATGGTAATGGAGCTTACGGTTACACAAGGGATGTTTATTTAATTGTGTAAATAGGTGCGTACTCAGCCCGTACAATGTTTTCTAGGTCACAGACGTTTCGTCTGGATCCTCGTCCCGCTGCCAGACGACCTGAACCAGGGCCACAGCGGCGATAGAGTCTGCCACGGCTCTGCTCATTTTTTCTTAAGGGAATTCCATTTCCATCCACTGCATCTTTTATCTTATCTTCCTCCTCCTCCTCGTCCTTCTCCTCCTCCTCGTCCTCCTCTTCCTTTTCCTCTTCCTCCTTCCCCTCTTCCTTTTCATCCCCTACTTCTCAACCTCCTCTTACTCCTTTTCATCTTCCTTCTTTTCGTCCCCTCCTCTTCTCCTCCTCCATTTCTTCGTCTTACTCCTTTTCCTCCTTTACCTCTTCATTTTCTTCTTGTCCTCCTCTTCCACCTCCATCTCCCCCAATTCTCCTTTCTCCTTCGCTCCCTCTTTATACACTCCTTTTCCCTCCCTCCTTCTCCTCTTCCTTCCTCTTTCTTCTCTTACCCTTCCTCCTCCTCCATCCCTCCTCTACCCCATTCACATCCTCTCCTCTTTTCCCTCCTTCTTCTCTTCATCTTCCTCCTCTTCCCACACCTCTTTTTCCTCCTCCTCCTGCTCCTTTGATTTCATCACCCCGCTGTCCCTCACCGTCTTGGTTACCCACCACCGCTCAGTGCCCGTTTTTCTCATCTTCTCTCGCTGCTCGCTCGTCGTTTCTGTTCGTCTTCCTCTCCTCCTCTTCCACTTTTGTCCTCTTTTTACTTCACTTCCTCTTCCGCCTTTCCCCACTCCCCGCTTCTTCCTAATGTTGTTTTGTTTCTTCTCCTTCTCCTCCTCCTCTTTTTGTTTCTTGTGTTTCTTCTTCATATCCTCCTCCTCCTCTTTCTCTTCTTGTTTCTTGCATTCCCTCATCATATCCTCCTCTTTCTCTTCTTCTTCTTCTTGTTTCTTGAGTTCCTTCTTCATATCCTCCTCCTCTTTCTCTTCTTCTTGTTTCTTGCGTTCCTTCTTCATATCCTCCTCTTTCTCTTCTTCTTGTTTCTTGAGTTCCTTTTTCATAGCCTCCTCCTCTTTCTCTTCCTCCGTCATTCTTCTCGTCCTCATCAGCCTTTTTGTTATTCATCTTTCTACTCCTCTTACTCCCCCCCCTCTCTTCCTTTTCTCCACTTCTTTTCTTTCTTTTCTTCCTCTTTTTCCCTATCCCTCCTTGCTCCTTCATCTCCCCCTCCTCCTCTTCCTCCTCCCCCCTCTCTTCCTCCTCCTTCTCTTCATCTTTCTTCTCCACCTGCCTCTGATACATTGACAAGAGTTGGCCAGGGAAAGTCCACAGGAAAGTTGGCAGACCTCTCTTCATGAGCTCCTCTTCTGTCCCCGATTCTCTGCAAAGCCACGATGCACAAGCAGACGGAGGAAGGGGCGTCTGTAACCTCGAGCTGAAGACGGCCTACACGTGGATGATTAATTGGTGGTTCTTCTTTGCTCCTGCACTGGCATACGGCGCGATCGTCGTGTGAGATCAGGGCTAAGAATAAACAGAAATGTGTGTCAGTGACTGGATACACCACAGAACTCCGTTTTTTTTTTTGTCTACGGTGATGTCGGTCAGCTTTGGGATGACGTGACGGTCACATTGTATATGTCCCAGTTGGCCATTTGAGTACAACAAGCGATGATGGATATACTAGTTCAACAGTAGTCTGTGTACAACTTGGCAACGATTAGAGATTTAGATGGAATGCATCTTTGAGCACGAAGAACAAATGAAAAACTATATACGTGGTCCAGTGAGATTAGAGAACTAAAACCGACTCTGATTAGGAACGATTTATGAAGAGAAGCAAACATTCAGGGAGTTAGTTAAAGTAAACTGGTTATAGTACTTCTGCCGGAGACTCTCTCAGCAGACTTCTTAGGGACAGCGGTCGACCGCAACAACCCCCACCACCCTCCACATTCTTGCACCACTTGACCTCCATTCTTCCATTTAACTCTACTCTGCCCACCTCCTTGGCGCGCTGGTTTCGGTCTCGCTTCGCAGTGCCCAGACCCGGGTTCGAACCCAACGGTTCGTGATAAATGCTGCTACGTATAGCCTGGCAGGCAGTCTGGGCTTCTAAGGCAAAGGTGACAGCTTCTGTGGCACGCAAGCACCTGTTGGTATTAGGTCTTTATGGCCGCCATATTCAGTCGCATCTCATACTTTGCCCCATCACATTGCATCAAAAGCCATATACTTATGAGTTCAGATTTAGTAGTCCTCGGCAAGACCGGCCTGTCCTCATCCCTATTCCGAAGCCAGCTGACTCATCCTACCCATCCTTTCAAGGACTTAACATGAGGTAAGAGGGTGTTTGGTCCTCGTGTTGTTGAGTACACACACAATGTCAACGAACTGATTCGCACGGTGTTTTGCGGAATTGAATCACTCCGGAAAAAAAAAATCCCGGCCAGTTGTTAGCCTTATAAACTCGCAAGCAACCAACTCAGTTTCGGCAAGAAAACCACGCATTTTGACCTTGATCCTATCGCTGCGATGACATTTATTATAATGTGCCTAAAAGGCCAAGGCTGGAGGCGAGGCTGAAGGGAATTCGTCAGACATTATGGCGTTGTTTTGTAGCTGAGGAGTGGCGATGGAGTAGGGAAGGTGGGCAGGACCCGTTCCAAAGATGCCAGCTTAGTTGGGAAACGTTTTTTCATCAACTGAATAACGGTCAAGATTTTAAACCGTCACGGAAACAGTAATTACCAATAGGCTGTCCTGTCCCCCTCTAGTGTATATATGCAAATGTTATTATTCTCGTCACTGAGCATCTGATATGTTGTTTTCATAAATGGATGATTCACAATGAAAGTGTCTGTTCAAGAAAGGAAACGCAGTGCAGCATTATTTGTATGTGTGAGTAAATTTTGACGCAGCCCGTCCTCGCCTTATATGCAAAGGGGGACGGAGAGGGGGGGTCGCCGATTAAATGAAGCGGCCTTGCTGTGGATGTACTGTGTCTTGCGACACTGCTTCTGACCCAGGGCGGTGGGCAGGGTGCAAGGATGACCCGTCATCCAGGAGGTGCTCAGATGAGAGGAGGGGTGTGGAGTGTATTTAGGGATGAAATGGGTGGGAGTGTTTTTATGCCTTTCCCTTTTTGGCTACCTCCCTTGGAAGGGGGAAAAAGCCTTGGTATATGTATGTATGTAATATTGTTATTACTATCATCATCATCGTTTCATCATTATTATTGTTATTGTTATTATTATTATCATCATTATCATTATTATTGTTATTATCATTATTGCTATTATTACTATCAATATCATTATTACTATCATCGTCGTTTCATCATCCTCATCAACATCTTATCATCATCATCATCATCTTTTCGTCTTCATCTTTTCATCATCATCATCTTTTCGTCTTCATCATCTTTTCATCATTATATCTACAACATCATTATATCTACAACAACAACAACAATAACAACAACGATAACAACAACAACAAAGAGACTAAACACGTAGAGAGGGACTGCAATCGTTATAGTTGCCTAAAGTACCGATATGCCGAGAAAATTAATTGAAATTTGACATGAAGTGAAAGCATGAGAAACGACAATATAAATCTGATATGAAAAGGAAAAAATTGAAACGATAGGAATAAAACAAACGAAATAAAACTGTCAACTTAATTACAATTACAAATATATATATATACATATATATATATATGCATTATATCTATATATCTATATATATATATATATATATATAGATGTAACACAAAACCACTTGGTAAGCTTGCTTCTTTTAACCTTGAAAGAATGAACGTCACTGACCATACAAGTATCTTCGTTCAACGAGTTCCAAAAATGTAGTACACTAGGCAAGAAACATTGGAACTGGTTGGTGCGTCATCGGATCAGTACCTAGCGAGTGCATACTCAACTCAAGTCATATTCCATGGTAATATATACGATCCTGGAAGTGAAAAAGACAGCAGATGGAAAGGGCTAGATATGATTATATAAAAAAAAAAAAAAAACATGCACACATTGACATGGGTGACTTCTTTGTGAAGTGAAATCTGACAACCGAATAAAAGTCTTTTAAATGACTCTCATGGTTAGTTGTATCTCATGTTAAAGAAAGGAAAGGCGTTCTGTTTTTTTATTTAGTGTCTGGGAGAGACGAAAATAATTCTGGAGGTGTTTTGGTAAGCCATGCATGGAAATATAATGCGACAACGCAGAATTCAACGTTACAGTGGCGATGTCGGACGAACTTCCGGTATGGCGAGTAATGTATCCTTCATTCCCAATGTACAGTAAATCCTTGATATAACAGGGGATATGAGGACAGAGGTCTGTCGTTATATCCGAAGATCCGTTATAACTGAGGATCCGTTATAACCGATGGAAATACCGGATAGATCCGTTATATCCCGAAGTTTGTCCGGTATAAGAAATTAGTGGATTAGTGAATCTTTCTGTGAGAGTATGTACTTTGACTCTACTAAATTCCCTTATGAGTGGAATTGCGATTTTTGTACGTAAAATATAATTTATCCTCTTTTACTCTTAAGTCATAACTGAGAGAACCTAATTTCATCCTTAAAGTAAACTGTCAACCATTTTTCGTACGTTAAAACGTACATGACATGGTTCGTTTTAGTCTTGAACAGTTTTACTTACCGGAACTATTATGATTGGCATGTCAATACCTGGTCGTTTCAGACATGGATTATAATCACGAATGGAAATATGTTAATCTCGTTTAAGGAAAGAAAAAAATCATCCCATTATTTGAGGATAAGTGGGTGGGTAGATCGCCAGTTGATATGAACAAATTCGAAACATGGAAGATCGACATGGCACCTGTCAAAAACGAATTTGAGCACCAATACTGACCCGGGCTCTATGAAGCAGCGGTTCATGTGATCGCACAGACAAATATACATACATAAATATATATATATATATATATATATATATATAAAGTATATATATATATATATATATACAGTATATATATATACTGTATATATATATATATATATATATATAATACACACACACACACACACACACACACACACATATGTATATATACGTGTGTGTGTATGTTTGTGTAGTATGTATGTATGTATATATATGTATATGTGTGTGTGTGTGTACGTACGTGTGTGCGCGCGCGTGTGCGTGCGTATTTTTGACTGATGGTAATATACAGGATAACTATATTCGTGGGTCTGTATGTCTCCAGTGATCCAATTTTGGTTCACAATATTTGGTGTTGTTCACCCGGGACATTTGTTCCAATTTAGTACATCTCTGACATTTTATCTTGGCACCAACTCGGATTTTCGTATATTTAATTTTACCTCTTTCGTATCATTCCGTTATACTGCAGTTTAATTTCTTTCTCTGTTTTCTCCGATGGCTACCTCCCGTGTAAGGGGGAAAAACGCCTTTGGTATATGTATATATTTTCTCCAAACCGCATCTCTGACCTTTCTGTAGATGCCTCACGTTTTTTGTTAAAACCCTTTATCCGATTTTTCTCTCTATCGCTTGCTATGTACTCGGTTGTACCCGCGTTTTTACCTGGATTAAGAGGATGTTCTCTTTTTCTCTCTTTGTATTCGTATATTTTTTTTAGTTCACTAGAAATTAAATCTCAAATCTGTAGATTTTGTTTCCCCTACTTTGTATCTGTCTTTTCTGCATGATTCGTGCCTTGGATGTTCCCATTTATCAGCTAAGATTCAAGCCGTCATGATGATTTTTTTTCGTATGACATACATGTATACTACATACATATACCAAAGGCTTTTTCCCCCTTACAAGGGAAGTAAAAAAAAGGGGGTGGGGGGCATAGAAACCACTCCCACCCGTTCCATCCCCTACATACTCCACTCCCCTCCACCCTCTTCCCTCCCTCTTATTTTGGCACCTCCTGGATGCCGGGTCATCCCTGCATCATGTCCACATTATGTTGCGTTTTCTTTGGCACGAGCGAGCAGCAAGTCCAATTTTGATGGAGTCGTCTCTTGTCATTCTTGTCACATTTTATATTCATCAAGTCATGGTGTTATTCTTTGTTCGTGTGTGTGTGATTCACCACGGTATTGGACCATGTGCTGGACTCGTGATCGACAGCTGTTACCCTCCCGGATGAGAGCACACATCTCATATATGCCTGATCTATAGGTAATGCTGTGACCTTGCACACACACACGCACACACACACACACACACACACACACACACACACACACACACACACACACACACACCTACACACACACACACACACACACACACACACACACACCTACACACACACCTACACACACACACACACACACACAACAACAACAACAACAACTTGCTGCCCACGAGAGCTAGAGTGCCACATCACAGTGTAGTGATGCTGAGATTATTTCAGCCCTGGACGGGAATCGAACTCGGACCGCTGGGTTAACGGTTGCGAACGGTACCAGTGCGCTGTCGAGTCGTGTGTGTGTGTGTGTGTGTGTGTGTGTGTGTAAGTGTAATGTAATGTAATGTGTGTTATACCTGAACAACACACAAATATTGACCATTGAACATGGATTTTGTTAGTGAGATAGGGCCAGGTATCGAGACCTTGAAATCCCGATAATCACGACTTTTATGTTGACGCATCTGTTGAACGACTTTCGTAAAGAAAAGGGTGGAGGAAAACGAAGAATATCAGAGACTTGATTAAACCGAAACGTTGCGTGCAAAGCACAAGGCAACGATCGGAGGCATAGTAAGGAATATTCCAAGGTGGCAAATGCACCCATGATGATGAATCTCCGAAGTCAGTAGATTTGGAAAGAGTGAAGAATGTCTTTGTTTCTGAATCGGGGACATGATTCCTCATGCGTAGACACACCGCCAGGATTTGTAATTTTGTTTGTCGCTACGCTTTGGCTCTGAAAGGTCCTTGCCCCCGTGTGACGGGTGTTGATGGTCTTTGTGACTCGGTTCCTGACGTCTGAACTCGTCCAGCTGGCACTGCGTACGGCAGAGACGTCTCACCACGCATGCGCACTCTACCCTTCGTGGCATTTCCTTACAGACGATCAACACGTGTATTCAGTGCCGCATTCCCGCATTAGGACAGTAATGCCCACACGGTCTTGCCTGCAGACTTTATCGACGCCTTGTGTTGTTACCTGCCACGCTTTGATCTTTGCCTACATAAGCACTCCGGGCGAGCTGACTCGTCACACCTGCTTGCAGAAGCGCTGGGCATGTCGAGTGCCTTGCTTGGGAATTGTTTACTTGGGGGATGGGGGTGGGGGGCCGGCGGAGGCGTCCATGGGGATTATACGACTGTGTTTTATGGGTTTGTTTTTAGTATTATTATTATTTCTTTTTCATCGGCGAGTCAGGGAAGTTGGGTCGGGGCGTCGCACAGCGGAGCCTGCCACTGTCGCCAGAGGTCATAGGTCGCCTTGCATTATTGTGGACATCCACGGGGATGAGTTCTCCTATGAATAAAGCGAATTTTTTGTTAAGGAAATTGCTGTAGTTGCTACATCGCGAGACGTATTTGTAGAGCTGTAATACATCATGGATCTGGACTGGTTGTCCGGGGAAGGGCACGCATGACTTCTTCTACATTAAGCCTCAGTCACATCAAGCTAACGACCTATTTCCGACCACCTTGGACAATGTCACCTTCGTTTCTCTCACGGTTAGCGCCAAGTGGCTATTTCATATTCATCCTCACGAGGGGGGAGATTAATTCCAATTGCATTGTCTTGAATTCTTTTTATAATAAACAGAGGAACAGCACAAATCAGCCTGGTCGCCGGTCAGCGGCGGCGCCAGGAATTTTTAGTTGGGGAGGCTAAGGGGGGCTGAGCAAATTTTTTGGGGGGCTAATAGTAATATGATAATACACATATATTATCCTCATTTCAGAAGGGGAGGGGGTTAATGGTTGGGCTAGCACTGATGGCTGACAAATCTTTAGCCCTGGCAATTAAAAATTCCACTTAATAAAATTATTTCAATGAGTGTTTTGAATTGCCAATTTGCTCATTTCAGTTGGGGGTGCTAATGGGGGGGCTGGTCACTTTTTTGGGCTACAGCCCCCCAAGCCCCCCCCCCCTGGCGCCGCCACTGTCGCCGGTGGTCGGAAACGGGTCGTAAGTTTGGTGTGACTGGGCTCATAGGATACCAACAGGATCTTGCCTCATGTCAGGGCTGTGAGCTGCTTGGATGACTGACAGGCTGACGGCGATTTGTTGGTCACTTGTTACCTTACCAGGGTGCCGTAGCGACTTGACGTTGGCCACCATGGGGCTACATTCTTGTCTGCACATGGCTCCTCTTAACAAGATGGTATTTGTTATATATTTTTCTCTTACAGATGTCCTTAGCCCGTCTACATACTTCTGCGTGGTCCTCCTCTTGCCTTCTTTCCTTATATTTTTCCCGTTAGGCACGTATGTTCTGATTGTAGGGCTGACACTAAATACGCCCATCCACTCCCACCCCCACCCCTCGGCCAAGTGACACCCCCCCACCCACCTGCACCACGTCAAAAAAAAAAAAAAAAAAAAAAAACCATCGCAACAGCCCTCATCACCCATCCACCATCACTATTACCACCATAGTTGACAACCATTGTTACCACCACCAGCACTTTCATCACAATCGCTACCACCACCACTGAGTGATTAAGAAAGGGCCAAAAAGACAACATGCATCGAGTTACACTGGACAAGGAAATTATTTAGATGATGGTTGACTGAATCAAACTTGCTTGGGCAAGGTTAGGTTAGGTTAAATTAGGTTAGGTTTAGTCAGAGTTTGAAAAAAATACTATGAGTGACGTATATAAACGCCCTGAATACCACATCCCTTCATATTTCAATACTATTCTCATGACAAGAAAAAAAAATACTTTTACTGTTTGCATAGTGGCTTAAAGCTGGTCTCAGTTGTCCTAGGTAGAGTATCTTGCGCGCATTTCTGACCCCACGCGAACTGAGGTGGGGGACCGGGGTGGGTGGGAGTGAAGTGTGACAGAAGAGCAACGATTCACGAACGGGATCCAAGGGGCTCTGAAGATCCACAGAGCTTAGAAAGGGGTCCAGAGATCGAAAGCTAGATAGAGTTAGCTAGGCAGAGTTAACTTTTGAAGCCATCTCCAGGAAATTGAGAAAATATATTTCATAAAGAGCCATGATCAAACAGGTTAAGAGCAATGCCAATATAAGAAGAAGGCGAATATATATATATATATAATATATATCTATATATATATATATATATATATATATATATATATATGTATATATATGTATATATGTATATATATATATATATATGTATATATATATATGTATATATATATATGTATAAAATATATGTATATATATATGTATATATGTATATGTATATATATATATGTATATGTATATATATATATGTAAATATATGTATATATATGTATATATATATATATATATATGTATATATATATATTTATATATATGTATATATATACATATATATATACATATATATATCTATATATATATATATATATATATGTATGTATATGTATGTATAAATGGACAGTAAGTTTTCTTGTAGACATATTCGATTGAAGACCAGAGCTAATTCAATATCCACTATCTTCTTAGAGATTTTTTTTTTAATTTTCCGAATAGTTTGTTTGTATCTTGAAGGGAAGTCAAACACAAGGCTTCCGAGATCATGTGTGTGTACGTTGTGTGTGTGTGTGTGTGTGTGTGTGTGTGTGTGTGTGTGTGTGTGTGTGTGTGTGTGTGTGTGTGTGTGTGTGTGTGTGAGGAAGGTGGAAAAAGAAGTCACGGGTCTAGTTCCGAGTTGCGAATTTTGTTGGAAAGATAGCATGACAAAATCTTTTGTTTCGTTTTCTCTATATTTCCAGCATAACAAGCTTTTCAAACACTTCGGAGTAAATACAGTGTAACACAATTGTAAACCACACCCAGACGTTTTTGTTGAAATATAATTTATTCACACGTGAGTTAGTTCACAACACCATAACTCTATTTGATCCTCTCTTTCTGTTCTTCTTCGTGTCTGTCCTATGATTAAGTAGACACATTGAGTTACCCGTTTCTGTATGTTTTTCTATTTTTTCTATTTCTTAGTCGACTTTTTACATTCTAATTTGTCATTAATGTTTTTATCATAACATGATCTATGATACTTTATTTCTGATTATTTTAACTGACCTTTGATATACTTTGAAATTAATTCTGTTCTAATTTCTGAATTTGGCATTCTTCTGCATGTTCCTTATGTCATCAGTCCCGATATGATTTGTTCCTTCACGCATTTCTTATCTCTGGGGCCCGTAATTCTGAGTGCTGTTTTCTCTATTTTATTCTACGCTAGAATACAATGCAATGCAATAATTTACTCCTGACCGGTTTCTTTCTACGTTTCTTCAGAGGAATGTGAAGTGGACATCACATTCCTGAAGAAGCGTAGAGCGAAACCGGTTAGGAATAAGTTTGCAACTCGGAACTAGACATGTGACTTCTTTTCCCACCTTCCCTAACTTGTCACAATGTATCAGCATATATATATATATATATATATATATATATATATGTATATATATATGTATATATATATATATATATCAGTTGTATACAGTGTGGCGCAGTGAGGTACAATACGACGCGGTTCTCCACATACAGCGCGTTGACCTCACTATTTTGTGCCTGGGGCGGGTTTTGGCTAATATTTCAGTGCTTGGCGTCGCGTGCTTGCACGTGGCACCAGGCTTGGTGCAAGTGGACGTCCAAGCACACACACACACACACACACACACACACACACACACACACACACACACACACACACACACACACACACACACACACACACACACACAATCGTAGCATTCGCGGCCGCCTCTACGGCGGTCCGGGTTCGAATCCCGCCCAGGGCTGAAGTAATTTCAGTATCGCTGCGCTGCGAGTCGTTACTCCAACTCTCGTGGGCGGGGAGTTGGGTGTGAGTGCTCTCATCCGGGAGGGTAGTAGCTGTCGATTACGAGTCCAACACATGATCCAAGACAAGAACATAGCAAACACACACACACATACATACGTTCACACTCTTTCTATTAATCTTTATGATTGTCAATAGCGTTTCATAGTCTACTGTAGATGAATAATGTGACACGTGGATGTCGTAGTACATCGTGAGAATAAAATGATAGGCTACATGTCGTGTTACAGGAGACTGAATGAGGAGGTCGACAGTCTCTCGGCCCTAAAAATATTATTCTATGAATCACGGACGGGCAGGGGAGGGGGTTCGAATCCCGACAACCCCCCCCCCCCCCAAAAAAAAAGTTGTATGTTAAGCAACAACAATGGATAATGTGAAGGAATTGAGAAAATGACACCTGTTTTGATTCACTTTGTTGTATGTGAGTGGAATAAGAGTTACAAAGGATTACAAAGGAGGAGCATGTAGACAGGAGACCTTTTGGTCCATAACTAGGTCGGATGCGAAAAAATTATAACAATGATAAATAAATAGGTGAATAAATAATTAAAAATTATAATATGAATAATAATAAAATAAGTGAATAAATAAATAGGTAAAGTTAAATAATAAATAAACAGGTAAATAGTAAATAATAATAAATTGACATAAATAATAAATGATAAAGGAAATAATAATAAACAAACAGACAACAAAAACAAAAAACAAAACAAAAAATGAACTTCGAATAATGGATGAATTAGTGGATTAGAGTGGATGCGAAGAAAGTGATGAATGTGCAGGGAGTCAAGAAAGAAGTCGGTGGTGGAAAGATTCAAAGAAAGTTGAAAGCTTGAAAGTTGCGAAAGAAAATGCATTTGGAGCAACGGAAAAGTTTGAAGCATTCGAAACTAGACTAATAATAATAATGATAATAATAATATAACGAAAGGGAGTGTGGTATAAGAATGGAATATAAGAGAAAAGAAGAGCGAAAGAAAATGCATTTGGAGCAACAGAATTGTTGGAAGCATTCGAAACTAGACTAATAATAATAATAATAATAATAATTAATAATTAATGATAATAATAATAATAATAATAATAATAATAATAAACGAAAGGGAGTGTGGTATAAGAATTGAATATAAGAGAAAAGAAGAGCGGAGGGTTGGGACGAAGAAATGCGAAGGCAGATAAAAAAATGATAAAAACTAAAAAGAGCAGGAGTGGTAGGAAAAAAATAAGCCTAAAAAGAGCAGTAATGGTAGGAAAAAATAAGCCTAAAAAGAGCAGTAATGGTAGGAAAAAAATGAGCCTAAAAAGAGCAGTAATGGTAGGAAAAAATGATCCTGAAAAGAGCAACAGTGATACGAAAGAAGAAACAGAAACAAACAAGGAAGAGAACGAAAAGGTTAAGAATTTGGTGGAAGCCAAGAGAGATGATTTAGTGATAAAGTTTTGGTTTGAGGTAGTTTGAAGAAAACAAAGAAAGCGTTGTAAATAGATCTGAAAAAGGGAAATTTTTCAGTGCGGACGAAGAAGGAGGGGCACTGAGGAACATGGACACATTTTAGGAACTTACTGAACGGAAACGGGGCGAACGGATGTTATACCAAAGCTGTATTCTCAAAGGAGAGAGAAAAAAGGAAAAAGAGGAGGATAAATTGGGTTGTGTGAGTTGATGAAACCAGTACAAGTGTCGAAGGAGAGGAAAACGCCAGCATACGACAGGACAACAGGAGGTGATTTACTGCAGAAAGGATTGGGGGAAGTATAGAATGTCTGAGAAATGTACGAAGACGATAAAGTTCTACGAGTCTGGAAGAAATCGTATTTCGTCAGCAAGTGTTTTTATTCTTGGTGAGGAGTAGAGTTTAGGTTGTTGTAAAGAAAATATTTACGGAGAATAGTAAAGGGGAACAAAAAGGTGTCACTAGATAGGAAGAAACTGCGTTATGGTTTCCATCGACACGGAAAAAAAATGGTAATGTTAGAATGACAGATGAAACTACCGGTATAATAAACGACCTAGGCAGGTGTGTATAGGAGAATTCTTTTGTAAGTGCTACAGGGAAATATAGTTGTAGAAGAACAGGTAGTAGTGAGACAGGGAAACGGATGTCTGGGTCAGGTATTGGCATAAAAATTAATGAGAGAAGTGAAGGGACAGAGGGAGGGAGGGAGGGAGGGAGAGAGGGGAGGTAGAGATGGGTGGGAGGGAGGGGGAAGATATACGCGTGAAACCTGATATCCATGAATGACAAAAAAGCGTTTGATAAGATAAGTAGGAATCTATTATTATAGGAAATGCTGAAAAAGATAAAAGAGGGAGTCTGCTGAGAGCAGAGAACAGAATGCATGGACAGACCCACACGACTCGGTGGCGCGGTTGCTAGAGCACTGGACTGCCAGCATGGTGATTTTCGCAGTACCTGGTTCGCATCCTGCCCAGGTCCGAAATGATTTCGGTATCGCTGCGCTTCGGGTCGTTACTTTGACTCTCGTGGGCGGGGAGTTGGGTGGGTGTGTGTGTGTGTGTAAGGTCATAGCATAACACATAGATCGATCATACAAGCTCTGAGCTCTCTTCCAGGAGGGAAATAGCTATCGATCACGAGTCCAACACGTGATCCAAAGACCAAGGTGAATACACCGATGCCATTTTACGGGAATTTTCCACAAATTTATGTCTGAGAAATTTGCTCACATAGGATGTTTTGTGAGGAAATTATATGTTGCCATGAACTTATTTGCGTATATAATAATTCCTTCTTTTTGTGGGAAAAATGTGGAAATCTAGATTTCCTTGTGGGAATTCTGTGTAAAAAATCTTACTCGGTTGTGGAAACTGGCATAGATCACAGTGGCAACAACGGACCTACGCCAACAAGATTACCGTTTTTGTTCCCGTGATGTAGTCAGATAAAACTCACAAGCAATATGCTGTAATACCCTTGTGTTTATGTATTTTTAAAATTATTCTTTTGTGTATTTATTTTTCTTAATCATCATTGGACTTGTTTGTTCAGTTATTTATCTGTATATTTATGAATTTATGAATTTCTGTATTCATGTATATATGTTATCATGTATTATTTATTTATTATGTATTCATGTTATCATATAATTGATTACTTGTTTTAATTATTCATTTATGTATTCATGTATTTATGTTATGATATATTGTTTATTTAGTTATTCTTTATTGAGCATGCGAGCTCTTTATGAAAACAAACACAACATTTCTGGGGTGGAGGAAAACGATCGCTTTCGTCCGTAATTTCGGTTTACCCATTAGATACCTGACAAAAAGAAGAAGAGGAAGAAGAAGAACAACAACAACAATAATAACAATAGCAAAAAGAACAAGGAAGAAACCACCTTGGAATGAACATTTGTATGAATCAAACTGTGTTGTTTAAAGCATGACCCATTTTTTTTAATGGGAAAAATGGACGGAATTAGAAGACAGACCCATAAGTCTGCCCAGTCATAGGAAAATGGAAATTAACAGTTACTTATTAACTTTATTTTCTTGTAAATGGGGTGGAGCGAGTAAGATGTATGTTTTGAGTATTCACGAAAGGTACAGAAAGGGATATTGTCATTCCTTACACTCCACACCATTTTGATCGCCTTGTATGACACTTATGGGGAACAGAGGCGGTATTTTTGCACACACACACACACACACACACACACACACACACACACACACACACACACACACACACACACACACCGGTGGCGGATTGGTAAGGCACTGGCCTCACAAGCCGGAGAACCGGGGTTCGATTCCCCGGCCGGGCGGAGACAAGTTGGGTTTGTCTCCTTTCATGTGTAGTCCCTGTTCACCTAGCAGCGAGTAGGTACGGGACGTTAGTCAAGGAGTTGTGACCTTGCATTCCCGGTGTGTGGAGTGTGAGTGGTCTCAGACCTACCCAGAGATCTGCTAATAATGAGCTCTGAGCTCACTGCCGTAGGGTGGTGTCTGGCTGTCTCGAAAAGAGGCTGCAGCAGATCCGAGGTGAATACACACACACACACACACACACGCGCGCGCGCGCGCGCGCGAGATGGCTCTTAAAAGGAAAAAGAAAAAAGAAAACGAAAAAAGAAAACGGCGGAAAAGAGAATTAGTAATCTTGATCATTAAGATGACAAAAGACCAGTCAAAAACTTTTATTCTGATGAGGGTGAAAGATTTTTCTCAGATTCTTGACAAAGTTTGACAAAGTTTGTCCAAGGATTAGGAAACGCCACGCGGTTTGACAAGAGGACTTCCATTGCCACCAACAATAAAAATCAGACATTAAATGACATTGCGCATCTTGGCCACCAGAGTCCGTTCCAGAAGCTTCCTCGTACTCTGAATGTTTGCGTCGACGATTTCGAGGACTGTCGGAAGTTTACCAAGTAATCCTTCAAACACTACGAGAGAGATATATAACTGTGTTTGATATATCAGTAGTACTGCATGTACAGTTACAGTCGCATGGTAGGCCTACTATCACCACTAGTACTTCTACCACTGTTAACATTATTATAGTAGTGATGATGATAATAATAATAATAATTAGAATAATAATAATAATAATAATAATAACAATGATAATAATAATAATAACGTTAATAACGTTAATAATCATTCATTAATAACAATAACAATGATAATGGTAATAAAACACTTCCAAGCGTATATCTCATACCACAACTCTCTATTTTTCTGTAAATTCTGTGGCTTTCTCTTCGGAGTAATTCATCTTGTTGCTTTCAGTATCGACGCTTTCCCACAACTGATGGGAAGGCAAACAAACAACATTGTTGGAAACCGGCAAAGTCTTGTTAAACGCCATAAGTTGAATACCAGAAATTCGTGTTCAACGTATGGAAATAAGCTTTCCTTCTGGGATTCGAACCCGCCTGAGTGGCATGTTTTTTATAAGACGAAGACCGTACCATCACGCCACCATGACCCTTCAAAACGGAATGACTTCGGGTCATGGTGGCGTGATGGTACGGTCTTCGTCTTACAAAAAGCAAGCCGCTCAGGCGAGGGTTCGAATCCCAATAGGAGAGTTTATTTCCAAACGTCTTGATGACACAAAAAACATATTGCCTTGCGTCGAACAGACTTGGCATATGTGGAAACGCATCTATACAAATTACAATTACTCTCCAAACAACCCGTCTATTAGATAATAAACAAACTTGAACGCGTTTTTAAGAATGCAAGATATTAGTTTTTGAACGAAGATAAGCAGAAATGTTTTAGTTTTTAATTCCAGCACTTGGTCAAATTTCTCCAACAAACGAGCCAGAACCGAGAGTGTGCATAATCAATATTCACTCAATATTTACCAGAGGAAGACTTCATCGTTGTCAATATAGTTTTCGAAAAATACGAAACAATTGTCTTTCAAAACATTACAGCTAATAGGACAATGGAATTTTTTATTTAGAATTTTTTTATTTAAAATGAAAGCGGTATAACAATGTTTTCGTGACAAATTGATGACAAATTTGGACCTCGCGTGAATTGTAAGTCATTGGCGGTTTTTTTTTTCCAACTTGGGGGAATATATTAGTGTCTATTGCTACACATGGAGTGTAAGAAGTACTGAGAAAATCGTAGTTGAGCAAAGCAGTAAACATGGGAAATTATGCAACGAAGGATGTGATATTTTCAAAGGGCCCCAAAGCAAGCCAAGCCGGTCTTCTGCCAAAGAACAACAGATAACTACAACAGTCAGGCAAGGAATGAACATAACAGAAGTGATAAGTACGGAATAGTATTTAAAGAAAGTGATCCACCAAGGTATGGCTTCATACTAGGCTTCAAACGTGCAGCTTTTACAAGACGAGGTATGGAGAGCTTCTTCCTTACATGGAGAATATTGAGGGGCAGCAAGCTGAACTATTAGCTCGGCAAAGTGTATTGGAGGTAGAGGTGCATAAAGTAAAGGAAAGGATAAAGAAAGAAATGGGGGAAAGGTGATGAATATTAAACATCGAATTGGTAATGTAGAAGTGAAAGTTATTTACTCCAAGAAACAAATGAATGAGGTACAGAATAATCATGAGCTAGTGGTGGAGAAATCAAGTGAAGTGTTCAGTGGTAATACAGAAGTGAAGCTGAGATTGGTGGTGAAGACTAACTGGACCTCGAGTCATACAGGAAAGTGAATCAGATGCAACAACAGAATGCTCAAAATAGAAGACTCAAAGAAGGGTCTTGTTAGGAAAGCAACAAATCAAATGCAAACCGAATTGATAAGAAGAACAATTTGGTGTTGAATGGCGTATCTGAGCAGGTAAATAAAGACGTGGACCACAACGGAGGGATCCGTTTTCTAAAATCTCCCTACTCCGTTTGAATTCAACCGACCAATCCTAACCACGCTTTAAGGTGGAGCATTGTCTCTACAGTGTAGTTATTATAGCCTCCTAGGATAAAGAAGTGGCGAGTGACTGCACGATAAGTGATTTTATCAATTAAAAAAAAGGGGTGAGGCTGGTTCTCTGGGTGTCAGTTATCTGTAACAAGAAAAAAATATCGTTAGGGATTTCATAATGCGCGCACAAGTTTTAAAAAGGTTGACCTAAAAGTGAACAAAACTGGATTTTTGTTTCATATCTTTCTGTCTAAAGACAGTAACTTATGAGCTCCATTTTGTGAACTAATGTAAATGATGCAGGAAATAAACAGTAAACAAAGAAGACACAAGATGATATTAGTCGACTTCGTTCCGTTCAATTCAAACTGGGAAAATTGCGCTACAACGGCAGAACGAGACAGTTTGGAGTATGATTTCACAGAAACAGTGAGGGCTTGCTTCTTGACAGCACACTAGCGAAGTTACAAGGTACAGTGGATCTCGAAAGAAAAGTAAGTGTTTTAGGTTATTACTTAGTAATGAAGAAGAAATTGTGGAGGATATAAAGACATACAGTCTTATCGTGTCTGTACATCAGTCACGTGTTATGTCAAGGTAGAGGAAAGGGCCTGTAAAAAATAATTACATATGTGTATAACAGGGCAGTCTATTATCAACTGAATATCAAAATAAGTATAGATTGGAGGGGATTTTTTGGTGTTGAGGAAATGTGGACAAAAATTTCGATCAAAAATAGTGGAAGTGACATAAGAACATGCTTTAGTAAAATAACTGATGGATAGAATAATGACGAGGAAAAAGACCTGAAGTGAATTATCTGTTGAATAGTAAAAATTTAGTTTAAAAAAATGTGGACGAAGGTAAAGCAACCGAAAACTAATGATGCAAAAAAAAAAAAAAAAAAAAAAATGGTGTGGTTGGGAGCGGTCGAATAAATAAGAAATGAAACGAGTAAGTGGATAAGAAATAAGTGGGAAACTATTGCGCGTCACGTGAAATATAATCCAAAAGTATTTTGGAAGTATAAATTAGAAAATTAACCGTATACTGAAATGATTATTCATATTTTCTAAAAAAAAAAAAAAAAATGGCAGAAGCGTTCAAGACTAATAGGAACTGAAAAGGAAGATGAAAAGTAAGTTTACACTGAAAACAAACTGACGAGAAACAATAATCTAGAACTATTAGGACGTCCGTTTACTCTCAAGGTAAACAATTGTGTCACTTGTGACATCCGTGGATGACATAAACGTATACCCGAAAGACCAAAGGCACGTGATATTTTTAGCTTTGTTTTTCATTCTGTCTTTCGTTTGCTTTTTGTTTTGAATGTTGGTTTATCTCATTCTTTCCCGTCTCGTTTGTTTACGTAAGTATTTATTTACCGATTAATCTATTTTTTTTTTTTGCAGATTACCTAATTTCTGACTAAATTGTTTCCTGATTTCATCCTCGATGATTTTGTTCTTGTGTGAATTAAGACGCGTAAGTCTGCAGTAGCAGAAGAGTAGAAAAAAAAAAGGTAGTGGAGCGTACTGGGAAGCTTGACGTGAACCGTTTATCGGCTACCGATAGACAGATCGCTTTGAAGTTGTGGATTCGCAATTTTCACGTGAATTAGCTGAGGCTACCTTGCACGCCTAAGAGAGTTGATATGCTATTAACCTTTCCAATGGAACGGTTGACTGATACGATTTATTCTGACCACGAGCAGTACAGTCTAGTAGTTACGAAAACAAACATCCTACAAAAACATTAAGTAGATGATTAGTAATGATATCTGGCTGCAGTAAAACAACTTTTATGGAATGACTGAACTCAGAAATCAGTCATTCTTACGTGAGGATAATGGACACAGTTCTACGCAAGAATCATCACCTACGCAAAATATATCCCCACTAAACACAACATAATAACATCCTCAACAAACATTATTTTACACAACTCGACGGCGCAATGGTAGCATTCGCAGCTACTGCTACAGTTGTCCGGGTTCGAATCCCGCCTGGGGCGGAAACAATTTCAGTATCGCTGCGCTGCGAGTTGTTTCTCCAACCTTCGTGGGCGGGGAGTTGGGTGTGTATTAACGTGTAAGGTCACAGCAGTAACCATGGATCGATCATATGAGCTCTGAACTCTCTTCCGGGAGGGTAATAGCTGTCGATCACGAGTCCAACGCATGATCCAAGACCATGGTGAATCACATCTACAATAGCCTGCAATACGTCTATATAAAACCTTGTAAACACGTAGATTACAAAATAATCAAACTTCCCCAGAAATGAATACAACAAAGAAGTCACTCGACATGTAAGAAATGCACAAACACGCCTACACCCGGCATTAAAACAGCTCCAACACAGAATAGATAACAGACTCACTTCAATTTCTTTAATTACCCATCCTGGTAAACGGAAGAAACCCACTCTATGCCATTGGTCGACAATTTTTATTTATTTATTCATCTATTTATTTAGTCTCTTGGGGTGAAGGGTACTATAGACAGTTTGTGAAATTAATCCAACATAGGATGCCAGGAGTTTAATGCCTTCAGTACCGGACAGTACATTTTATTCTGGGTGTTGTCAGACTGCACTTAGCTTCGTGTGCCCCCCCCCCCTTCGGTTGTGATATAATTTATTCAATGGAAGAAGCAGTTAGATAAATATAAACAACGTGTTTATTTCGAGAAAAGGTGTTTGTAATAGTTATCGATTTACTAATTCTGAATTAGGTTTCAAAGTAATCATCGTATTTACCTTCCAAATTACATTTATTTATTCATTTGCATTCGTATTTCAACAAGAACAAGAATTGGGAAAGTGCAAATAAATTAAAAATGTCACAGAACTAGTGTGACATTTTGTGTAACTGATATTTATAGCAACGCATGGTATGATGGTGAGAGCATGGCGGTCAAATGTCCTGACCTACTCAATAACATTTTACTTCGCAGATGCTGCTTTTGTTTCTGAGTATATATATATATATATATATATATATATATATATATATATATATATATATATATATATATATATATATATATATATTCTGTACAAGAAAACGTACTTTTACTGTGAGCTAAACACTACACGGAAAACACTTAAAAATAAGCTATATTTGCATAGCAGAATCCATAGGATGTTCCCAGGCGTTTGTCCACAAATGTCACTACTTTCTGCGCATGCGCAGAGCAGAATCTTCTCCCGCATGTAATTCTCTTGCTTTGGTGGGAGATCGAACAATCCTTGAAGTATCAGAATTGGATCCAATTGTACTGAGAATGATTTGCTCACGGTCTTCGCGTTAATGTATGCATTCACAGAATTGTATTCACTGATTAAATAATAATTTCATTTGAAATCTCTTAATACTCCAGCTAGAGTTCATTCTTGAAGTGGACGTACGAGAAACTACATTGGCGTCTGCTGAAAAATAAGAAAATAGAATCAAATCTTATTTTGGCTGCTCCCTGGAAATCTTGTTCACCTTTCCACAAAAGTTAAACCCGTTAACTTAGTTAAGTCAGTTAAACCTGTCCTGACTAACCCCCTGCTATATCTGGCACACAGTCAAAACAATTTCTTGTTACACCCGCTTATGTCTTTACATTTTCCTTTGCATCAAAGAACATCACGAAAAAAGTAAATACCGCATGTATGGTGTCAACACAACATACAGTTATTTCAGTAAAGCTTAATAATAAATTACTTTTCACGAAGTGGAGATCATATGCAACTTCTGTGTTGATAAGTAATAGTTCATATCTTTTCTGTAACTGTTTGACTCAGTCCTCGGAAAGTCTTTGACCTTGTGTTTGACCTTTCAAGGTCAAAGGCTTATGCCAAGTGGAACTTCAAATACAACTTCGTATATGCTAACGAAAATGATATATTTCTCTATCTGCAACCGTTATAGTTAAAATTAGAGATTTACTTTCCAAAGATATTAAAGTTCAGTCTATGCATGTTTTACTATTGCGATGGATGATTTAAATGAGAAATAGGATGTAGTATGTTGAGCTTAGTTTGAAGTAAATCGGATATTCTGGGGGTATTTATTATTAATATATGTTCATATTTTTTTATGGTCTGGACCTCAGTCTTGCCTATGGTGGAGCCAATTTTTGGTAGGGTTTATAAGGACCACTGCCTATATTTCATGAAAGTTTCATGTGAATTGACAGCCATTTTGGTGCTACTGCTGTATAGCGTGAGGTCTACCTCCCGTTAGCATTATAGCGTGAAGTCTACCATTTCCATACAGTCTACCATGTCCACACATTTGTTTTAGCGATAAACACACATTATGTTCATATCCTAGGAATGACTTAGATCATTGGATTTCCAATTACATTCATATTAAAGGAAGAAATGTAAAAATAAACATGTTATCATATATTTCCATACATTTATTCTAGCGATACACACTTCGTACATCTTCTAAGAATGACACCAATAAATTAGGTTAGGTCAGGTCACGTGGACAGGTCACATTTTTTATGTATTTGGGCAGGACACATGTTTATGAACAGGTGAGGGGAGCGTCTCGGAGGCGACATATGGCGGTAGACCACACGCTATAGTACCACCGCAATTTTATCAGTATACTGCTTAAAACGAAACAACGAAAAACAACATTTCGACCCTGGGCTTTTCCTAGGCGAGAGATGAATAAAATGCCCACTGAAGACTATTCTGGTAAGAACAGAACGAGTAACAAATCGCTGTTTCGAAGTCAGATACTAATATAAGCGACGTGTCGTGAAATTCGATTTTTGAAAAGAAGTCCGTTACATTAGGTGGGAAAGTATCAGCGCAAAGAATGTTCAAGAATCTTTAGTAGCTGGGTAGACTGACTAACGTGCGTACGAAGGATATTTGCACAGAAAATGGACGAAGCGTCTCAGAAAATCTAATCTAAAGAGGTGGGCGCGCATTATCATTAAATTCAAGGAAACGGTGAGCGTGAAAACAGTGCTAGAAAAAACTGTAGAAATACATAACAGGGAGAGGATGAAGAGTATCATTAAGAGCGGAAATGTTGACAAGAAGGAAAATTCAGAGCTCTACTTGTTTGTGAGCAATGAGTGTAACGACTCACACCAATGTAAAATGCATACAAAGACGATCAAGCTCCCTGAACTACTTGTATAGGACTAGCAGCTGTAGCTTGAGTTTGAGTCTTCTCTGTAAACTGCTTCCTTGTCATACTCTATCTTTTAGCATTGTTGTTTTTATTTTCTTCGTTATTTTTATATATCAGTTCTTAAATACTTTTGATATTTATTATTATTTTTTTTCTTTTTTTTTAGTTTAGGTGTGTTGTATTTCAGGTGAAGGATCAATATCAGCGTCAGGAAACTAAAGGTCATTTGGATGATGGCCTACTATAGATTTTCTTCCATTCTATTATTTATACAATCATTCGGATCAAAACTATTTGATTCCCATCAATCTCTAGATTCCCTTTTGCATTTTTTACAACTCCATTAGATTTTATCATAGTTTTTATGTAGCTGTCAGCTTTTTTTTAGATCACTACCACGCTCATCCAACTGGTAGGATTCTACTTGCTTTAGCCGCGCACCCTGTCTAGATCAGACGGTAAAGCTACTGATGATCCTTTATATATCCTGATTAGCAATTTAGTATTGTCTGAAAACAAACCTTCTTGCTTGCTTACACTTCTGTGAGGCCGTTTATGTACACGGAGAACATAGCTAGTGTCAACATCGATCCATGCGTGTGTGTGTGTGTGTGTGTGTGTGTGTGTGTGTGTATTCAGGCACATAATTGTTTTTTCACAAAGTTGAGTGATGCAGGACTGAACCAATATCTTAATTCACCACTCCCCCCCCCTCTCTCTCTCTCTCTCTCTCTCTCTATATATATATATATATATGTATATATATATATATATGTATATATATATATATATGTATATATATGTATATATATATATATGTATATATATATATATGTATATATATATGTATATATATATATAATATATATACATATATATACATATATATAATATATATATATAATATATATATATATACATATATATACCAATATCTACGTCTTTCTATCACATCCTCACCTCTATATATATCTACCTATCTACCTCTTTCTACCACACTATCACTCTCTCTATCTCTCTGTCTAGCTCTTTGTATCTATCCTCTAATTCTAATTCAGACTATATTTAGTAACCATGTATAATTATCATTCTTTGGGTGTTAGACACCACACTTGTGTCCATATTGTGAATATCTCTGATGTGCACGAGAATTTGAGTACAGTAATTACATAATTCATCTGTGGTTATTTTCAGCGCAGGGTGGGCCTGCTGTAACACTACTAGAATCAAACAGGATGTTGGGTACTCCCAACCAGTGTGTGTGTGTGTGTGTGAGTGAGAGAGAGAGAGAGAGCGAGAGCGTAAACGTGCGTGCAACAGCGTTTAAACAATAGATTAATCCCGTATTATTCGTTAATTCTTTATCTTGAATCTATCCTTTTAATGCATTTTTTTTCTCTTTCCGTGTAACGAAAAAATATCTTGAAATAAATTGCCGTAATTGATCTCTGAAAGTTTCAATAAGTCCCAGAAATATTTATAGAAGGTTCGAGAATCTTTTGGCCAAAGTTAATGGGTCTAGGATTATCCATGTATCTCGCATAATTCCAATCGACTGTGATCTAACGAAGTTACGAAAGTAACCGTTAGAATTTTGAAATAAAAGAAATTCTGACGGCACGAGACACGTCACCGCGTCGTTCAATACTTCCTTCCCTCCCCAGACACAAATCCACGTAACAGTCCATTCATTTACTTCCCGTCCGATGGTGCTTGAGCGTCAGTACTTATAGTGTAATGTGTTAGTAATCTATACCGTGTGTATAGTACTGCACTTTACAGTTACATACCCAATTCAGCTATCCTCGCCTCTCACGGTTTCTCATCTCGTCTCTGATACTTCTCTAAGCTGATTAAAATCGTCTTGCGAAAGGCAAATATATAAAGAACGCAGCAATTCCGAAGGCATTGACATTTATGTTGGGGCAGGCCAAATCTCGCTCAACCTTTAAAATAACCCTTACACGACGTTTTCATCACATTTTACGCACTTCTTTTCTTCCCTGAACTACTCGTATACGCTTACACTTGTATCTCTTCCTGTTCCAAGCCTCTCTAGGGTTATACAATCATCAGTTTTCTCCTGGTAGCTCAAGCTTCGTCTGAGCTGCCCGCCGCTGTCTTTCCTCTTTAGTTCTTCTGTCCCTATGAATTCCCTATGCTAAAGGTCTCCCTGAACCACTTCGTCGACCCAATCCCTTATCCTGTACCCTTGTATTCTCATATATACATCTCTATAGTCACTTGGTATGGTCGTCCTCCCCACCCTTCCTACTTTTTTCCCATATCCGCTTTTCTTCCCCTCCTCCCGCTCCACCTCTTCCTCCTCCTACTGCTCCCCTTCTTCCTCACGGTCAACGACCTCCGCTTCACGTGCGAGACGCGGTGATGCCGCTGTGTGAATGCGTGGTAGTGCGACGTTGCCACATCCTCGCTGGAGGTCGGTCATTGCCACCGTAAAGGCTGAGACCCACTGATGGGGGTGGAGTAGGTTCGGCCGTGGGTTCAATAACAGTCCCCTCAACACCAGAAGCTGGGGGGGGGGGATGTGGCGAGGATTAGATTTGTCCCATAATGACTTTATCATAGGAAATTGTTATATTGTTTCTATAAATAAACACAAGTTTTTGTGTCGTTGAACCGGAATTTCAGGCGGAAAAACTCGAACGAAACCTCATGCTGGGGCCGGAGGGACACTACCGTTGCTATAGACCGAAAGCCAGTCCCTGCAGTCGCCGAAGATGCGCCTGGGAATGCCCAGAGGGCGAGATGGCGAGGGAAACTGTTGTATCGGTGCTGACGACGGGGCGGGGTAGGTTGGGGTTGGAGGTGGTTTGTGGAATGCATCATGCGCGGGCAATAGCACAGTGGCGTGGCGACGACGACATATGAGGAATCATAATTACGAACGATAAGGGAGGTCGTTGGGTGGCTGGTGGACGATAACGAAGCAAGAACGTTGGAGGGAAGGCGGTAGGTAAGGAGGAAGTTTGGAGGTAAGGCGGTGGGAAACAGTCTGCCCTGGCGAACCACCTCACGTCTGTCTATTTGTGGGACAGGACCATTGCAGAGATAGTTGTTGCAACTAAGGCTTACTGGGAAAGAGGGTGGGTTAGCGGTTAACGGATTTGTTCAGGGTGATGACATGGCATGGGTTTAGACGAGATAGGAAGGTCGGAGGAGTTAATGTATATGGATACCGAGAGATAAGTCGAGATAGTAAGATCAGCCAAAGCAACAGCAGCAATAGCCATATTGGGTGGATATCAGTATGAATTAACACGTGCGGGTTTTGAAAGATAATGTGTGTATATGATTCTCCATCGTCTTACGTGCTGGACACATGATTGGCACCTATTACCCTTTCGAATGAGAGGTCTTCTAATTCTGTCTGGGTATTATCCTGGGTTTACGATTCTTCAATTGTATAACTTGATGACGATAATCATACCCTCATTCAACCTAACCTAACCTAACCTAACCTTTATTCCACTATATTCGGCGCACTGGGGTGACAATTCAGGTGGGATCTCGTGGGGTGACGATTCTTCATGTGGGCTGACCTTACACACACACACACACACACACACACACACACACACACACACACACACACACACACACACACACACACACACACACACACACACACACACACACACACACACACACACACACACACACACACACACACACACACACACACACACACACACACACACACACACACACACACACACACGTACTTGATCAATTTATTACACCTCCATTGCACGTATAGCTCGTGTATAAATCTGCCTAGTTCAGAGAACCGGATTCACTTGCTATTGAGATATACGTTTATTAATTTGTTATTTATTTATCTATTTATTCATTTGTTTATTGGTTATCTTATTATACTCGAGTTCACTCTATTTATGGATAGGTCGTTGCATGTTTGTACGAAATGCAAGCCTTTGTAAATGTGCATCAACATGTACAGTGGGTTGTCGCATGATCGTTTGAACGAATACATTGTGTATCATTTGTCGAGTGCATGGCCCTGTGATTGTTAATATGGTCATTTTATGTTCCTTTTGCGTGCTTGTAAGTTATATAGATTTTTTTTCTTCCCTTGAGTCTGTGAATTTTCGTGTGTGTGTGTGGACATTTATATGTTTATGTATGTGTCTTCCTGTAAATAAACGTATGTATTGTGTATCAGTGAATGAATGCTTGATCGTATTATTGTTAATGTACGTTTTTTTGTGTTTTCCATTGATTGTGAGGTTTATAGATCTGTGTTTTCTCTCTTTGAACATGTGGAATCGTGTGTTTGTGCATTTATATATTTGTATGTAAACCTGCCTGTATGTATATGCAGATTTATGCTCTTGTACAACCGTTTTCTGTTGAATCTCACGGGTGTTTTATTTGATCTGCATAGCAGACAAAACCTAACCTAACGTAACATACCGATTGGGATTTTGTCCGTTGGGGTATTGTCCGTTCACCGTTTTCTTTTTAGTTTTTGTTTTCTGATTTATCTGTCTGTGTCTCTGGTCATCATTGTTTATTTGCAATAAGAGCCGTTGCTGACTCCGACTTCACTTGAAATATCCATGTTAAGATAACTTAATCCAATGTATCCATTTTCGGTCTCGATGTGTTTGGCAGTGTATATATTCGGCCACTTAATATTCATCTATTTTTTAAATGTATACAAGTGCCTAAGATCATATCACTGACTGTGAAGCATCACTTTGTTTAACAATGCGATTTTTTCCAATGGAATATACTGCAAAACACTCTGAAGGTAATATTACCAAATGTGCATCTACAACCTGCGACAATTAATGCCCAAAAGTAATTTCAGTAAATCCTACGTCCATAATTTTTTGAACGAGTACAGAACAATAGAATATGCACGTCATATACATTTCATCGGTGACTACCTCAGAGATATTATTCTAAGGAGGTCAAATTAGACGAGAGAGCAGATTGGAATGGAAAATATTGTAGTGACTGTTTAAGAGAGGAAGTGGGATTTGGTAGGGAAGTTAAAGAATGACGAGCGATGGAGCAATTTTGTTGGTGACTGGACGCCGCGGAGCGTGGAAGGAGACAAGACAGATGGTAGAGAGAAGTTTGCAGGAGTAACCAGGCTTAGGTCAGCGCAGTCGTACCAATCATGGAATGGTATAAGAGAGGCCTTTGTTCAGCAGTGGTTTCGAAATGGCTGATTGATTAGTTGATTGATTGATTGGTTAATTGGTGTTCTATAGTGATTAGTCTCATTGTGCTCCTCAGAAGCGAGAGTCCGCGTGTGTTTGGATGTTTCTGGAGGCAATATATATATATATATATATATATATATATATATATATATATATATATATAGATATATATATATATATATGTGTGTGTGTGTGTATGTGCACGCGCGCGCGTATGTAATGTGCGTGTACATAAATGTACATGTAATGTCTGTGTACATATTACTGATGTGTGTGTGTATGAGAGCGTGTGGATGTGTGTGTTTGTGTGTGTGTGTGTGTGTGTGTGTGTGTGTGAGCGCGCGCGCGCGTGTGTAATGTGCGTGTGCATAAATGTACATGTAATGTCTGTGTGCGTATTTCTATGTGTGTATAAGAGCGTGTGGATGTATGTGTGTGTGTAATATGCGTGTACATAAATGTGCATGTAATATTCGTGTACGTATTGCTGATGTATGTGTGTATGAAAGCATGTGGATGTGCGTGTGTGTGTGTGTGTGTGTGTGCGTTTCGATGTGTATGTATGTGTGAGCGCGATCCACAATAGTCTTTGAACACATGCATTCATGATTGACAGCTTTTGCCTTTTCGGTTGAAAACACAGAACTCCTATCAGCTGACCTGTGGGTAATGTTGTGACCTTAGCACACCACACACACACTCATCACCTCCTTACCCAAGGGGGACGTAACGGATCTGTATTAGGGTAAAATTGTCACTCCGTGGACGTGACGTGAAGTCGATATCGTGTGTGTGTGTCTACGCGGGCATGTGTATGTGTGTTTGTGTTCGTGTGTGTGGTGTGTGCCTGTGTACATTTGTGTGTATGCGTGTATCTCAATATGGGACAGAGGGTATCTACAGACCAACGCTATCCTACCAAATGCCTGCGAAGAAACAGTGGAACGCGATCACATTAAGCCACGGTTGGACTAGTCAGAGGGATGGGTGGATTACAACGATTCAGTTGGACGAAATCCAACTGAATAGTTGGAATCCAACCATTCAGTTGGATGGAATCCAACCATTCCATTGATTAGTGTAACCGTAGCTTTAGATGAGTCTGTGTGCACGTGTGTGGACAAATGTTTGAGCCGATCTCTATGAATGGGCAAACGCAAACGGTGATTTATCGTGATATGAAATCACGAAGTTCGTACATTGGGCTGCAAAGGTAGACGAACTGTTGTCGTTACGAAGACGATGAGAAGAGCATGGAATCGCACTAGGGCAGAGCGTGGCAGGGCTGAGGAGTAGGAAGAAGACGAGGAAGAAGAAGAAGAAGAAGAAGAAGAAGAAGAAGGAAAAGAAGAAGGAAAAGAAGGAGGAGAAGAAGAAGAAGGAGGAAAAGAAGAGGATGAGGGGTATAAGAATAAGGGGAAGATGAGAAGAAGAAGAGGACGAGGAGAAGAAGAAGAAGAAGAGGAGAAGGAGAAAAAGAAGGAAAAGAAGAGGATGAGGAGGAGAAAAAGAAGAAGAAGAAGAAGAAAAAGAAGATGAGGAGAAGAAGAAGAGGAGGAGGAGGAAGAGAAGGATCCAACTCAAGGCCCTTGCGCGACGGACATGTAGACCTAGCGTTCATGAAGAGGATATCACCGCTTCTGAGGGGAATTGTACGAATCATCGCACTCGGAACGGCAGACAGACGAGACTGCGCTCAGTCCATTCGATACATTCCGTCTCTTCCCCCCCCCCCACACCCTTTTCGTCCTACTTTTGCCCCTCCTCACCACCTCTTCCTCTCTCTTCCCCTCCTCCTCCTCCTCCCTTCCCTCCCCCTCTCTCTCTCCTCCTCCTCCTTCTCCTAACAACCTCTTCTTCTCTCTTCTCCTCCTAATCCTCCCTCTCCACCTCTCATTCTTTCTCCTCTTCCTCCTCCTCCTCGTCCTCGTCCTCGTCCTCCTCCTCCTCTTCCTTCAATTTCTCCTTTTCCTCCTCCTTCTCCTCTTCTTCCTCCTCCTACTCCTGTTGTGCTCGTTCTCCTCGTCCTCGACCTCCCCTTCCTCTTCCTTCAACTTCTTCTCTTTATCCTACTTCTTCTCCTCCTTCACGTCCTCCTCCTTCTCCTCTTCCCCCTCCTGTTCTTCTTCTTCCTCCTCCTCCTGTTCTTCCTCCTTCTCCTCCTTATCCTCCACCTTTCGCTATCCTGAACCTCCTCCTTCTCTTCTTTCTCCTGTTCCTTCACCATCGTCTCTTCTTCCTCCGCCTCCTCCTCCTCCTACTCCTCCTCCTCCTCCTCCTCCTCCTCCTCCTCCTCTTTCATTGCGTGTAAAGTATACGTCAAGTTCATGCTAAAGAAAAGAGACCCGTGAGTGTCTTGGGTAGAAAGCATGGATATGCTGTAGTACGCACATGCTCACTTTCATGTCACTCAAAAAGTTGTATATGAACACTATCTCTCTCTCTCTCTCTCTTTCTGTTTGGTAATTTCTTGTGGTATTAAGACACATACACACAAACATTGTTATTTTCCTGTACGCTACAATTAGGTTAAACACACACACACACACACACACACACACACATACACATACACACACACACACACACACACACACACATACACATACACACACGCACGTTTACACAAATACACACACACACACGCACGCATGCACGGGTGCGTTTCACAGTGGTCGGTGCTGACAATACTCATAAGGAGTGTGTGCATATATATATATATATATATATAGATATATATATATATATATAATATATATATATATGACTTGTCTCCCAGTATCGGAAAATAAGATTAGAAATTAATATATCCGTATATTTCGACCACTTTCTGTGGTCCTCTTTAGCAGATAATCATGCTTTTCGATAGTGGAGACAATTATTATTTAACCAATGTGCTGCAACATTGCTCTTCTCTGATATATATATATATATATATATATATATATATATATATATATATATATATACATATATATATATTTTTTTTGTGGACATAAAACAGTAAGGTCCTTTTCTCTAACGTCACGCAACACGGAAAGTCCCGGATGTGATGTCACATCGGGGATATTGGTGTGTACAAAGCAGACAACAAAACATACTTAACCTTCGAACACAATAATAGGCCTATCAATACCGAATGCTTTACTGTTTATGGTTTGGGTTTGTGACGTCATTATGGCGTCATTGAATACTAATCGATAATTGGTCCTATTGTTCAGACCCTAACCTCTGGCAGGTACCGATTTTTTTTCTAGAAACTATAGAAAACGCATGGAAATTCCGAAGACATCTGATTTTATTTGAAATGGAATCATACCATTTTATGAGAAACTAAAATTCTATCTAGCTCTATAAATCGAAAAAAGACAGGAAACTATTGGTATTTTTACCCTCAAAACGATGAAAACAGAAATAATGGTGATGCCTGAAATTATTGTGAGATTAAACGTTCCTTTTAAGTGACAGCTGCCATTTATGTATTTGATATTTAGGTTAACATAGCTTATTTTTCTTAGTACGTTACCAGGATATAAAGATATTCAAAAGTGTGTGGGGAAGGGTGGTTATACCGTTCTGAAATGGATCTCTCACACACACACACACACAATTGTTTTTTAAAACGGGGAAATTAATTTACAATTACGTTTTCTTTTTAAAGGAAGTCTGGGATTCCCGTCTGGCAAGAAGGCCAGGCCAATTGCTTCCTTTACCCGCGTCTTGTAATTCCTGCCGTGATCGCTGGCCAATGGCAGTGCAATCTTGGCGTGCATGCAGCAGAAATTAGTACCAGATTGTCCTTCATTTTGTGAATGGAAACAAATCTCAGACAATTCCAACATTATTTTGAAGTGATGACTTCGATATTAGTGCATACATAATTGCTCATGTATTTATGTAATCCTTGTAGCCTTCTCCCATTTTAGTAATAGGTTTTATTTATCTAAATGCGTCTTCTAACGAATTTGACATTTCATGACGTCACGTCGCTTTTGTTGCCTCATATCCTTTTTCGTAATCCTGAAAGCGTTTCCCTATAGTATATAGAAGGACTCATATTGCGCGCCATTTTGTATACGACATTATCAGTTCCAATACTTCTGGTTGTTTTTGTTCATGATCGTTTCTCTTGTCTTCGTATCAAATGATTTTGCAATTCTCATTTCTGATTTTTCAAAGTGTCGACATAAAGTTTCGGATTTTATGGAGCTTGGCTCAGATATGTATTTTTCTTTTCCCATTGTTTATGTTTTGTTATTTCTTTATGCACTCTTTTTTTTCTTTTGAGTTTAGAATCCATCCTAATGGGTAGTACAAATATGGGAACCTGTTGATGACACAATCGCATTCTTCTTTATGGAACCCATCGCTACACGTTCATCTCCACACAGTTGAGATGATCTTACCATATACAATATATTTGACGATGGATGATTGTCGTATAGCTGTTCTTGTTCAACTTTAAATTTCCGTTCCTTATACATCACTTGTCTTGTTTTGCTCTTAAATATTTCCCTTCAATCTTACGTTTCTCAGTCTTCTCTTTTATGTCTCCTCTATTCTGACAGCATCATTTATTCTTAATCCCTCCACATATGTTTCAGTAGTTTTCATACAACTTTTTTCATCTTCGTACATTCAATTTGATTATCCGTTTCATAATTTATTTTGTCCATCTTTCACTGCCTTCATATATTGTATTCGTAATTCTCACTTCCATCAGTCAAAATAGGTGTTCTTTCAGATACTCCAATCTCAGATCTTTGTAGTATGTTTATGCTTATGCTATGCTATTTACGCACCAAACAGTGGCTTATTAGGTTTACGTAAACAGTGGTGCCTTCATAGTGCGATTTGCAGTATGTATTAATGAATGGAATGGCATTTTCATAGACTTTTAAGAATGAATTGTCCGTGCATGAATATGTTTGTATTTAGAACGTTGACTCTAGGTGGGTGAGAGACGTAAGGGCCGAATTTTGGTTATCTCGGACTACTAAGACCCGTGATCTAATAAAGGTGTTCAAGCAGATCAAAGGCTTGAACAAGGATATGACGCAAACAAGGTCATCATATTAAGACAACAGGGCAGGACTCGCGGTAATGGATTTAAATTGGACAAATTTAGATTTAAGAAGGAAATAGGCAAGAACTGGTTTACTAATAGGGTGGTCAGTGAATGGAATAGACTTAGTAACCATGTAGTGAGCGCTGAAACTATCGGTTGTTTTGAGAAACGGTTAGACAGCTTTATAGATGGGGATGACAGGTGGTAATGGACATGGAACTGCCTAGTGTAGGCCTTATGGTCTCTTGTAGTCTCCTTCATTCTCATGATCTTATGTTGTTCTGTATAGATATGTACGTTTTACAAAATATTTCTTCTTTGTTGACAGGTACCGTTGGTTGGAGTGTGGACTTCAGCGAGCAAATTGGTTTGATTTGGGTCACCGGATCTTTCCGCATCACATTCGTGGCTGTGAGTTTTTAAGTGGTCCCTAACCAGACAATGATACTGGTAGACTCCGTATTTTACAGTGTTTCGACCGTATAGGGGTAGTATTGATGGAACTATATGGTGGGGAGCTGAATAGCTTTGAGTCAGTGCAGTCTGTCAATAATATTGATCAAGAAAGCGTTGTTAATGCTGTCACCAAAATTCAAAGGATTACAAATCAATATTGTTAAGTTTCGTGTACTGTTGTGGACATCCATCGTATATCAAAAGTATGCAAACATATTTTTGTAGTGTCTAATATATTTCATTAAGCAGTGGTTCATTTACAGTGAAAAATATTTTTGTAATTAAATTTGTAATGAGCCAACAACAGCGAAAAATACATTTGCACGTTTTTTGTGTCATAGGTCAGATTTGGGTGTCTATTATACGAGATAATGATATCAGATTCAGTTAATATATATATATATATATAATATATATATATATATATATATATATATATATATATATATATATATATATATATATATATGATTTTTAAAAGATCTGCCATGGGACTCGAACCCTGACCCGTGCAGTGCTTCTAAAAATGCTTAATCTGTCTTTAACATACACAACATATATATATATATATATATATATATATACTATATATATATACATATATACAGATATATATACATATATATGTATATGTATATATACACACATATATACAGATATATATCCATATACTTTTTTTTTTTTTTTAATCTGAGCTCCGATATTTAGGACCAAATGTTCGTAGTGCAGTCACGCGTTGACTCTAGGTTGGGTTGGAACATCCGTTCATCTAGATTCTCTCCTCCAGGTAGTTTTCGAGTTTGATCACAGCAATGTCTTGGCGTGTGTTTCCTGTAGTTGTCACAACCGACTTGCCATCGGGTTTTTCGGCTGAAGAACTTCCATGGTCGTCAAGTTGGCAAAGTTGAGATTCTGTTCGTTTTCCTTTTTGCTCTAAACCGACTTTCTCATGTTACTTTCACGTTGCGTTTGCTGATATCAGATTCCATCCGCCAGTTTTACGGCTGGGGCTGTTGGCTTACAGTAAATCAAGATGTTCTCAGACCTGGTGAAACAGAGTGTAGTTTGTAGTAGATATTTGAGTCATTGTCCTCCATTTTTTAATAGCTTTGCACCTCTCTCTCTTTCTCTCTCTCTCTATCTATCTATCTCTCTCACTATTTCTCTTTCACAATTTCACGCTCTTCTCTCTCTCTCCCCTTCTCTCTTTGTGCCTGTCTGTCTGTCTATTTCTCTTTTTCTCTCCCTCACCCTGTCTCTATCCCTCACCCTCTCTCTCTCTCTGTCTCTCTCTCTCTCTCTCTCTCTCTCTCTCTCTCTCTCTCTCTCTCTCTCTCTCTCTCTCTCTCACACACACACACACACACCTGGTAGATCGTCCGTGTACAGTCATATATTTGCGTAGTTCCTATACCTCATGGGTCAGGTTTGTGTGTCCTTAACAGTACAGTTGAGGAAACAAGTTCCTCGGGGCTCCTTTCTGGAGAATAGCTTTGATATTCGGTCATCAAGATGTCGACAATTATCGAATAGTGTTTCGTCAGTAGAGAACAAATGAAGTCTTCCTGTTAACATTTGTTACAAAGACTGTCACCACTGAGTAACAGTTTTCCAATCACATGTGGATGAAAGGCAATGGCAATGGATGCTGTCACTCTGTCGAGGAATGTCCCTTTCCAAGCTTGCCCAACGCCAATACCGATTTTTGCGGTAATCCTCTTTTCTTTTTATCCGTTTCTATTTGAAACATTTACCTTTTAACTTTGGTCTCATCAGTCCTTCATCTAGAAATTCTTTCACTCAGTCCAACATCATTCTTTTAACTCCTGTCAGTTTTTTTTTTTTCGCTTTCCTTAATTGTGTGTGTGTGTGTGTGCGTGATTCACCATGGTCTTGGATCACGGGTTGGACTCGTCATCGATAGTTATTAACCTCCCGGATGAGAGCTCAGAGCTCGTATGACCGATCTATGGGTAATATTGTGACCTTACACTCCACGAGAGTTGGAGTAACAACCCGCAGCGCAGAGATACTGAAATTATTTCAGCCCTGGGCGGGATTCGGACCCTGACCGCCGTAGTGGCAGGCGAGAACTCTAACCATAGCGCCATGAGGTTGTGGTTGCATGTGTGTGTGTGTGTGTGTGTGTGTGTGTGTGTGTGTGTGTGTTCGTGTGTCTATATGAGTTTCTTTGCTTCCGCCTATGTGAATATAGATTTTTTTTAACATATGTGAATATATGGTAATGATTCAGATGTATTATGCATCCAAAACACCATTCTAAATACGTAATAAGTTCTGGAAAACTGCTGAGTATTATATCTTTTGAAAGTCTAGAGCGTCTTTTGACCCTACGTGTGTAAATGTCGTATCCGATGTTGTCTAGCCGTTTTAGCGGAATAGCTCAAATCTTACGTCGATATGACGTCACTGATAAGCCAAGTTATTGTCCTTGACGCCTTGCTTTGTGAGAGCAACAAGCTCTGTAACACAGCTTTAGATTCTATCTCATGTAAATGTATACTTTTACGTATTTGTTCGTCTGTTTTATTGGAAGAGCACAATTTAGTCGTTTTTTTATTTACTGAAAAAAGACGAGGAGGAGAGTGGGTGTGGAAAAGGAGATTATAGATAGGATTTATGAAAGAGTATTGGGATGGTTTGGACACCTGGAAAGAATGAGTGAAGAAAAATTAGTGAAAGAGGTGTGGAAGGCAAAGGTGGATGGAGTGACTTTGAGGGGACGACCGAGGATGAGATGGATGCATGGGACGAAAGGGGCGTTGAGCAAGAGGGGAATGTCTGTTGAGCAAAGAAGGGAGAAGGCAGGCGATAGGGACGAGTGGAGATTGGGTGTGTATAGATGATACTGTTATGCAAGGAAGAGAGGGGGGGATGGGGGGTATGGGGTGCTTATGTGTGAATTATATTTTGACGCAGCCCGAAGGGATTTCTCCCCGTTTTCTCTTTTTCTGCATGAGGGGACGGAGAGGGTGGGGTCGCCAATTAAGTGAAACAGCCTTGCTGTGGATGTACTGTGTCTTGCTACATTGCTTCTGACCCAGGGCATTGGGCGGGATACAGGGATGACCCGTCATCCATGAGGAGCTAAGATGAGAGGGAGGAAAGGGTGGTGGGGGTGAGTGGAATGGGTGGGAGTAGGTACTTGCCTTTTGATTTGGCTACCTCCCTTATAAGGGGGAAAAAAGTTCTTGGTATATAGATAGAAAAAATACTTCACAATGAGAATCGCTAGGATTAATTAAAATGTAATAAAAAACGGTTTTAAAAGAGTACATCCAATGTCGACGAAATGAGAACTGCTGGTGTATGTACCCGTTTCAGAGTTACACATACACTGAAGACCTGGGATTCTAGAGGAATGCCGGGTTATTTTAGTCATATCCATGAGACCTCTCGGCAAGGAAGGCGTTAAGGAGCACCTCCATCTCTTCCATGATTGGATCACTTGTTTGAGTTTCCTCTCCTTTGGTCAGGAGACTACGCGGTCTCTCTCCTCTCTCTCCTGCAGAGCTTTCACACTTCCAACTTTCTTGATGACAGACATCACAGTCGGCCGGGAAGGACCAAGATCCCATGCTATTTCATTGGCGCTTTGATCCTTACCTTCTCTCACTGTGCATTCCATTACTTCACGTCAAGAGATCAGCTCCCCCGTTGATGTTTTAGGCTTGTTATAAGCACCGTCACCACTACTAACAGCATTTGTAACACGGTTGACGGACATGTCACCCTCGTGACATGTCCGTCGCACAATATTTGTTGCAGTTATGTTCTTGCTCGGTCCTTCCGCCCTCAGTGATAAACAGAACAGCGACGACTGCATTGGGCCGCGACCACAGGGAGAATGAAGAAAGACACGAGAGAATATATGTGGTTATATATGATTATATATGTGGTTATATATATGTGAATATATGTGAATATATGTGATTATATGTATGTGAATATATGTGATATGTGATTATATATGATTATTTGTGGTTATATATATGTGAATATATGTGATATATGTGATATGTGATATATGTGAATATATGTGAATATATGTGAATATATGTGATTATATGTATGTGAATATATGTGATATGTGATTATATATGATTATTTGTGGTTATATATATGTGAATATATGTGATATATGTGATATGTGATAGAAATGGGGTTTGGCAACTAGGTCTCCATCCAAGTTTTTTAGAACATGAGAACATAAGAACGAAGGAGACTGCAAGAGACCATCAGGCCTACACTAGGCACTTCCTTGTCCATTTCCACCTCTCATCCCCATTCATAAAATTATCGAACCTTCTCTTAAAAGAAATGATAGTTTCAGCGCTCACTAAATGGTTACCAAGTCTATTTCAGTCGTTGATTACTCTACTGGTAAACCAGTTCTTACCTATTTCCTTTTCAAATCTAAATTTGTCCAATTTAGATAAATTACTGCGAGTCCTACGCTGTCGTCTTACAAAGGATTACAAAGGAGGACCATGCCGACAGGAGACTTTTTGGTCCATAACTAGATCGGATTCGGGAAAAAAGAAGAAAAAAGTAATTGAATAAAATAAATAAATGGATATAGATAAATGATAATCAGAAAAATATCATAATGATAAAATAATTATAGTAATAGGAAAATAATAGTGATATTATTATTGATAATAATAATGATGATAATTATTATTAGTAATGATAATAATGATGATAATAATAATGATAATAATAATAATAATAAATAGTAATAATGAAAATAGCAACAACAACATGTACATCAGCATCTACGGAGTTTGACCTCATGGTGTAATACTCATATCCTATCGAGGGATTCATTTCATGACGCACGAGCACTACATAGCTTAATGGACGGGATGGTGGTGAAGTTACAGTTCAGCTCATCTTGGCTCTCGTCTACAGGATCTCCACAAAGATCCCTCTCATGAGTTCAGGTCATTCTACATCGTGTGTGGCCAGAACCTGAAAGAAACCCTGAATCCAAGAGCATATAGGCCAAGGGGCCTTCGAACCAGGAAGGGTGGAAGGGAAACAGGCGGGAAGTGTCCCCAAGGGAGGAGGTTTAAGGTTATAGGGGTTGGAGAGGACGGGGGTAGTTTGGGCCACAGATAATCAGACTCACACTATTGGAATGTTAGTTTTTCTACAAACTCTATTCCTTTAACTTCACAATTTACAGTATGTTGTGCTTTGTTTAATGTCACAAATTAAAATGATAAGGATGGTAATTGTTTTCTTTACGAGCCAGACATATGGTGAAAAGGGTGCAGAGAGAGAGAGAGATTATTGAAAGTCACCGATTGAGCCACCCAAGTTGAGGCTTATGTATGTCATCACGACATACTGGAAGCTTTCGTAGTTACAACACATTACATTGAGATCAGATAACTCCGGAACAGCCTAAACTTGAATTTCTCTCTTCAGAAAATTTATTGAATTATAATGGCGCTACTAGCTACCATTAACCCTTAAATTGGGGTGGGGGGAAGAGGGATGTGTTCCTGAATCGAGTTATATCGCCAGGCGGCAGTCAGAACGTGAAGTCAATCCCCGTTGTTTAAATTCAATTTCCTGGAACTGTGTATACATGTCACAGCCGTCTGTATTCTTTCGTTATATCATATGGCTTAGGTAAGTAAAGGTTATCTACAATATCGACGACATTTAGTGCACACAAGTCAAGTTTACATATTTAGTGCAATTTGTGTCATGCTGCTTAGGAGAAATGAACAGCGCCACATAAATTCGAACTGGCTTTGAAATCAGAAGCTGACTTGGTTCTTTGTCTCCGGAGAGACTCTGCTGCCGTTTTGTTTTGTTTTTTATTTTGTTCTTTTATGTTCTTTGAGCTATGTAGGGAGAAAATACACGAGTGGGTTTCCCATACAGTAGCTGTACCTTGTAGATCGGTTAATTGATTAATGAAAATAACCTAAACACGCTTATGTACGGAGTCTCGTCGAGTTGCGATCAAATCTTCCGTCGTCAGTTGGAATGAAATGCCCTCCAGCAAGCGACGCACGAACACAGCTGGGTAGATGGCGTTCCAGGCAGCTCTGTTTTTTGTTTCAAAAGAAGCTGAAGTCATTGATCTAAGTGCCTCCACTGTAGCAGTAACTAGTCCATACACAGTAAATATCTATTGACAATACGGACGTAATTTCAGTAATACTGACCGTTTTAGATTGGTACCAAATAGTCTGGAATGTTAGCTAGAGAATTATTTGTAAATGCTGTAAGCACAGTAAAGGTCTTATTGTCAATGATGGATACATTGACAGTATCATTATTGTTAATAAATATTGACCATGTAAGGAATCATTAATTCAAATTTTTGTGTGTTAAAGATATTTAATGTTGCTTCTTCTACATCTCCTCCTCGGTGTCGACAAGATCAACGCAATATTTCTTCCTTCTTTACAAACTTGAGACACTTTTGGGTCACCCTCTCATCCCGTCCCCTTGCCACTGACGTCGGTTCGTGGAAGGCCTAGCCAGCTCTGTGGGTTGGTTAATTGTCTGCACATTCTTGGTGTAGTTCAAGCTTTCTTTCCCCTAAATACTTCTTGGAAGTGCATAGCTGCACTAATTGCTCTGTCGTCGAAGGCTGCCAAAATAGGGGCGATATTGTCTACTTGTGTTCTTATAAAAGTTTATGCAGCCTGATCTGGCAACAGAAGCTTGTGTTCAGTCCATAAATAGCCGGTTTTTCAAATGCGGTTTTAATGGCCATCAAGCTCAGTTGGGTGTGACGAATATATATCTATATCTATATCTATCTATCTATATATATATATATATATATATATATATATATAATGTGTGTGTGTGTGTGCGTGCGTGCGTGCGTGCGTGCGTGTGTGTGGTCACATCAAGACTCGTTTTTATGGTTCATTTACACCAAGGAATGTATGTCAAGAACAATCCGCATCTTGATTTACAAGGATGGTGCTCAGTACCCAGTTGACTGGTGGCAGAAAAGAACGTGGAATGCCGAGTGATCAATTAGATGTTGAATATTTAAACAAACTACAAAGAAATATCTATAAATGATTTAATGAAATTTATCGATAAAGATTGTGGGAAGTAACACTGAGTATAATTACACATTTATCGGAAATAGAGTTTTATTTTTGGGAAAGGAAGTTGATTTTTAAAAGTAGAAATCAAAAACTGTTGTCAGGTAATGATGATTTATGCTTCTTTATTCCGGATGAATAGGGTCCGCTGATCTCTTTATAACTGATCACCCAAATTAATCTTTATGTTCACTCCATTTCCCGTCAGACGATTGTATTCAGCCGAGTTGAAATCATTGGAAGCCTGAGAGTTAAAAACAATCTCAATTAACTCTTTCACTACTTAATTTGTTCTGTCTTGCTGTCAGACGAATTTGTTCAGCTCAAAGGAGACCACAAAAGACCAAAAGGTTGAAAGCATTGAAAGATAAGGCGGATTGGAGAGCTATTAAGTTAAAACATATACTAAATCTTAGCAGAAAGTTACGTGAAAATCGTCCTGATTGTATCCGTGCTGAAGAACATGTCAAGAGAGTTCCTGAAACTATTAAATATTTGATGCATAATATTTCCCGTATTATATATTTAAACAAAGGCTCTGAGGTCTGGCTGAATCAGACGAAAGGCTTAGGTCGTTACATTGTTTACATAACAACACACAACTTCTCACCTTTGACTCCTAGGGGTTGCGTTTGCACCGAGCGAGTCTCGGCCGACGCTCCTCAACCGTCGTGAGTTCGTTCGAATAGAAAACGACGTCGGTTACAATCTTTCGTTTTTTTTTTTTTTTTTTTTTTAAATCTTCGGAAGTGAAATTACCTTTTGCGTTATATATTGAGAAACTGAATGATAAAACAAAAGGAGCTAAACCTTTACGAATGTTAGATAGATTGATGAAGTGTTCTTGGAATGCTGCAAGCAAAGTCTTCCTCTAGGTGTTCAAATTGCATTTAGCGAGAATTGGCCCGGAGTCGGTGTTAACGCAGCATTAGGAGTTGCATTGAGCTGTGCTTTACCAAACACAAGGTCAAGCGATACCTAGTAGGACAGTGAGGGCAAGCTCTTCTCCTAGTTAGAGCAAATCTGGGTGATGTATCTATATCATCAGTTGCGGGTACATGAAAACGTTTCTTCTTAGAAAGTTGGATCACATGAGGGGGGTTTTGTGCACTCCATCGATATTTCAGAAGAAGTTACAAACAGCAATTTTAATGACACTTTTACTCTTATACAAGACGAATGAGAAATTTGTTAGGACTATTGGGATGTTGGTTTCATCAAGTTGTTTAGAAAGAGGAAAGAGTGTGGCTAGTTGGAAGCGAGCGCATGAAGTAGAGCTTGAAAATTTATTGGTTTATAATACGTGTCAAGGCAAAGATGCGACACCTTTTACCCTAAATTCAAAATGAACTGGATGATTAGCTTGTTTGTTTTTGCCATCGCTGTCAGTTGCCAAAGAAGTATTGTAGGGCGATCGATAATCCTTTCGAGAACGCCAACTAAGCAAAAAAAGTCAAGCATGTGAAGAGGCATAAAAAATAAAGTCATCTGGAGAAAGAGAACGTTTGACAAAGTGCCAGAGAGAATATGAACGCTCATGCGAGATTGCTCAGATTGATATAAATGATTCGTTTTCCACCGTAACACCAAGAAGGTCTTAGGATGAAGGAAAATGGCAGACAAATGAGGTGGTCAATGCGCATGCAAGGGTAGTAATGTATGTAGACAAGATGGATGTGCGCTGTTTAAGGTTGGTACTCATAGTGTGCCGTGATTGCACGCAATATGAACATTGAGTGTAGCGTGATATAAGACTTTTTCTCTTCTTTTAAATATACGAGACGGGTGCAGTGGCTGGAGCCCCGGGGTAATTGGTACTCGTCAAAAAGAACAAGCGTGCCTTCTCACGCCTAGACGAACGCTAGACTAGAAAGGAAGGAGTGTGGGGGAAGGGAGACGGATCGCGTAGGGAGGGGAGGGAAGACTGGCGGGGAGGGGTGGGTTGGCCTAGATAGTGCCAGGACAGTGGTGGGGGCCTTTGGCACCCAGTAGCTGCCAAGCCGTGCTGCACGAACATAGGTCACAGTGCCCCCGCTGGTAAATGAGGATAGTATGCGTTTATGGGCTACTGTTGGCAAACAGGTTCAAACCAACTCGTTCCCGGAGAACACATGTTTTCTAGACATTTATTTATTTATTTTCACAAACTTATTTCCTAAAGGAGATCTTCTTCAGCCGGACCGTTTCTATTGTATAACCACACGCACTTTCTCAGAAACACTTCCTCGAGTTGACGCTCTCTCGTTGACCCAGAAGTAGTCATGCATGCCAAAGCAAGAAGAAAGGAAGGAAGGAAAGAAGAAAGTACAGAGAGGAAAGACATCTCAACAAATTACAATTAGATGAGAGGCGCTTCCTGTGATGGAACGAATGTGGTTTTGATCTAAAAGGAGAGCATGCAGAAATAAACTTAAGCAGCTTGTACGGGCATATTTTTAATGCTGATGTCACAAAGCAGCATAGCTCATTTGAAAATAGAATGAAATAATGGAAGGATGGATATTGTGTCCCGCGGGGACACTTAGGTTGGGGAAGTTTTCTCTCTCTCTCTCTCTCTCTCTCTCTCTCTCTCTCTCTCTCCCTCCCTCTCTCGCGCCTTCCTCCCCCTCCCACTCCCTCCCACTTCCTCCCCTCCTTCCCCTCCTTCACCCCTTTTCCCCTTCTCCCTATATTCAGTCCTCCACCCAATATATATATATATATATATATATATATATATATATATATATATATATATATATATATATATCGCAATCATGCAAGTGCTAGTATATCTTCCACTGTTTATTTCTAGATATATTCCTGTGAACAGTATTTCTTTTGAAATATTTTTTTTCTAAAGAATTGTATCTATACAACAACAACAATATATATTTGTATCGGTGTGATAGTATATCATGGGCCAGGTTCTGGTGTCCTTAATATTACCAAAGGTTCCGGAATGGAAATAAATTCGAAGTGAATATCTGAACGCATTTATTCTCACAAGATTCTTTCTCAGAATCCCTCCCCTGCTTGGCAAGCCCAGCAAGGTATCGAGGGGCCGCTGATGATCCTTGAGAATGTGGATTTTGTATCCCAAGAAGAAAATGAAAATAGGAATAAACAACATTGTACATACATACATATACCAAAGGCTTACCTCCCCCCCCCCCCGTACGCGGGGGGTAGCCAAAAAGAAAAAGGCATAGAAACCACTCCCACCCATTCCATTCCCTATAATCCCACTCCCCTTCTCCCACCCTCTTTTCTTGGCACCTTCTGGATGACGGGTCATCCCTGCATCCTGTCCACTGCCCTGGGTCAGAAGCAGTGTCGCAAGACAGCACATCCACAGCAAGGCCACTTCATAAATTCGGCGACCCCCCCTCTCCGTCCCCTCATGCAGAAAAGGAGAAGACGGGGAGAAATCCCTTCGGGCTGCGTCAAATTTTTTTCTCATACATACTTCCTCACCCCCCATCCCCCACCCACTCCCCCTCATGCATCACAGCATCATCCATACACAACCCTTCTCCATTCACCCCTATCTTCAGTCCTCTCCCGTCCTTCCTCCACAGACATTCCTCTCTTTTATAATGCCCCTTTCACCCCATCCATCCATCTCATCCATTGTAACAACACAACAGAAGAAACCAGTTAAACGTGACCGAATTTAAGTTCTTTTGGCTACCACGGCAAAACCAGAACGACTGCGGTGCGTCTTCTCCTGTAATTCCTGTCGCTCCTTTTACTTGTGATTTGTCCAACGCAGTGTGGGGTTCGGGTGATGTCACCCACGACCCACGTCATGGCTTCAGCCTCCTGAAGGAGAATTCTTCGCCAACCAGGAGGTGACCTTGGGGAATGTCCTGCGTTACCCAGCTTCCCATTGGGTCGACCTTTCCCTTTCCTCGGGCGCAGTCCAAGCGGTTGGGACCATCACACCCAAACACGTGTCCACCCACCTTCCCTTCCACGCACAATTGCGGTCATACATACATGCTAATAAGAACACGGGTACGTGTGTTCACTTATGCAAAGTAGATCACTTGGAAAAAAAGAAATTAACGAAGCAGAGCGCTTTCGTATATTACATCTTCAGTGCAAAAGATACATACACGTGCACACATGTTCAAGGTGAGAATCATACCACCAGGAGGAGTGCCGTGACCCCCCCCCCCCCAAAAAAAAAAATGCGCGCTTTAGGAACTGTTGGAGTAGGTAACAGCCTCTGCTGGGAATCGGAGAGGAGTGACTCGAACACACGACCAGGAAGATGCGAGACCCGTGCGCTTCTGATTGCGCCACCAGCACACACACACACACACACACACACACACACACACACACACACACACACACACACACACACACACACACACACACACACACACACACAACGCACACCCCACAGGCATATATACATATGTACATACGTGTACGTACTTGTACGTACGCACGTATATATCTATATAGCTATTACATACACACACATACACACACACATACATACATATATACATACATGCATATATACATATATATACATACATATGTACACACATGCACGTACGCACATATGAATCTATCTACATCCCCCAATACATGCATATATACATATGTGCATATGTACACACATGCACGTACGCACATATGTATCTATCTGCATACACAAATACATACATACTTGAACACATATGTAACTACGTGCATACATCCACGATACTTTTCATCCCGCATTCACCACGCCACGTGTCCCCGTAGGCTTGTCCTGATTTCAACCTCCCTCGTCCGGTCTCAACCTGTCCGTCGCCGCAGCATCACCTCTCCTCCTCTATCTGTGTCCTCGTACCCTCACAGCACCGCGGCGTCAGTTCATCCTCGTCGCCTTTGAAGGTTCTTGGCCTTTGACCCACTTGACGTTGCACCCGGGACGGTCGGAGTGCACATGGGAACGCTAACGTGGGCGTGGGGATGCGGCATGCGCTTGCTGAGGAGACTACTTCTTCTTCTACTCAGTGAACCAGCCAGACAACGTAACTCTTTGCGGATGAGGAGGTTCTTTGAAGATGAATAAAATGGTCTGGTGTTAGCTAAAACATAATTTTTAGATTTATCCCGTGGGTTTAATGGGTTAAAGCGTTATGTATATATATAACTAACTTTCGTAATATGACTCTTTCATGTCTGTCACGGAGATATCTAAAGTTTGTTGGATGAGTATATTACTCATGAGAACTGTAACGGAAACCCAAACCTGACCCATGATATATCAGATCTATGCATACATATCTTTCACTGTTGTTGCAAAGAACCAATTTGTTTACAAGGAAGTTGCTTTCATGATCAGGAAGCTGTTGGATAGATCATTGTCATCATCCCCAGTGGAAGCATATGGTGGGGATGCGCGTCACTTGACTCACGACCTGACGCCATTCCCCACGATTTCTCCATTCCTAACAGTTCTTGCCAGGATCGGTCGGTTTCTTTCAGCAATCAGTTCTCTGGATGTCCTCCTCGTCTTGTCACTGAGGGTTATCCCTTGTGGAGAAGACCTTGAAAGTGGGATTAACATCATGGAAGAGTGGCGCATGGCCATGTACATACATAAGAACACATAAGAATGAAGGAGACTGCAAGAGACCATGAGGCCTACACTAGGCAGCTCCGTATCCATCACCACCTGTCATCCCCATCCATAAAGTTGTCTAATCGTTTCTTAAAACAACCAATAGTTTCAGCGCTTACTACATGGTTACTAAGTTTATTCCATTCGTCGACCACCCTATTAGTAAACCAATTCTTGCCTATTTCCTTATTAAATCTAAATTTGTCCAGTTTATAACCATTACTGCGAGTCCTGCCCTGTTGTTTTAATATGATGGCCTTGTTTGCATCACCCTTGTTAAAGTCTTTGTGTTTCACGAGATACTCTGGTTAGGCCTTTGACTGAGTCTTTCGAAGTAGTCGCCGGTTTGTTTCAAAGTCATACCAGTGATGCCTCATAATTCTCGTGAAGTCTCTTGGTGCCAGGGATATCAAGACGCCTTTCTAAGAAAATATTCATCGTCTTATGTGTCACAGCCGTACAGTAGGACAGAGAACACGAACGACCCAAAGATTCGGGTCTTTGTCCTCTGACTGACTTTAACCTCTTCAATGCAAGGAAAATTCTCGCACGCAGCATTGGATGCCATATGTACGAAGCATCACACTACTCGCATAATAGAAATATCAAGTCAATGCTATATTAATCGTTCTCTTTCACTCTGAGTAATAGTAAACACGGACAACGTAATCAAACCAGTTCACAGAATTCCGGAATCACTCAGCTACTATAAAATCGATATAATCAAGACTCCGATATCAGCAGCCTCGTACCCACCCACGCCTCATGACGCCTACATAGTCTTCATCGTATGGGAGAGGTTAAGGTTCAAGCATGACAGCTTAGTCGATTTGCCTTTCCGACCCCAGAGGTCCTCAGACTAAGTGCCTCGTGTCTCGGGCCTACAGGGACGTGACGAAAAGTAAACTCGTGGACTAGTGACTCATAATGGGCTTATATATGTTCACTGACTTGCATGGAGCTCTCCTGGCCTTTGAAGGGTCTTATTTTGTATCCAAAACACCCTCCTCTCTGGCGGGAAACCAATGGGGAAGCTGGTTTGGTCGTCAACACTCAGACCATGCGACAAGTAGTACTGGATTGCATGATAGTAGCAAAAGGATACATTATGTCTCGTTTGATAAATATAAAGAAATGTCTTAAATAATTAACACGGGAAAATACAGTTACATATTTCTTTTATGTCATGGTTTATGTTCGTATCTCCGAAATTGTATTTTATCTCGTTTTATTATATCACACTGTGACGTGTATTTTTGTATGAAAGTGGCAATTGCTAACAAATCTATTGAAATAAATACCAAATGTTAGGACGGAGCCCTTATTGTATTTGTACGACGATTCGCTTGTCACAGCTTTCTTAAGTATATAGTCATGTTGTCGTGCTCCCCTGATTACGTATATAAAATTAAGTGGTAGCTGGCAAAATGGCTGGATCAGGAAAGTACGAACAAGTGTATGTGCATTTCTTATTATCATTTCTCAAAATGGTGGTGTTGAATGAAACTAAATTCTCCTATCCATGACTTTTATTTGTTGTTTTAGTAATTTCAGTTTATAGTGTTTTTGAGTGTACGGGTGTGGGAGGCTGGACATATAAAAACTAGTATAAACTAGTATTACACTTTTTAGTATCAACTAGTGGTGATGTTGTCGTCGTCAAACCAATCACTACAATGTGTATTACGACTATGTTCTTGAAAAAACTGTAACAAGAAGCGAAACGTACTGATAATGATTTCGTCCTCACATAGTGTTTATTTCGATACATAACATAACAAAAACATAAGAATGAAGGAGACTGCAAGAGACCATAAGGCCTACACTAGGCAGCTCCGTATCCATCACCACTTGTCATCCCCACCCATAGACGTGTAATTTTCTTACACACCGAAAATTTCATGGAGTTACCAAAAATCAAGTGCCATGGAAGTGTGTTCGTCAGGCTAAGGGCATGTAAACTCAGATCTTTTAGACATTTTCATAGACCTTCAAAAGAAATAGAAAAAGAAAAAAAAAAAAAAACGAAATCACAAAAATTCAACACTATTTTTAAAACAGATTCGTGAAATTGGATTAATATCTGTGATGTTGTGTATGGCAAGATTGGTTTACCATAACAAGAAGGTGTGCATGGCTAGGGAAGTCCGTGGATGGTAATCAGACAGATGCACAAGGTGAAAGAACAGATGTGCGGACGCAAACACCGGTGCCAGCGCCGTGAAGGTTATAAAACATGAGAACAAGTGTGGTTAAAGTAGGGTTTTACCGATTCATTTATAGAAAATGTGTGCTGAATGTAGGCGTCTAATACCCGAAATTATCCTCACAGTGATACGTTTAGTAGTCGCTTTAGAAACACCTTACACACACACACACACACACACACACACACACACACACACACACACACACACACACACACACACACACACACACACACACACATATATATATATATATGTATGTACACTGGGTATGTTATTTACCAACTTTATTTACATATTCATAAAGATCTAACAAACAAGAAATATATACGATTCATTTCTGTGCTGGTCTACCCCCCGTGTAAGGGGGAAAAAGCCTTTGGTATATGTATATATGTATTTCTGTGCCTATGGAAGTACGTTTATTATTATTATCATCATCATAATCATCATCATAATCACCATCATCATTATTATTATTATTTCATTTTATTTATTCATTTTATTTTTGCAAACACCTGTACACTTTACACTGTACACTGTACACTGTACACTGTACACTTTACTCTCAGTGGCACTCACCTGCAAGCACACAGTAGTTGTGTCCTTAAGTCCGTGATAATCAGCCCAAGAACTTTTGGAAACGATCGGGCAGGACGTGCATGCGTCTGTATGTTGAGACTTTCACAGTCGCGTGATGGAGTCAGAACACACAAGACCTGATTGATTGCGTGATTGATTACCGCGCTCGTTGTCTCTTGTTGTCTTTTTTGGGGAAAAACAGTATTGTTTTACTGTGCAGCACATGTAGAGAGAGGGAGACAGAGAGAGAGAGAGAGAGAGAGAGAGAGAGCAAAAGAGAGAGAGAAATTAATTAAAGAGGTGAGAGTTTTCCTGCTCCACGTCCAAATTTGTATCTGTGTTGTTCTCTCACGTCACCTTTTGCCCTACTCCTCCTCCTCCTCCCCTCCCTTCCTCCTTGTTCTCCCCTCCTCCTCTTCCTCCTCCCTCCTCTTCCTCCTCCCTCCTTCCTCCTTGCCTCCCCTCGGGCTTCAACCGTTTCCATAGCTCTTCGCCTCAATTTTATTTCCTTCGTCCAACCCTTGAGGGGAATTGAGAGGAATTCCTTCCGCTCAATGAAATCATCTAACGATAGGAAGAAGAAGATGGAGAAGAAGAAAGAGAAGAAGAAGAAGAAGGAGAAGAAGAAGATGAAGAAGATAGAAGAAGAAGAAAAAGAAGACGAATAAGAAGGAGAAGAAGATAGAGAAGAAGAAGAAGATGAAGGAGGAGAAGAAGAAAGAAGAAGAAGAAGAAGAAGAAGAGGAAGAAAGAAGAAGAAGAAGAAGAAGAAGAAGAAAATCAGGAGAAGAAAAAGAAAACGAAGAAGAAGAAGAAGAGGAAAAAGAAGAAGAAGAAGAAGAAGAAATAAAGAGGATCGCTGTCCCTTACGGGTAAAAAAGTGCTTCGTCATCGTGTCCACTTCATCGCTCCTTATATACTTTTCAGGACTTACTCTCACAGTCTCTTATTTTATTTTATTTTTTCCATTTCTGCTCTTTTTTCCACTTCAGCGTCCTCACTGACAGTCGGAATTAAAAGATTTAACAACCTTCTTGTTCAATTTAGGACGTTCTCACATTTTTTTGTTTTTTTTTCATCCTATTTCTTTTTCTTTCATCATTTTCGTCGCCTTTGCTTTTCTCCTTTATTTTGCTGGAATGTTGCGTTTGTTAGTCTGTTAATTTTTCTGTTAATTTTTCTATTTCACGATCTGTAATGCTGTGATCACTTGAACTACAGCATTACATGTTCTTCATCACACTATTAAATGTGTGTGTGTGTGTGTGTGTGTGTGTGTGTGTGTGTGTGTGTGTATGTTTTAAGACAGATTGAATCTTTAGAAGCTCTGCCAAGGGACTCGAACCCTGACCTGTGCGTACATAATCACGAAGTCAAGAAGCTAGCGTTTGAAATATGTACGATGATACAAAAGAACTGTACATGTCTTCTGTGGCTATGTAGAGTGTGCTCGGGGACTTGTGCAGTCCTTTTGTGACACCGTGCATAGCTCAGTCGCTAGCGTCTTGGCTTTGTGATTATGCACGTACAGGTCAGGGTTCGAATCCCTTGCCACATGTATATATGGCGGGGGGAATAAGACATCAGGTACCGTGTCCCATGAGTGTCCAAGAAGGAGACTAAATGAAGGGACTAAGGAATCTGCACTGTAATTTTATTTGGTCCTACGATGACCCCGGCCATCCTTCAGGCAATGGAGAAAAGTTCTTATATACATTCAGATATTCAAAATATGTATTTGCATTAAGCTTGTGACGGAATGACTTTACATTGCTAATCTATGAAATGTATGGTAAAGAGATAAGGCGTTTCTTTTTCAAATAGAACAGGCAGTAGGCATGATGAAGTATTCAAAGGATTACAAAGGAGGAGCATGTCGACAGGAGACCTTTTGGTCCATAACTAGGTCGGATGCGGAAAAAAATATAATAATGATAAATAAATAAAAGAAAAATAAATAGCAATTATAATAATATAAACAATAATAAATAAAATAAATGCATAGGTATAGTTAAATAATAAACAAACAGGTCAATAGTAAATAATGATCAATTGACAAATAACTAATGATAAACGAAAATCAAGCAATTAATAAAAAACAAACAAATACTAACAAACAGATAAATAATATAAAATAAACAAATAAATGTAAATATTAGGTCACGGGTGCAATTCATACCATAGAATAGAATGGACAGGAAATCCATTTTTATTGCAGTATTGATAGGGAAGATCACTGAAGCATTTCCAATAGAAATATGACGTTTTCACTAGTAATCAAGGGATTTTAAGCTAGAGCCTTTTATGAGATTCCTGATAGAAATTGTATTGCCTACCCAAAGCCAAGTCGGAGGATGATCACACACACACACATACACACACGCGCAACACACACACACACACACACACACACACACACACACACACACACACACACACACAATGTAATATCATATTTTAGTTTTTTGAACAACTTTGTACCTTCAATTAACAGCAGGAAAACCATGCCTGATATATATATATATATATATATATATATATATATATATATATACTGTATATGTATATATGTATATATATATGTATATATGTACATATATGTATGTATATATATGTATATATATGTATATATATGTATATATATATATATATGTATATATATATATATATATGGGTGCGTGTGTGAGTGTGTGTGTGTGTGCGTGCAGATATCAACTTGAAATATTCTCTGAAAAGAAGCTGCCAGAACAAGGCCCGATTTGCTTCCGTAATTGGAAATTGGGAATTTGTGGACCGTAGACTTTTTCATCATTTGCAAATATAATTTCTCTCCTACCAAATGATACTTCCTCGTTTACCTTAGCTGTAGCCTGGGGAGTTTATTCACTGTATACATCTGAGGCATTGGACTGGTTATAACCTTCATTTATTAATAGCTTTCTTAAATTTTATGATTTTACCTTTAATTCTAACTGCCGTCAAATGAATTTATTCATCTCTGCGGCGTCCCTCTCGATAAAGTAGACTGGACCTTTTTTCCCTTTAGTATAGCCTAGTCATTTATCTAATTATTATTGTTGTTATTATTTTTATTATTATTGTTATTGTTATCATTATTATTATTATTATTATTATTATTATTGTTGTTATTATTATTAATATTATTGTTTTATTGTCATTAATATTATCATAATTATCATCAGTATTGATATTATAATTATTATCGTTATTGCTGATATTATTATTATTATTATTATTATTATTATTAGTTGAAGTTGTGCGTATGCTTATGTATGTATGTATATATATATATATATATATATATATATATATATATATATGCGTGTATGTGTGTGTGTGTGTGATAGTGGTGAGTGGTTGTGGGTGTGCTTTCGTGTCTTTATTTTTTTTGTACCTATTTCATCGTCATTGGAAATTTACTCAATCGGCATTATCATTAAATATGCAAAAATGCCAATTCACTTCTTAATTTTACCATCGACTGTACCATACTATTGTTATAAGAATACCTACTGCCCTCCATCCGAATGATGATTTTCTTTACATAATATATTCAAGCTAGAATCAGATATGTTTATTTGATAGAGAAGACATCGTCACAAAAAAAAAAAAAAAAAAAAAAAAAAAAAAGACTACTTGGGCACCACTTCCTTTGCAGGTCGGTGTCCGATAATTTAATTTTGCTGTGAGGGAGTAAAAATATTAAAGCGCTGAAATGAAAAATAGGCCACGTTTTTCTAGAATACCTGTATCAAATCACAGGGGATTTAGTTGTTATTTCATCAAGTTTGTTCTAGTTCGCTCCTAGCGATTTTATTCATCCTGAAGGGATTTCTAGCTACTGAGGGCTTAGCAATTATCCTAATCTAGATATGGACCAAAAGGTCTCCTGTCGGCATGCTCCGCCTTTGTAATCCTTTCTAATCTATTGCAGTGTTCTAGTTAATGTCAGAGGGTTTTACTCAGGTTAGATGTGGCTGTTGATGTTCAGCGAACTCTCCTCGAATGTCCTTCTCGATTCCACAACTCTTCAATCCTCTGCCCATGTGGCGGCAGGGACTCGAAGGCAGAAGAACAATAGTCGGTCGGCCGCAACCACAGAGAGGAAAAAAGAGGCACCTCGTCCCAAGGGCCAGAAAAAGAGGCCGAAAGAAAAATTAAATAAGACGGACAGGAAGCCGGATGGCCGGAGGGAGAATTGACGGACAAGAGGCCGGATGGCCGTCCGGAGAAAAGAAACGACGGACAGGGGGGCGAAGCCGGCCGGGAAGAGAAACGATGAATAGGAGGCCGACCGGCCGAGAAGTGAATTGATGGACAGGAGGCCGGCCGGGCAGTGAAATGATGGGCAGGAGGCCGGCCGACCAGCCGGGAAGTGATATAACAGGCAGGAAGCCGGCCGGCCTGCCCACCGGGACCGGAATCGACAACAGAAGGCCTGTCGGCCGGCCCGGATTAGAAAGGATTTGAGGAAGGCTAGGCAGCACCCCACGCCCCACGTAATGGTGATAATAATAATAATAATAATAATAATAATAATAATAATAATAATAATAATAATAATAATAATAATAATAATTAATAAATCACCTAACGCCATCCGCAACAGAATCGTCTAGCGGCTGTATGAGTGGCTGCGCACGCGCGCGTGTATTTGCGTGCGTGCGTACGTGTGTGTGTGTCTATGGATATCGTGTGTGTGTGCATGCGTGCTTGTGTGTGCGGATGTGCACATCATTTGTATGTGTGTGTACGTTTGGGTGCATGCGTGCATATGTCTGTGTACATGTGTGTATGCTTTGTACTTGCCTGCGTGCATGTGTGCGTGCGTGTATGTATGTGTGTGTGCGTGTATGTGTGTGCGTGCGTGTATGTGTGTGAGTGCGTATATGTGTGAGTGCGTATATGTGTGTGCGTGGGTATATGTGTATATGTGCGTGGGTGCGCGTTTGTGTGTGTGTGTGTGTGTGTGTGTATGCATGCGTGTGTGTGTGCGTGTGCCTGTGTGTATACGTATGTATGCATGCGTGTGTGCGTGTACGTGTGTGTGTTATATGTGGGTTAGTATTTGTGTGTGTGTGTGTGTGTGTTCCCCTTTCGACTCGTTAATTACCCTGGAGAATTATTGGGATATGGACTACAGCTACGTTCTGGCTTCTATCTCGTGCAAGAGTAGGAAAAGGTGTACTGTACAGAAAGGAAAGAAAGGAGTGGAGAAAGAAAAAACTCTGTTCGACTTAAGACGAGTGGCGCGTTTGAAGAAGGGACGGAAAGACGAGGAAAGGGAAAAAATGGTTTGGTGACGCGACAAAACGTGCAAAAAACGCAACTAACTGTTCCGGAAAACCCTTGTTCCCCCCTCCACCTCATCCCCCCCACCTCACCCCTTCCCTACACAATATTGAGCGGCTCTGTGCGCATTCCACCTCTGCGCAGACCTTCCGAAGGCATCCAGAGAGCTTCCAGCTCGACGAAGATGCGCAATTTACGCTGCGCGGGTGAAAGAGCTGAACACCCGTTTTCTTCGCAAAATCTATAGCGCGATAAACCTTCTGCGGGAAATCTACTTGCTCTCGTATATTATCAATGACAAGATTTATTTTGGTAAGGTTTTTGACCAGTACCCACGGCTGAGAACATAAATACACGTGTGTGTGTGTGTGTGTGTGTGTGTGTGTGTGTGTGTGTATGTGTATCTGTGTGTACATGGTGAGGGTGTTACATGACAAGGCAACGGTCTAATGAAAAATAGGTCACCTCTTGGTCCAGAAACGACGAGATTGGTGGCAAGAATCAAACGAACTGAGAAACACACATGTAAATAAGTGAATTAACAGATAAGGAAATGAACGAATGATAAAGAAACACGAAACAGGATGCAATAAATTAGTGAGTAAAGGGCTAGTGTAAGACACTTGTGTTACCTTTAGAGGCCTTAAGGCAGCGTTTCCCAACCTGGGGTGCTGAAATCAATTATAGGGGGTACTGGGAATTGATGCACACACAAATCACATTGATATATGTATCATTGCTTACCTAGTTGTGCATATTTGACTTTTTCCAAGCTATTTTATTTTTCTAGGGTGTTCTTATTTCTTCTACAAACGATAATGTCAATTTGTTTCAGTTCTAAGGAATCAAGAAAATAGATCATCAAGCAATACCCTTCACTTTCTGTTATCCTTCTAATAACAAGATAAGGGTGCTGGACTGCTTAGACATGACAACAGGGGGTGCTATGGTCGGAAAAGGTTGGGAAATGTAGCCTCAAGAACTTTTCTTTCATTTGAATAAAATCACCTGACGACAGATAGAACAAACATACAAGTTAAGTCAGATAGTCGAAGGATTGGCCAGTATTGCATCTCAACATGATGCAAGGATTTTGATGTACGTGTGGATCATGTTGCAACAGCTGGTTTTGTGGTTTGGAAAGGCAAACGACAAGAATGCATTTTAAGATGTACATATGGACCGGACACCTAAAATTGACCCATTACGATGCAAATACGTCTTTCGTCTTTGCAGCGTTTGTTAGGTTTGACTTACATATAATCACCTTTAGAGGAAAGTACCGTAAATAGACATATACACTTAATAAGGAATGACATATTGTACAGGGTTCTTGGATATATAAGCCTCATTTATTGAATATGCAATATATATCCGTATATAGTAGCTTTTTTCATCTTTGTTGACAAAATTTGGTGTTGTTTTGGTATGCGATCTCATTTATGGTTTTGGTATGCGATCCTAACCAAGTTAACGTAACCTAACCTAACCCAACCAACCTAACCAACCTAACCTAACCAACCTAACCTAACCTAACCTACCTAACCTAACCTACCTAACCTAACACGCATTTCTTGCTTATTTGTTAGGTTAGGTAGGTTAGGTTAGGTTAGTTAGTTTTTTTACCTATTTTAAAAATATTGAGAGCGCATTCCAAAACAAAATCCTAATTTTTGAGATCATGCCATAAATGAGATCACATACCAAATAAACAAAAAAGATATGATGAACATAGATCGCTACTATCAGGTGAGATCGCATACCAAAACAAAAGCACGACATTGATACCGCATACCAAAACAGCACCCAAAATTGTTATGAATGCTAAAACAACAAAAAATATAATTCCGTTGTTCTCATAATACATCACTGTTTAGATTTGGGTGCATGCGACAGTATATAAACTTATATATATATATATATATATATATATATGTATATATATATATAAATATATATATATATGTATATATATATGTATATATATATATATATATATATATACACACACATACATATATATCCGAAGGGACATTTGGTGTCTCAATAAGTGGAGAGATAAAGGTCCGCTGCCTTTTGTTCACATCAGCTGGTGTTTGGGAGCCCAATGTGTGTGTGTTCAACATAGCTGTAGTGTTAATGTATGGTATAGTGTTGTGAGGGGAGAAGGCCGGTGATGTAGTGTGAACAAGAATAAAATCTTTCTCAACAGGTCCCTTCCTCGAATTCGGGTCCATTCCCTGACGTCGGAGCAGGTACATCACCCTCACCTAATCTGACCTAAGCATTGAAAAATGTCTAAACATCGCTGAAGAAAAAGAAAAAAACATGACTAAGTTGGAAATACAGGGGGAAGGGACCTCATTTACTCTATATCAGTGGAGGGACCCAACGAGAAACAATTCTATATCCGCGTGTATGCTTGGCTGTCGACTAGAGAATGGCGTGTAGTAACCGTAGACTGTTCCAACAGTCTTCCCATTTTCTGTTCTGATCCTGGTGGGACATGCCTTTCGTTTTCTTCCTCGACTGGAGCGGCTGAATATAACATTTGTCGTGCGAGCTTTAACTGGTATTACAGATTGTTTATTTCTAATACTTGTATTAGCATGAACGAAAAGTTGTCTAATTGGAGTTGGGTTGAAATAGTTTTTTTTATTCTTCCTAAAACCGAGAAGAGTCCTGGGAAACGAGGTGGCCGGACAAACGCAAAAATAGCCTCTGCGATTATCATGCTCGTTAGATTGGCACCTTGCATGGAGAGGCGGCGGGTCGTTGTCCGCTTGTCCCAGTTTTGCTCTGTTCTTCCAAAACTCACTCGTCTCTCCCTCAAACGCATCATGGGAGATTCGACGACGATTTGCGTGGGCACGGAGGAATTTTAGACACAAAAATACGCCTACACAAGGGAAGATAAGATTATGTATTCCTATACAGGTAGAGTGAGAGACGAGCGACTTAATTTGTAGGTAGTATGGGGACATAGAAACCAGGATTTACAGTTACCGTTATTGGATGTCTACTAGGAGGGAGAATGCAATATTGACTCAGTGCATTTCGTCCAAGTGAGTCTCTGTTGGGGTAGGAAATGGTAGAGGGAAAGAGAGAGAAGGAGAGAGAGATAGAGAAAGGGGACTGACCCGAGACAACTGTTTCTCTCTCTCTCTCTCTCTCTCTCTCTCTCTCTCTCTCTCTCTCTCTCTCTCTCTCTCTCTCTCTCTCTCTCTCTCTCTCTCTCTCTCTCTCTCTCTCTCTCTCTCTCTCTCTCTCTCTTTCTTTCTCTCTCTTTCTCTTTCTCTCTCTCTCTCTTTCTCTCCCTCTCCCTCTCCCTCTTCTCCCTGCCTCCCACCCATACTCTATCTTTTCTCTCTCTCTCTTTCTGTTTGTGTGTGTGTGTGTGTGTGTGTATATGTGTGTGTGTGATTGTGTATAGGTATCAGAGGGAGATCCCCCGATACCGGTGCATCCATACGGGAACCCTGAAACAGCGAAATTACGAGTCGCTAAGTGATGTTCGTGCATTTGGGTGCCTCCGCCGCCGCTGCCGCAATACAAGGAGGAGGAGGAAGAGGAGGAGGAGGAGGAGGAGGAGGAGGAGGAGGACGGGGTTGTCGACCCGGGCAGCGAAAGTGAGCCATGACGGCAGGTTGGCGTGAGTCATGCCTGTGCCGTGAGGTGGTCGCCCTCTTTGTCCATCCTGACGCTATCGCCCACCCATGCCACTACGTGCGTGCGTGCGTTCGTGTATGTGTGTGTGTGTGTGTGTGTGTGTGTGTGTGTGTGTGTGTGTGTGTGTGTGTATTTACCTAGTCGTATCTTACGGGAAGGGGAGCTACGCTCGTAGTGTCCCGTCTCTGTATTTTGTAGTGTCTCAATTGCTCTTAAATTCGTATATAGTTCTTGCACACTATTGTTTCGTCCAGTTTGTGTGTGATTCGCCATGGTCTTGGATCACGTGTTGGATTCGTGATCGACAGCTATTTCCCCTCCCGGAAGAGAGCTCAGAGCTCATATATATGACCGATATCTGGGTAATGCTGTGACCTTACACGCTCACACACACACCCAACTCCCCACCCCCGAGAGTTGGAGTAACGATTCGCAGCGAAGCGATACTAAAATTTCAGCCCTAACGGGAGTCGAACCGGGACCGCCGTAATGGCGACCGCGAACGCTACCACTGCGCAGTCGAGTGTGTGTGTGTGTTTCACGTTATGCGAACTTAAAACTCGGCACCAACACAGTTACACGTATACAGGGATTTGCACTTGCGTAATAACTTGTATGTAGGGCTGTGTACCTTGTAATGTACATAGTATTGAAATAGTAGCGCTGGGGTACGGTTGGATACCATTATGTATTTGTGGTTACATACAAGCTTCATATTTTTCCCATATACCGCTTTGCATGAAGAACCCCACATACTCAGAGACAATTACCAGTCATGCAACAGTTTCCCATGCAGCCACGTTCGCGTTTACGTAATCTCTGATGGAGTAATATAAACAAATAAAAAATAAGTTGAAAATAAGATGAAAAATTATTTTATTTATTCGCACATTCAAGGTGTCCCTGGCAACCAGTGACGCTGGCTTATGTGGTTAAATGACATGTGAATGCATATTCGTTCACATGTTTACGAACACATGCACGTGCGCCACATACACACGCACACACACACGCACACACACACACACACACACACACACACACACACACACACACACACACACACACACATATATATATATATATATGTGTGTGTATATATATATATATATATATATATATATATATATATATATACACGTATACATGTGCATGGAATCAACCCATAGACATAACCCATAGCGCGTAAGGATGTTGTCTAAAAGATCGAGAGGAAACTCTGCTTCTCGAAAATTTCCTCACGTGAGCCAAAACCAAAGAGCTTCTTGGAAAAGGACATAATTGCTACAAAGTAAACCGCACGAGGAAGTGCGTCGTAAATAAACAAAAAGGTGGGAAGGAAGAAACGGAAGCGTGGGTGGCTACAGGCACAGGTGCAAAACCCCGAAATGGGTGATATGACACGGTCTCAGAGGACGTGTCACCCGCCCAGAGGGTCGTTATCAACTATAGGCAGTTTCGGAATGTAGTGAGTTAGGTTTTACCTTGTTGACTTTCTTTCCTGCACACAAGCCAACGTGTGCAAATACTATTTCAAGAATTTAAGAACAAACTTGATGATGAAAGATACAAAGACGGGTCGCTACGAGCATAACTCCCTTCCAGTATAATACAACTAGGTAACTACAATTAGGTTAATACACACGCAAGGATATGGAAATGCGCACACACACACACACACACACACACACACACACACACACACACACACACACACACACACACACACACACACACACACACACACACACACACAGGAATGTGGACATTCCCAGGAAAGTTCCAAAGTAATCTAATCTCCATTTTTTTCCTTTTTAGGATAATAAACTAAATTATTTTCCTCAGTTACGTATCAAGAGGTGCGGCGTTAGAGTCCCACCATTACATTTATGTTTAAGGAAATATTTTTTTCTTTCTTGTTAACGAAGACATTGAAAACGCAATTTGATTCCTTTTGGAACAGATGCTTCGTTCTCTCCGATCTGAAGGGCCATTGCTTGGCTTTATCTGACTGAAATCGCGTGCTGTCTGGCTGAACAAGACTTGGAGGGGCGTTACCATAGCATAAGTGGATAAGAACGCTTTTGTTATCATAGGCCAATAATACAGGAAGGTTAGTTTAAGTTAGTGATTAGGTTATGTTACGTTAGGTCAGGTCACGTTAGGTCAGGTCAGGTCATGAGGAGCGGATGTCCATCCTGGCAATTCTATTCAGCCGAAAGCATCCTCCGCCGTTCAGTGGGTTAACAATTACTAACTAATTATGGCATTAAAGAAAACGGGGGATGGGGGAGGGGTAGCTTAAACAGGAACAGAACGGCCAGAGGAGGTTGGTGACGGAAACAAAGGGGGAGAATGGAAAGTCATGGAAGGGGATGGGGTGAGGTTAGGGATGGCGGTAGCGTAATATCATGATAGCGCGTGCGCGGGTGGGTTGGGTGGAAGGGGGGGAGGTGGGGGAGGGTGGAGGGGAGACTAACAAAGAATTATAGGTCAGGGGGAGTGGGAATGGAGGGGGTAGGGTGAGTGTGGAGGTGTCTGGAGCTGAGAATTCAAGTTGGGAGGAAAGGGTTGGTCAGTTCGTTTATTGTAGCCTGTCATTTTGTACTGCGGATATTTCCCCACTTTCCACTTCCCCTGGGGATGGTGGTCGGGGAAAGGAAGGAGTCCTTATGGGGAAGTAAAGGCTTCAAGTGTCCAAGTAATGGGTCTTAGATGTCCTGATGATGTTGGGGAAAGGTCACATGGGCTTAGATTGGGATGCTGCGGAAAGGTGGAAGGTGGTAGATTCACGAGATTTTTTTTTTTTTTTTTTTTTTTTTTTTTGAGTGAAGTATCACTCCCACGGGTGATCCTTCACTAACGTAAATTTACCCTCCACCTTACCCCAGCATCCTAATCTAAGCCCACGTGACCTTTTCACGAGAATGGGCTGAGGATGGGTGATGTATTGATTAGATACAGGGGAGGGGGTGGGTGGAGGATTTGAGGTCATGGATAAACAATTTGCATTAATTCTTTTACGTTTCTATTTTGTTTCTAGACGAAGGCATACTAGAAGGGATCCAGTGTGTGATTCTTATCTTGGTGCAAAGTTGGAAAGAAGGAACTGTAGTTATTTATATTATTTTAATTTTTATTTATTTATCATCATCATCATTATTATTATTATTATTATTATTATTATTATTACTATTACTATTTTTTTTTTTTTTTTTTTGCATCCAACCTAGTTATGGATCACAAGGTCACCTGTTGGCATGCTCCTCTTTTGTAATCCTTTGTTACTGTCCTTGTAGACATTTCCGTCCTGTTGTTGTGCGTGCGTTATCTTATATTTCATATGTTGGTTTCGTTACTTGAGAGTATTTATAGTTTGGTTAAGAGGCCTGTTTTTGTTGTCGATCATGGTGTTTTGTCATCCAGGGTCTGGTGCAGTGTCATCATTGTTTGAGAGAGTAGACGACAGAGTATGTAGGTGGTAAGGGGGTAAGGTGTGTGTGTGTAATCACGAACGTGTGAGAAGAGCTATGAGGACAGAAGTCCTATTAACTAGCAATACATAGGATAGGTATCTGAAAGCATCACGCTCCTGGGTTGATATATGTATACAGTAACGGGCACAAGGTCCAGAAGTTAAAAGTGTATATGAAAGTGATATTTGGTAAAGATTGTGGTAAAAATAATGAAAATAATAAAGCTTCGTTTAGGAAAGTAAAAGGACTGTACATCCAAATTTTATTTCTTTATTTATTTGTTTGGGGTCGTAAAGTGGTGGCATTTGGAGAAAAAAGAATAGGGAAACAAAACAGTATGAGAGGGAGAAGAAAAAATTGTGAGATGGTGTGTGTTAATGGTCTGAAAGTTGATAAAATTCTAGAAATAGTAAATGAAATAGACGAATTTTTTTTTACTGGATATACATAATAATATATCTTTGCCTATCAGGGTATTTTATTAATTTCTGTGGCAATATATAGGAAAAGAAGATAACCACTAGTACCCAGCTATACTGCTAGGGTTTGTTTACAAGATCTATGACTCAGTGGTTCTTAACCTTTTTTGGCAGCGACACAAAATTTTGCACAAATCAAGCATCGCGACCCAAGCCTACAAATAAATTTTCTGCTTTGGAGTTTTGATTTAATCATGGTCTGCTTAGAATCCTTAGCTTAGCGACCCAATAAAATGGCTTGGCGACCCAAATTTGGGTCGCAACCCAGGGGTTAAGAACCACTGATTTTTTTAAATTTAATGATCATGAAGTAATTGATAATTAACTACATACATCCCAGACACTGTCTGCTATCTGCCCTGTAGGATCTGCATTGCACTGTATAAATTCAACGGCTAACTGGTTCCTGGTTTTGTAAAACCTTTCCCATCATTCGATCTATCGATAGGGTAATGCCCTTGATTTAACAAGTGTTCACGTTTTCTGCGGATTTCACGCACCCTATGTCTGTTACAAATGTAACTCCTCAGTCGGCACTAGATTTCCAATGATAAATATAGCCCTATGAAGCTAACCAACCATTGACGAAAAAAATGTATATATTGAAATTAAGAGGAAGTCGTGAAGTGTGATTTTGCAATAGTAATCATATGTGTGGAATCATTAAAGTATCACCCTACATCAAAGTTAACCATGTCTTCGTCGCAGCGCGCTTGAAAGAAAACGAAAGTTAGAAAACGGGTAAGAACGTCATGCATCTGGCAAGGAAGACGACTGGCGTCTGTTGCACTTTTTGAAACGTAGGAATTCAATATTGAATAAAGTCATCCAGTGAGATACAAGACAAAATCATTAAATGTCTCAATTTTGTTATTATCTAAAGAAAAAGTTAATGGAATTTAGCGGAAGACGTGTAAGCTTAAATCAACCTCTACTGCTCAGGACTCCTTGAAGCTGAATAGCATCGTCTGCGTTCATGCATACATTCAAACATATGCCAGATGGCCTTAATCCTCATCATAAGCGATACGGCTTAATGCGTAGTATTACCTCGACATTTCGTAAGAGTAAATTACGAATAATTGAGATCCTAGTTCTCTGGTAGGCTTGTGCCCAGCCCCAGGGTTATGTATTGTGGAGTAGGTGAATGGCCAAGCGTTGGAGGTGGGGTGGGGGGGTGGGGGGTTTGCTGTGCTCATCATGGTACACCTGTATCACGCGTGGCCTGATTACTGGGAGCTTATCTATATGCCAGCCACCGATGTGGGTGGAATGTGAGAGAGGGGGGGAATAATCTTAGATTATTTATTTATCTTTATTTATGTATCTATTTGTTTGTTATTGATTTAATTATATTTATATATTCATTCATTAATATTCATTTATGTATTCATATAATTATATAATTATTTGATTATTCAATTATCTAATAATTTAATTATCTATGTAATTATTCAATAACTCGTTTATTTTTTGTTTTGATCAATTAATCTATTCATGTATTTATTCATTTATTTATTTGTTTATTTGAATATATTTACTTATTTATTCATTGATATTTATGTATTATATAATAAGTTAATTACTTGATTATTCAATTGACTAATAATTTAATCATTTAATTATCTATCTAACAACTCATTTATTTACTTATATGTTTATTTATTCATGTATTTATTTATTTATTTATTTTTATTTGTCTATTGCTTGGTTGAATGAGAGGGTGAGTAGATGCCGACAGTGAAGCTGTACTTTGCGTGATAGAAAAGCCAATTATGATTTTGCTTTTTTTTATTCATAGTTCTAACTGCTTCTACTGTGTGGTTTTGTAAAACGAAACCTTGGCTAGAGAGGTTGGAACGGGGCGGGAAAGATTGAACAAAAAGGACTTTTTCAGGAGAATCTTTGCTTACATTAAGTTGGAGTTGCATGTAAGATTTTTGTCTCGTTGAGGATACAGTGGTGTAACTTGTCATAGCAAGCGCCTTTGTGCTTGAACAAGCATTATTATTATTTTCATTATTATCATTATTATTATTATTATTATTAATAATAATATTGTTATTATTGTTATTGTTATTATTATTATTATTGTTATTATTATTATTGTTATTGTTATTATTGTTATTATTATTATTATTGTTATTATTATTATTATCATTATTAATGTTAATTATTATCATTATTATTGTTATTGTTGTTATTATTGTTATGATGTCATTATTATTATTATTATTATTATTATTATTATTGTTATTATTATTATATGACTCCTATTAGAACGTACTTAATACATACATATACCAAGGGCTTTCCCCCTTACAAGGGTGATAGCCAGAGTCAAAGGCATAAATTCACTCCCACCCATTCCATCCCCACATACTCCATTCCCATTCACCACCCTTCCCTCCCTCCCTCTTTTCTTGGCTCCTCCTGGATGACGGGTCATCCCTGCATCTCACCCACTGCCCGGGATCAGAAGCAATGTAGTTTCTACTTAATAATACTTAATAATATACGTACTTAATACACATAGTTGATAATAGTTATATATTTTTTTCTTTGAAGAGGTATGTCTTATTTTTCTAAGTTTGGTCCTAGTGGAAATTATGCACCCAATAGAAATAGAATATATTCATTTTTACAAGAGATAGTGGAAAAACTGAAGGCTATTATCTTGATTATGTTACTTAATGTCTTAAAACCTATGCAAGATGCTGTAATGACTGCCATTTATCTTATATTATTTGTTTATTTTTATTTGTCTGTTTATTATTATTTGCTTGATTTTCATTTATAATTAGTTGTCTGTCAATTTATTATTTACTATTTACCTGTTTGTTTACTATTTAACTATACCTACGGATTTATTTATTTGATTAATTATTATTTATATTATTATATTTTTGATTTATTTATTTTTATTTATCATTATTATAACTTCTCATCCGACCTAGTTGTGGACCAAAAGGTCTCCTGTTGGCATGCTCCATTGAATCCCAGTGTATCGCACTGGACTTGTATATTTATTACCTGCAATTTCAACCAATTGTAGGGAAAACCCGTGTAAAGTTCTGAAGGATTTAAGACAATCTCGATTAACCCTCTAAATGCATTAATTGACTTGCATGTTCGTTCTATCTGTCGTCAGGCAATTCATTTCAGCAGAGAGGAACGGCCTGAAAAGGTAAAGCGGGCTACACACTACCAAACATGTTTGTCCAGCGTGTTTGTACAAACATCGACACACTCTCGACCATCGAGTATCAAACTGCTTGTCAAACCTTCCAACCTGCCCACACACTCTCAGATTGTTTGATCAAACACCTTGTTAGACAAGCATGTTTGATAGTGTGTAGCTCTCTTAAAGTTAGTTCACAGAAAACGGTGCCAACGGAAACGGATCTTGAAATTCCAAGACGACATGACGTCACACGTCGTGGTGAATCTTGGTCATCTGTCAAGGTGATCCCCAACGAATATGAAAGCCAGTCCCTTTCTCTGCCGAGGCGGTTCCCCTCAGCTGAATAAAATCGTCTAACGGGAGCTAGAATAAACGGGAGAAATGGTCAAACAGCGTAAAATTTAATCGAGTCGTAAAAAGCAACAGAGGAGTCAAATGGGAAAGTCCCTGTAAGGTTCAAGGACGTCGAAAGTCATTTCCGTTCTGTTTTCGACTTCCTAGGGATTCCCGTTTAGTTGGATCAAATCGACTTAGTAAGAGAGAATAGGTATACAAGTCGAATCAGGGAGTTAAAGTCTTTGGGTGCAAAAAGTGACCTAGAGGAGATTTACATAGTCGATTTTTGCGGTTTTACAAAGAAAGAAAGAAAATAAAAATACAGTGAGTAGGTTTGTGTCTTTGTAAGCCTACCATGTTCCCTTTCACCTTTCATGTGCATTTTTTTTTGTGTCAAAAGTGTTTAGTAATTCAATAACCAAAGTTCCTAATGTTATTCCTGTCTTTTTTCTTATTTACTTTTTCATCATTTTTTTTTCTTCACTTGATTTTGTCATATTTCATTTTCTACATCCAACTTCGCCATGGGTCGAAATGTAGGGGAACTTGTTTCAGTAAAGGTGATGTAAATGATACTCTGTGCGTATATATATATATATATATATATATATATATATATATATATATATATATATATATATATATATGTTACAGTAAGAACACGTACCCAGGGATTACGCGTAATCCCTGAATGTTTATTCAGTGAATACGCGTAATCTCCGTTTCACTAACCGTTTATTCAGTGAATACGCGTAATCCCCGTTTCACTAACCTAACCTAACCTAACCTAACCTAACCTATCCTAACCTTAAGTTAGGTTAGTTTAGGTTAGGTTAGGTTAGGTTCGGTTAGGCTCGGTTAGGTTCGGTTAGGTCAGGTTAGGTTAGGTTAGGTTAGGTTAGGTTAGTGAAACGGGGATTACGCGTATTCACTGAATAAACATTCAGGGATTACGCGTAATCCCTAGGTACGTGTTCTTACTGTAACATATGTATATAATATATTCGGCATCCTATTTCGTTGACATCACGACATTTTTATTTTTGTTTTGTTTTTTGTCAGAACGCTTGGCTCATAAGCGTGTCCATCAGATAGATATTTAGGGATACTCAGTGCAGACGAAAAACATTTCACAGAAGCGGCGGAGTGTATCACAATGCAAAACATTCATATTCATCTGGATAAATCTAAAACAATGGCGTGTGGAATTATCCAGTGGATTACTTAATTTGCTTATTTAATTTTACCTGTTTGGTTCCTCGTTTTCTTCTTCGCTATCTTTTGTTTGAGCCACCGGCTACAGTACGGACCGAAAACTCTTATGTCGGCGCTAGAGCGTCGCCATTGTGATCCCGTTGTGATGCACTTGATGGACAGGATCTGTCGCTGGGCCTTGGCAGCTGTGACGTAAGTTCAGTCTGTCTTGACTTGGGTAGAAAACGTAAGAGTAGGATTTCTGGAGAGGAGGATAGAGTGGCAATAAAGAAATAGACAAGTGAATAAGTAAGTAAATAAATAAATATGAAATATAAAATGAATAAAAATGTAAAATAAACAAGTAAATAGATAGATACACGAGTAGATAAATATGTAGATAAATAAAAAATTAATGGATAAATAGATAAACAAGTAAATAACTAAATAAACAAATAAATAAATATGAAATATGAAATGAATAAAAATATAAGATTTATTAGTAAGTAAATAAATACACATATAGGTAAATAGGTAGATAATTAAAAAATAATGGATAAATAGGTAGATATATAAGCAAGTAAATTGATAAATATAAAATATAAACTGAATGAAAATATAAAATAAATGAGTAAATGAATAGATACACGAATAGGTAAATAGGTAGATAAATAAAAATAATGGATAAATAAAGGAATAAATGAATAATTAATAAATAAATTATCCCCCCCCATTTCCTCCACCCTTTTACTAGTGTGGAGATGACAGAATAGACTGTATTTAGTGACCGAGCAAATACTAGGATTAGAATATTCAACATCTTCGTCTTTTTCTTCAAAATCATCTTCATTTTCTTCTTCGTAACCATCTCCATCTTCTTCATAATCCTTATCCTATTTTTCTTCTTCATGTGTGTGTGTGTGTGTGTGTGTGTGTGTGTGCGCGTGCGTGTGTGTGATTCACCACCATGGTCTTGGACCACGTGTTGGACTCGTGATCGACAGCTATTTCCTTCCCGTAAGAGAGCTCAGAGCTCATATATGACCGATCTATGGGTAATGCTGTGACCTTACACGCACACACACACACACACACACACACAACTCACCGCCCACGAGAGTTGGAGTAACGACTCGCAACGCAGCGATACTGAAATTATTTCAGCACTGGGCGGGAATCGTACCCGGACCGCCGTAGTGGCGGCCGGGAAGTCTAACCATTGCACCACGAGAGATGTGTGTGTGTGTGTGTGTGTGTGTGTGTGTGTGTGTGTGTGTGTGTGTGTGTGTGTGAACAAATAATATCACACTGGAAAAGGAGAAGTCTGTAGGAGATCGGGAAAGTTTTTTTTTTTTTTTTTTTTTTTTTTTTATGAGGACAGTTGACGCAGACCGATACTGATTGGTTTGTGAACACATTTTTTTTCTGTTTCTTGCAGGAAAAAAAGTTAAGTGGGCTGAGTTTCCGAGAATCGTCGCTGCAATGAGCTGGGGGGTAATATACTCTCAGTTTTTCCTCACTATAAATAACCACGGGGTCATGAAACAGTTTGAATTACAGAACATTGAAATTGTCCTGAAAAAATATGGGATATATACACACATACATGTATGTGTGTGTGTGTATATATATATATATATACATATATATATATACATAAATTTATATATATATATATATATATATATATATATGTGTGTGTGTGTGTGTGTGTGTGTGTGTGTGTGTGTGTGTGTGTGGAGAGAGAGAGGAAGGGAGATAGAAGGAGACAGAGAGAGAAAGAGAGAGAGAGAGAGAGAATACCAATTGAAGTTGATAGGGGATGGGGAGAGTGGTAGACAACGAGATAGAGGAGTAGGGAGGAAGGAGATGATAGAAATAGATTACAAAATGGAAAGGGGAAAGACCTAGGTAAGCGTTTAGTAGGTAGAAGGTGAATGGACCTGGAGGAGAAATAATACAATGAGCAGATTGTGAGGATAATTGAAGGAGGAAGGAGAGGAGGTGAGAAGGAGAGATAATGTGGAAAAGGATGTCTGTAGTTCGTGAAGGAAGAGGGCGGAAGATGAATTATTGAACGATAGAGTTTGTTAAAAAAGGGAAGGGAGGAACTGAGCGAGGGAAGGATAGATGGGATAGAGAGGGGATCAGAAAAGAGCAATGGGGAAAAGAGTTACGGGAGAATAAAGAGCGAGAGAGAGAGAGAGGGAGGGAGGGGGGGAGAGTGTTAGGCGCGAGGAGATAGACACTGCACACCTACATATATGCTTTCATGCTCGAATCTCTGAATCATAGTCATTGACGTTCGTGGACACTTCCGGGTATGCGTCACAGATGAGCCTGAGTACTGTGCCGACTCCACGGACTCCGTTGCCTGGCACTCACGCATCGTCATCGCAGCGGCATATGTGCCACGGAGCGAGCGGGGACGCGAACTGAGTTCCAGGTCAACAGAGGTCATTGCTACGTGGTTCCTCGCCCTCCTCCTGAACAACAGAGGCCGGGGCAATGGCCGAATAAGATTCTTTATTGTTGTGCCTTCAGTGATGGACAGTCTGTCATCTTCCTTTCAGGCTCCGTATGATGTGGTAGGCTTGAGCTAATTAATGTGAGAATGTGTGTGTGTGTGTGTGTGTGTGTGTGTGTGTGTGTGTGTGTGTGTGCGTGCGTGCGCGCGCGCGTCTACTTAATTACACTTACCTAATTGTAATACACGAGACTGGGGCTGTGTAAACGCAGTACCGCCTTTGTCTTCATTGACTAAACTTTGCCTTGAGTTCATTAATTATGTTGGCTTTGGTTATATATTTTAACTAACTCCGTGAACTGACACGTCTATGCTCCGTTTCATTGTTTTGTTAATTTTCTTGTTTCTTTCCCTGTTCTGGTTATCGTTATCATATCACCTCTCTCTCTTCATTCTTCCAATGTGGCTAATCCCTGTTTTTTCCACTCTTTCAAATGTTGTAACGGTTAGGCTTAGGATCCTATTGGTTGCCACTCTGTAGTCTATTTTCTTTATATATATATATATATATATATATATATATATATATATATATATATATAATGTATATATATATATGTATATATGCAAAAAAATCACAAACAACACGTGTTTCACAAAATATGCAAGTACCCAGTAGGAAAATGAAAACTTGGTAACCGAACGTTTTCGTCGTTCCTTTGAAAATGTCTTAAATAGAGGAAAACGGGAAGGGAGCGAGAAAAAAGTATGTGAGTATTGAAGAGGTGTAGATTTTGCATAGAAAATGGTCTTAGGCGGAAACGAATTTGGTAGTCATCTGGTAGTCCAAACCTGATCAATGTCTTCCTGTATTGTTTCCAGTGATATATAAATAAAATTAGGAAAATAAAAGGCTATTGAGATGAAAGAAAACGAGGTGAATAGGGGGACTATAAAGTGTAAACAAATAAGTGACGAGAAAAATTAGAAAATGGAAAGGATATTGAAGCGAAAAAGAAAACAAGGTGAATGGGGGAACTATAAAGAAAGAGATGTTGAATCGAGAGAAAAAAGCGTCACTAAACGAGTGACGACAGTGACATTTTTATCACGTTTTTGACAAAAGAAGAAAAGAAAACTAAATTTGGATTTTGAAGGGGAGAAAAACTGTCACGGAAGGAATTATTACACACACACGTGCGTAAGTAAGGGTAGGCCAAGCAGATCTTTGATTAACTTGCGTTAGAAGACAGAAGGATGAAAGAGAGATTACTGTATTTGATCTGAACCATGCCAGTTGGCTTGTTGATTCAGCCGCTAACAATGTGTCTCATTAACTATACCCAGAAAAAACACACAAAAATCTCAAGATTCTAGGTGATTGATAAGATATGTTTTGCAGTCTAACCATTGTCCAACTTAATAGGAACGTGTGTTTGTTAATATAGAGTCGAAAAATATTTTTTGGAAGGGTAAAAAGTAACATTACGTTTTCTGTGGAAGGCGAGGATTTGTGAAGGTTAAGAACCTCGATGCAAAGTGGCGTGGGAAGAACAACACGTGACTTAGATGGACAAAGAAGAGTTTGAATAGAATGTTAAATGTGACGGAACGATAAGACTAAGAGGGGGACAGTATGAAGTAAACGTTTAGCCAATGGCATGGAGGGGAAGGAAAGGAGGGAGAGTAGGCAGTATCAAAGGAGAGGGATACATGGAAAAATGATTACTTCTTGGAATGCGCAGAAATGGAACGCGGAAGAAGATAAGCTGGGGATGATGATGCGAGGAATAGGTCATACAGTAACTAGTTCTTCCATCCTTGGAGTCATAGAGATAGTAGAAGAAGGATTTAATAAGGATAGAAGAAGGAAGGGACAGTGTAAATTAAATGTGATCAGCTTTCTTAATTGAGTGGAGATTGGTGTCTAATCATAAAATGATACTCTTGGAGTTGGTCCGTTTTTGAATTGTTGTAAAATGTCGACTGAATAAAACGATCAGTCAGTACATTCTACGTAGAGTAATAGAATAAAATAAGGAAGCTGATGTTAGAAAAAAATAGCTTTTATGAGATGTACAGCAGTATTAGGAACGAAGAAAATATGAAATAATGCAAAGAAGTGGATAAATTCTAAAAGGAAACAAGAATAAGAAAATGTAAACAGATTTTAAAGTGGGAAGAAAAAACATCAGAGAAACATTTAAGGAAAACGGAAAGTTATGTTTTGAAGTCAGTAGACGTACTAGGCTACGAGGTGGGAAAACTAATCTGAACTTGTGGAAATGGAGCCGAAATGTTGAAGCTGCTGTGAAACATTGTGTAATATCTCCTTAGAGTGCCGTTGTGCCTGAACAAAGGATTGCCAGCGAGACGCTATGCAATTGCCAAGTAAATAACTCAATGTCACTAGAGGACCCTTCATAGAAGTCGGCTGTTTTCCATTGGGTAGGTCATCGAACGGGAATTAGTTCGACGAGTGTGGTCCGTCCAGGAAGCCAGGTGATCCCTGCAGCTGGCCTGGAAAAGCAAAGTCCTGGATTTAAAGCATTGAAAGAGATCTTTTTATTCCAGCATTACACTCTTCTGTTCAGGTGAAATAGATGTGGTTGTGCGGATGGAAACAGTCTTCGTTCATCAACGAGGCCATTTCATTCGCTGGATCTTTCCTTTGAGAAAAAAAAACGAAAGAAGAAAAAAAGTTTGTACGTAAAGTAAGGTGGCCACCGACGATTCACTCACTATCCGAACTTCGTGTGTGAATGAGCCAATCGGGTTATTTCATCATCTAAGCCAACAGAGAGAGAAAAGAAGAAGAAGAAGGAGGAAAGGAACCTGTTCATAGTGTAAGGGTTAGACGTGTCATCGTCGAGGGGGTTGCAAAGGATGACGTCAAAGAATGACGTGTTTCACGAGTGAATCATATGTTCACGTGAGTTTTCGTTCTTGGTTCGATTGATCACAATGACACACACACACACACACACACACACACACACACACACACACACACACACACACACACACATATATATATATATATATATATATATATATGTGTGTGTGTGTGTGTGTGTGTGTGTGTGTGTATTCACCTTGGTCTTTGGATCACGTGCTGGACTCGTGATCGACAGCTATTTCCCTCACGGAAGAGAGCTCAGAGCTCGTATGACCGATCTATGGGTAATGCTGTGACCTTACACGCACACACACACCCAACTCCCCACCCACGAGAGTTGGAGTAACGACTCTAAGCGCAGCGATACTGAAATTATTTCAGCCCTGGGCAGGATTCGAACCCGGACCGCCGTAGTGACAGTCAGGGACTCTAACAACCGCGCCACCGAGTGTGTGCGTGCGTGTGTGTGTGTGTGTGTGTGTGTGTGTGTGTGTGTGTGTAGATAAATCACAAAACTGGGACGTGATCCTATAATTTGCTGGTTATCTCTAAGGAAAACAAGAAACACAAAATTCCCAAGCGCTTTCGTGCATGTCACATTTCAGGGAATGTACAGAAAGTGATACAAAGTGTACCACTTTTACCAAAAGATGTGAAATACACGAAATCGCTTGCGAAGTTTGTGTTCCTTGTTTTCCTTAGTGATAACCAGCAAAATATATATGTGTGTGAGTGTGCTCATGTATGTATTAATGAATGTATTATATATATGTGTGATTCACCATGGTCTTGGATCACGTGTTGGACTCGTGATCGACAGTTATTAACCTTCCGGATGAGAGCTCAGAGCTCGTATGACCGATCTATGGGTAATACTGTGACCTTACACGCACACACACACACACACCCAACTCCCCGCCCACGAGAGTTGGAGTAACACCCCACAGTGCAGCAATACTGAAATTATTTCAGCCCATGGCGGAAGTCGAACCCGGACCGCCGTAGTGGCAGGCGAGAACTCTAACCACAGCACCACGAGGTGTGTTTTGTGTTTGTGTGTGTACACTCATGCAATGTAGGCACCAACAGCGATGGTGGAATAATGTTTTTGGTTAAGTTTTCCCCGTAACTTGCAATACTTGCAATACTTTCCTGCAGAGGTCTTTCACAGTCTACACTCGAGTGACCTTGAGACGAGCTGTTACGTGACGTCACGCCATCGCTCGGCCAAACCAGATGGTTCTGTGTTGTCTTTGTTTTCGAACCATCTGGGGAGCGGAGTAGAGTGCATTCACCCTCCCCCAAGATCTTCCTTTTCTTTATTCGTTAGTTTGTTTTCCAGTTTAATTTGGTACGTCAAGTTTGTTTGCAGATATTTATGGAACGGTATCAATAATGTTATCCAGTTTAATTTGGTACATCAAATTTGTTTAGACCTATTTATGGAACAGTGTAAATGGTAGTATCCAGTTTAAATTGGTACGTCAAATTTGTTTACACCTATTTATAGAACAGTATCAATAGTGTTACCCTTTTTTGATCTACACTTCCGTTACTACTCACCCTAAAAAAAAAAAAAAGCTTTATTATTTCTTGAGGAGGGTGGGAAATTAACCTACACACGACCTGGGTTTGAGTCCCCGTAAGGCTCAACGGTGATGAGTATCGACCTCAAAAAAAAAAAAAAAAAAAAAAAAAAAATCATAAATCTGGTAGTCAGTATGACTTCAGTATTTCTCCTTGCAAAAGGACCTTTGACGGACTTCAGAGGGCAACCGCAAAACCGTGGATTTAGTCACAGATGCTTCACCTTCAGTCGGACAAAGCAGTTGGTCTTGGGCGAGTCCTTTCCTATGACAGTGCTGGAAGTCTTAACTTTTTTTTTTTTTTTCCGATTGCAAAACTCTTCCCCATGCCTCCTTCATCCGACCTTTCCTGTCTTCTCATGTATATATTGTTTCTTCCTATATTGCTTTTATGTACCTTTGAAAATGCCTTAAATAGACGAAAACGTTTGGTATCTGTTTTTTCAATTTCCCGGTGGTTTCTGCAGAAATAGTTTTTCACGTGTGTTTTGTGATTTCTTTGTATATATATATATATATATATATATATATATATTTATATATATATATATATATATATATATATATTTGTGTGTGTTTGTGCATTCTTTCCACATACATTTGAATTATAATTCTTTTTGCCATCCATTCATCAATTTAACATCCTTACTCCAAAAGAGGAAAATCCTTTTTCGTCAGCTCTTCATCGCACATACTTTTGGTATATATTTTTATAAAGTTATTTTATTTTGTTGTATAGAAACCACTTCTACTCCTTAGACAGTCCATTCCCACTTCTATCTCCTTCCAGTCCCCACACTGGAGGGGAGGGGTGGCTATACCTTGTTCTCATATAGAAATACCAGTTTCAATACCTTTTCCTCCCTCGCAACTACTATATTCAGTACCATTCTCCTCCCTTCCCACATTCCCTTCATAAACCTGGCATCCGTCTTATGTACTACATCGTGACTCACTCCTTTAGTCGCCTTTTTTTTTGTCCCCTCTCTGGAATTTGAACACTTTCACCTACCCCAGCCCTGCCATCTTTCTTCCCCCCGTGTTTAAGTGACCCACCTCACTTTTTCTGACCTTCTTGACCTTGGGTCTTGTTTGCTTACGAAACTCTCATTTTCTTCTTTCCAGACACCTTCTTAAGAACCTTTCGCGGACCTTTGTCACATTCTTCAGCTGTTTCACGTCTACATTACATTGTTAGTATGTGTCATATAGTTTAAGTCCTCTTTCTTTCGTCCCGCATTTCCGTTTCTGTCTGTTCTAAATGTCTACTATTTTCATGATTTTGCATAGGGACCAATGGTAACATGCAAGTGGTAGCCCTGTGGGACGGACGTCGGAGGGAGTCATCTCCCCGCTACCCGTCCACAGACCCTACCAACACCTTCATCTCGGGGTGCAGCCCCGGGGGGCAGGCACTCGGTGTCCGGATCAGGCTGAAGACGTTTGACAAAATTGACTTCGTTTTTTCACAGATGAAGAAGTGATATCCGACGACTAGTTTCTCCCTACTGCTACTACTACTACTACTACTACTACTACTACTACTACTACCACCACTACTACTACTAGTATCATTACTACTAATACTACTACCACTACTACTACTACTACTACTACTACTACTACTACTACTACTACTACTACTACTACTACTACTACTTCTGCTACCACTACTATTACTACTATAATATTAATGCTGCTGCTGTTTCTGTTCCTGCTACTCTGTGATATAGAAATAGTTTAACACTAACACAACACAGACAGCTATATAACTTCTCCTTCCAGAGAAAATTATGTAAAAGCCTAAGGATCGTTGCTGGTTACTGTGGGGCTGCGGGGTTTCAGTCCATGAAATTCCAGAAAACAATTATTGTCATGACACAGTTTTAATTCATGAATATTGTGAATAATCTTAGAGATACAAAACATCGTTTCTTAGGATGGTCTCCACGTTGAGCTCTTCGTTTTCTCTGTATTTGTATGCACACTCTACGCTGCCCTCAAAAGCTTCGCTTTGGTTCCATACCCTTCCAACACCTGGTATGATAAATTCGTGGCTGTAGTGTTCCATGCTTTCTCTAAGTCCATAAACGTAACGCATACTTCCATTCATCATCATCATCATCATCATCATCATCATCATCATCATCATCATCATCATCATCATCATCATCATCATCATCATCATCATCATCATCATCATCATCATCATCATCATCATCATCATCATCATCGTCGCATCATCCCTTCAATTCTCCCTCAAGTTTTCACCCAATTATTCTAGTGACTACCTGATGCATGCGTCTTCCGTCCTAAACTTTCTTTACTTTTCTCCAGTCGCCTTCGTTTTCTTCCAAATTTATTCTTTTACAATCTTTTCTCACTTTTTATTTAGGATGCCTAACTGTCTTTTTACTCGACAGTCCTCGCATTCCGTACCTCCCTTTGTATACAGGCGCCATACTTTCTTGAAGTCATGCAAGACTCTGATTTGTTTTTCAAGAAAATATGAGCCAGTACCACATACTCGTCTCTCCATTTCGTGAATTTTAACCTGATGTCTTATACACTTCCGATGCTTTTCTCCCTTTCAATAGCCCCATTGCTGTTTAACCTTTTCCATACGATGATGCCCACGTAGGCGTCATGAGGCGACAATATATGGGGATACCAATGTCGGCATCTTGATTATATTTATTTTGTAGTTGTAGCTGAGTTAACCCCACCTATTCTGTGAACTGGATTGATAATATTTTCTTTGGTCATTAATATTCAGAGTGAAAAAGAACGAGTAATACAGGTGTAACTTTATATTTTATAATGCGGGTGTTGTGATGCATCATCGTACGTCAGGCAGCTGATGCTGCCCGAGAACTTCACTCGTATTGAAGAGGTTACGCCTTTCTCATTCTTTTCTCCTACTTCTACCATTTGCACTTCCTTCACTTTCTCCATATCTTTAACTCTTTGGTAGATTTCCAAAGTCATCTCTACACGTCAGCATTTCCTCTTGCACTTCAACTTTACCTCATATTTCTTATTTACATTATCATGACTTCCTTTACCATTCTCATTCTGTTTGTTGCAAACTGCAAGTTTCTCTTCACATGCTCACGACTCGCCCAGTATTTCAATGATCCTCCCTTTTCACCCTTACCGTCCTCTTCACCCCTTCCCTGGTTTGCATTCCTCTTGGTTCCCTTTCTACCATTATTACTATATTCTGGAGAGCCGTTTATACCCCTTCTTGATACTCTGTTCTTCATTTTTTTTTTCAGTTTCCAGCTTTCTCGTATCGCATATTTTCCCCTCACTTTTGATGTCTTGTGCACAGGGGTCCGTCTTCAGTTGAATAAAACTCGCGTGGCATTAGCCAGAAAAATCCCCAGAAGTGTTGTCGTAGCAAAGGGGTGCACTGAAATTGCCTTAACCCACTCAGCAAGGGCTCCTGTCCTTAACTGAATCAAATCGCCAAGCGTTAACTAGCTAACACCTTCAAGAGCGTCATCGTGGCATTTTTATCCTGAAGCATCCTATCAACTCCAGCCTTCTGTCCATCAGCAGCTTGTACAGAATTGCTCATGAGCTTCCATTTCTTCTCATCTACGCGTTTTTGCGAATGTCTCTTTTGAGGGAAATCAGTGGCCGACTGGACGGGAGCACAGGCGTCTGGAGGGTGAACGCGTGACGTCATAAGTGCACTCAGACTAAGTCCTCAAGCTCCATTAAAGGATATCTTAGCCATCTCGCAGCGGGTAAACTTTTTTTATTTTTCTTTTTTTCTTTTTTAATACACAC
>NC_134809.1:15215917-15223417 GCF_046742065.1 Oratosquilla oratoria
AAACAAATGATATAAACTAAGAGACAGTCTGGGGATTTCGTTTAAATTGAGAAACTTCACGTGTACGTGAAATTACGTTCTGGTTTACATCTTAAAGTTTTATTCGATTTAGGAAAATCCTAATTTGCCATACGGACCACTTCCACTTTCTCCAAACCTTTCCGTTTATTCGTACTTCATTCTAAATTTGTCTCTCCACTTTGTCGTCGCTTACTTCTTCGTAACAACAATTCTCTCTTGTTCCTTGGCGCCATTTTCCTTTGTCGTACTCATTCTTGTTGGCTTTGAGACAGAATCCATCTAGCCTTTCATTAACCTAATTTTTGCTTTTACCAATTTTTTTTCATCTTTCATTTCCTTGTATGCTCCTTTTATTAATCTAACTTTTGCTTTTACCAACTCTTTCACCTCTTTTTCATTTCCTTGTATGCTCCTTTCATTAATCTAATTTTTGCTGTCCTCTTTTTCATTTCCTCGTATGCTCCTTTCATTAATCTAATTTTTGCTTTTACCAAATCTTTTAGGTTTTTTTTCATTTCCTTGTATGCTTCTCTCCTCCTCCTCCTCCTCCTCCTCCTCCTCCTCCTCCTCCTCCTCCTCCTCCTTTTAGGCGCTGTTTCTGTTTCATTTCATGGGGGAAGTTTTTTTTCAGAAAAAAAAAAAGAAACCCAAGGCAACAGTGAGTGACGAAAGTTCCTCCGAAAACCTTTGCATCGATCAATTACATAAACTATACATAAGCGCGCGAGTACGTAAACTGTACCTTCTAACAGTAATATGGAAACTAAGGAATTCCCGCAAACCTCCTCTTCTGTGTCTCCATCAATCAAAATAGGCTTTTAAATCGTGCGCGTGTTTTATGTGATTCCCCCATGGTCTTGGATCACGTGTTGGACTCGTGATCGACATTTATTTTCCTTCCGGAGGAGAGCTCAGAGTTCGTATATGACCGATCTATGGGTAATGCTATGAGCTCACACGCACACACACACACACACCCAACTCCCCGCACACGAGAGTTGGAGTAACGACTCGCAGCGCAGCGATACTGAAATTATTTCATTCCTGGGCTAGATTCGGACCCGAACCGCCGTAGTGGCGGCCGGGAACTCATCCACTGCGCCATCGAGTCGTGTGTGTGTGTGTGCGCGCGTGCGCGCAAACGCTCGCGCGTGTATGTGTCAAGGCCGACAGTCAAACTCCGGGAAAATAACGGGTTTCCAAGGACCCACCTTGCCAGACGCCGCGCCTGGAAAACTCGGCTGGATCGCTCCGTGACACCTACAGTCATGCCCTCCTCCTCCTCCTCCTCCTCCTCCTCCTCCTCCTCCTCCTCCTCCTCCTCCTCTTCTTCTTCTTCCTCCTCCTTCTCCTCTTCTTCCTCCTCCTCTTCCTCCTCCTCCTCCTCCTCTTCCTCCTCCTCCTCTTCCTTCTCCTCCTCCTCTTCCTTCTCCTCCTCCTTCTCCTCCTCCTCCTCCTCCTCCTTGCCGACCTCTTACTTAGGGATTACTGTAGTTCTTGAACTCTTCGAGACGCTGTGTAGAAGTTGAAATAAAGAAGACGAAGAAAAAGAATATATATATATATATATATATATATATATATATATATATTTGTGTGTGTGTGTGTGTGTGTGTGTGTGTGTGTGCGCAGGCGCAAGCGTGTGTATATGTGTGCGCGTGCGCGCGTGTGTGTATGTATATATATATATATATATATATATATATATATATATATATATATAATATAACACAAGGGGACTGGCAGACTGCAGTACCATTTATTTTCTTATTGGCCCTGTATGTCTTGTGATTAACCGCTGTTGGCCCCTCATGGCCATTATTAGAATATACATTTATATATATATCCTACGTTTTACGGTTATATCAAAACATAAATAAATTGCAGATATACTACACCAAGCAAGAGTGTTAGTAGTTTGCAAAAAAAGACCGTTTTCTGCGCAAATAGAAACGTAGAAAGAATGCCTGTATGCTTCCCACAATATTCCATTTATTTAATGTGCCTCCCCACGCCCTATTCCATAAATGCAACAAGGCCCACCCCTGTTGAGAACCCCTGGTTTACTAACTTATCAGTAGTACAAGAACAACTGCGATATTGCGTTTGTAAATGACGGTTGGGAGTATGGAGGTGGAGGGTGAGGGTGGGGTGGGGTGGGGGTGTTGAGTTGCATCAGCTGCGTCGTGCCTTCCATCTGCATCGTCACTTCGCCACCGTTTTCTGTCATTTCTTTTGTACGTGGGTGGGTGAACGTAGGCTGACGCTGTTACATAAATTCCTATGTTATATAGAGTTTCTATAATGGATTATATTGTTCTTGCTCTCCTGGGTGTATTGATAAAGTGGTGTATAAAAATAGATACGGGATAGGGGCAGGAGGAAAGAACACAGGAAGAGAGCCTGTTGAGTTTTGATATCTAACGTTCCAAGTGTTACACATTCTTCTTCAGATACATCACACATGTCAGTAGGAACTATTCTCAAAAACAGATATGTATATTCTATTACTCTAATACTATCAACGTGCATGCAAACTGGAGGAAGGATACGAGATATTTTTAGTATAAAAAAACAAAACAATGTCAAAACAAAGTCCTACGCAAGTTCGTCATAGCGAAGCAGCGAGCGACCTCTGACGCCAAGGACCTCGGACATGACTTGGCAAAAAACTCGAGGGTCAGAAACGAACTGCGATGCCTTGGTACTTGACTTGCATCATCATCATGAAGATATCAGGCAAGCAGTTAAATAAGTATTACTTATTATAAAGATTTGATTCAGGGCTGTACTTGAAAAGGGAGGAGCCTGTCTTATAGTGAGAAGAGAAAAACAAATGGTTAGCTTTGATGGTCCCGACTTAGCAACCTACGATACGCCTGCGCAGATACATGCGTGGCGCCAGCCAGACGGACGTGCAGGGTACGCCAACAAGAAGGCCTGGTGACGCCCTGAGAAAGCATCTTGGGGGCGCCGTAGAATCTGATTTCATAGATAAATATATATACAAAGTTACAAAAAAAAAAAAAAAAAAAAGTCACTGAACGTCGATCTTGAGAACTCGTTTAGCCACGCAAAGGGTATACAAAGAAACAGAACCTGCCAGAAACTGTCTGCTAGATGTTACCACAATGGACTCCTAATCATGAGGTCCTGAGTTCGAGGCTCTGAGATTGGTGGACTTGATTATTATTTGAAAGACGCTACAACTAGGGGACAGAGAGGGGGGGTCGCCGATTAAGTGAAGCGGCCTTGCTGTGGATATGCTCTGTCTTGCTGCATTGTTTCTGAGCCAGGGCAGTGGGCGAGTTGCAGGGATGACCCGTCATCCATGAGGAGCTGAGATGGGACGGGTGGAGGGGGTGGAGGGAAGTGAAATGGATGGGAATAGTACGTGGCTCTGACTTGGCTACCTCCCTTATAAGGGGGAAAGAGCTCTTGATATATGTATATATATATATATATATATATATATATATATATATGTATACATATATATATATATGTATACATATATATATATATATATATATATATATATATATATATATATATGTGTGTGTGTGTGTGTTTTATTGGGCTATCATTATGGGAGTTTGAGGAACGTAAGTCAAGGTCTTGTTTGCACCCAAGCGAGAAACTTTTTAGTTTTGTCAAGGAAGAAGAGATCTTTGAGGACGAGCAAGCTAGCATTGTGTGCCGAAGTGTGTAAAACCGTATAAGATACCTACTGAGTTCCCTCTATACGAATTGGCAATTTCCCTTATATTCTGGCTGCTGCCAAGCAGTTATATTCATCTCCATGTCAGCCCACCCACGCAACAGCGAAGGAATTGTAGTCTCTCTCGGCGGACCCCTTTCGTGTCAAGGTTGGGATTTTCTCCTTTTCCATTCTTGCTCCCGTCATCCCCGCGGCCAGGCGGCTTTATTCACCCTTTTCGTGTTGCCTTCCCGTCCTCCTCGGTGGGAAGCAAAGGTTTCAGCGAAGGAAGGAAGGAGGGGTGATGCCACTACCGCACTCACGCGGTAACCCAGAGGTAGTTTCTATATGGTCGACATAGATGTGAAATTTAGGAACAACCATGATAAGGTACATGGAAAGAGTAGTATATATTTGTAAAGGGGGCTTGTTTGGAACAGTGATTACCGTAGTGGTCGTCTCAAAAACAGTGATGATTATGTTTTTCGTACTATTTTTAGTGATGATCGAGGCTCTGGCGGATTTGATTAATGACTAAATGGTGGTAGCGGTCACACTGGCGAAGGAAGTGATGATGGTAATGACTATGGAAATGCCAGTAGCGATAAATGTGGTGAATGGTCTCAAACTGTCCGGAAATAGATTCAATTTGGAAGTGGGTAGAAACAACTTCGCCAACCGTGTAGTTAATGAATGGAATAAACTTCCTGCACAGGTAGTGCAATGTAGTTCAGTTCGAAGCTTTAAGAATCATTTAGATAATGATTATAATTTATTTTATATTATTTGTCTTTGTTTTGTTATCATTTGTCTGTTTGATTCTCATTTATTATTAGTTATATGTCAATTTATTATTATATACTATTTACATGTTTGTTTATTTATCTATACCTATTTATTTATTTATGTATTTTATTTGTTATTTACATTATTATAGTTTTTATTTATTAATTTATTATTATCATGATTTTTTTCGCATCCGACCAAGATATGGACCAAAAGGTTTCCTGTCGGCATACTCCGCCATTGTAATCCTATGTAATGGTGAGTGTAGGCAAGGAAAGACAAATGGATTTGGTAGTGGGAAGTACCGGGGAGGTATGACGGATGAATTTGAAATTACAATTGAACATACGGAATACAGATGAAAAAAATTGTTTCATCTGAGGACTGAAGCTCAGGAATGAATGTGACAATGTATGGTTTGCAGTAATTCTTCACAGCATTTCTGTGTATTGTTTCGAGTGTTTTCTCTATATTTTAGGACTTTAGTAGTTTATTCTGGCTGTCGTTAGGTAGGTATATTCAACTTAGGTGTTTCCGACCACATTACCTTGACTTCATATATGCTTTTATATATATATATATATATATATATATATATATATATATATATGTGTGTGTGTGTGTGTGTGTGTGTGTGTGTATGAGGATATGTCTACACGAGCTTAGATTTATATTCGATCTGGCAACTAGAGCCTTATCTTTTGAAAAGCGGTTGTGGAAAGAAATCGTCACTCCCAAGTTTGATTGGCGGGGAATATTGGGAGAAAAAGAAATCCAGAGTAGTTCTTAAAAAAAGTGTGTGTTTCTAAGGAGGGGAGGCGCACATAGCTTAGAAGAAGAATGAAATTAAAATAATTGTAGAATTTATATTTAGTATTATGGAAAATTGGAAGAGACTGGAAATTATCTGTGGAAAATGCAGCGTGAATGATATGTACATACGTCACATAAAATATATCCTTTGTAAAGAAAAAAAAAAGTCAGCATTTTAGGTGGGATTAGCTTTCGAAGTCGGCACAAAACACTTATTTCCCTCGAAGTGGTTTTAAAGATCGTAGAGAGATGAGAGATGAATATTCCGGTTGTGTTGACGAGTGACGTTGCAGAAGAGGCTGAGAGTTCTGGAGAACTGTATCGAGTGGAAAACTGAAGAGAATTTATGGTGAGGCTTTGGAAAAAAATAATAACACGCAAATGAAAAATTTGAAGTTAAGTATTCCGTACTTTTTTTTTCGAGAAGTTTGGGGTTCAGTTTGAAAACGAAAACATCGCGAGATTGTGAGGAAGTGTCGTTAGCTGAGTGTGTAGGGTTACGTGTATGATCACGTAGATCAGTGGTTCCGGAATTAGGGGGTAAATTACCCCCCTGGGGGTAATTTAAAAAAAATTCAGGGGGTAATGGAGGGGTGACAAAAAAAAAAAAAAAAAAAAAAAAATTAAGAATTTTGAAAATAAAAAAACGCAAGAATTCTTCAGTTAGCTTCAAGCATGCAATTCCATCCATCCAGCTGATGGTCTCGACATCTTTGGCAATAGTCATTAGAGATGCACAATGTTCAAATACAACAAATAAACGAAAATATCTCTAATGTTTTAATTTAGCCATATATATCAATGTTGACAACATTCATCTTTTGGGTAATTTTTAGATTTTATTTCACTCTTCCTCACCTCCTCTTTTTTTTATTTTTTTTTATTTGCCATCTCTTTCTTCGTGTTCCTCAGCTCCACCACGAGCATTTCCCCTCTTGTCTCCTTCATTTCCCTCACTCTCTAAGCTTCTACCCTCCCTTCCTCTCCCTCTCCCTTCCCTTCCCTTCCCTTCCCTTCTTCACCCTCCTCCCCACCCTTCCCCTCCCTTCTCTTCCCTTCCTCTCACCTTCCTTCTCTTCCCTTCTTCCCCCTCCTCCCCACCCTTCCCCTCCCTTCTCTTCCCTTCCTCTCACCTTCCTTCTCTTCCCTTCTTCCCCCTCCTCCCCACCCTTCCCCTCCCTTCCTTTCTTTTTTCCTTCCCTTCTATCCTTCTCTTCCTCTCCCTTCCCTTCCCTTCCCTTCCCTTCCCTTCTTCCCCCTCCTCCCCACCCTTCCCCTCCCTTCCTTTCTTTTTTCCTTCCGTTCTATCCTTCTTCCCTTCTCTTCCCTTCCCTTCCCTTCCCTTCCCTTCCCTTCCCTTCTTCCCCCTCCTCCCCACTCTTCCTCTCCCTTCTTTTCTTTTTTCCTTCCCTTCTATCCTTCTCTTCCTCTCCTCTTCCTTCTCTTCCCTTCCTCCCACCTTCCTTCGCTTCCCTTCTTCCCCCTCCTCCCCACCCTTCCCCTCCCTTCCTTTCTTTTTTCCTTCCCTTCTATCCTTCTCTTCCTCTCCTCTTCCTTCTCTTCCCTTCCTCTCACCTTCCTTCGCTTCCCTTCTTCCCCACCCTTCCCCTCCCTTCTTTTCTTTTTTCCTTCCCTTCTATCCTTCTCTTCCTCTCCTCTTCCTTCTCTTCCCTCCCTCTCACCTTCCTTCTCTTCCCCTCTTCTTCCCTCCCTCTCCCCTCCCTCTCTTCACCTTCCCTTTCTTCCCTCCTTCCCTCTCCTCACCTCCTTTCCTCTGTCCGTGCCCCCCTCCCTCCTTCCCCTTCCCTTTCTCTTCCTTCCCGTCTCTTCCCCACCTCCTCTTCTCTTTCTCTCTTCCTTCCCCTCCATTCCTTTCACTTCCCGTGACCTGACCTCTCCTCTCCTCTCTCCTCTCCTCTCTTTTCTCCTCATCTTTCTTGTTTCTTCTTCGTTCCTCAAGTCCTCTCGTTCCTCAAGTCCTCTCGTTCCTCCTCCTACCTCCATCTCCTTTGTTTGTTTTTGGCGTCGCCGTTTTTCCTTTCGTTACTTTTCTGTCCTCTTTTTCTTAACACGTCCACGGTCGTCATACTTACAGCTTTATCCTGAGGGCGAACTTGAGCCTCTTGAGGACGAGGCACTGCCCACAGCTGAACAAAATCGTCTGGAATTAGCCAGACCAA
>NC_134809.1:15228417-15243417 GCF_046742065.1 Oratosquilla oratoria
TTAATAGTAAATATATCATTTATGACTGCGGGTGAGTCAGTGGCCCTGTGAATAGTAAATAAAATCAAATAAAATAAAATAAGATACAAAAATGTGTGCCAAGAATCAGGGACTAAGAAGGTGGATAACCTTCTTGGGAGTTGTTCAATGTGGATACAGGCTCTCGTAGTTAGGTGGTAACATGGAAGTGCTTCTGGGGGTTGGGATGTAAGGTTGACGTCACCGGAGGAAACCGACCGCCCTCTTCTCAAGCTCCTGAAAGGTCTTCCTACCCGTGTACGTTGTGGTCATGTGTTTATACTTCCAACGTTGAGTACTCTAATGTTGAGGTACCCTTGGCATCAATAGTTACGACACCGGAGTGAGGTAAGAAACAGAAATCGTCCTTTCGTGGTCTTGTCAGAGGTCTTACATCCCAGCTATGTTGTGGTCGTGTTTTTTTTTTCCCCAGTACCGAAGAACGTGTGAATATGTGCGTGATTCTGTGAAGCACCCGGGCAGTACGGTCATATGTCATCTGTTGTTTTCTCCTCTAGTAAGTGTTGCGTGATGGTGGTAACGGAACGGCACGTGACCCTCGTCAACAGGTCGAGAGAGCCATGAATGAAGTGCCACTCAGGTTCTCGGCGAAGGGGCAAAAACTTGGAGGGTATGGTACTAAGTGGTACTCAGGGTTGAGCTGAGTCGCCGGGGGTGGGGGGGGGGATGGGGTTGGCTGGGCGGGGGAGGGGGAGGGGGGTGTTAGTTGCATACATGTTCTCTGTGTGTGTGTATTAAGTATTTCGTAGATTCATAGGTTGGTTGAGGCACTGAATCTACACAATGCTGACAAAGGATAATCGTTGTTGCTGGATACGGCCTGTCAGTGTAGGGAGATTTGTTAGGTTATGTTGATTTACATACTTGTCAATCTACCATGGTGTCTTGCCGTAAGATTTTGCGTTAGAGACCATAAGTTTGTGTATAAAACGGTAATTAAACCATAAGAAAACCATATTTTTTGTCATTCAATATTTATTTGTTTCAAAACAAATGCAGAATGAAAACACAATGTAAACACATGGCACCGTATGAACACCACATAATGAAAAACAGTACTGTTTACAAAAGTTAAATCTATTTAAAATTATTTAAAAGAAACACATCGCATGCGGAGAAAAAGCGTAAGATTTTTTAACTTACGCCATAAGACTCGAAAATCATGGAAATTACGTAAGCCTTGCGCAAAAAACGTAAGACTTGACAGGTATGGATTTAATGTACAACATATATCAAGGGAAACATGGATATGCTGGCAGAGTAGAGGGCGGACTGAAGCGAATGGTAATAGTGTGCAGTAGTAGGGGTCTCAGTTTGCGGATGACCCTTGTATATTTGTAGTACAGTGGTTCCCAACCCCAGGGTCGCGAGGGTGTTTTTGAGGGTCGCCAGAGGTTCTTACAAAAATATGTTAATAATTCACATATTGTGACCTTTCTATTTTGATTAATGTAACGGATTATAAACTGAACTATAAAAACGAAAGTTTATAAACATTATGCAAGTACGTAGAAATATAACATGAAATGGTTGAATTTATTATTACAATTAGGGTCGCGACTCCAGGCTAAGAGTGGATTTAGGATCGCAGCCAAAAAAGGTTGGGAAACACTGTTGTAGTATATAATGTTCATGAACTGTCACTCGACTCAAGAATGGCCACACACGATAGACACTGCATACAACGAAAACCCAAACCAGATCCACGTTACATCAGAGTGATGCAAATATATCATACGCTAACGTTGCATTAACACAATTTTCCTTGAAAAGTACTTTCATTTCAAGAAGAGTACTGGGTTTTAGACACACATAAACAACCGCCTTCAACTGCAAGGTATATTTGCATACTCTCGATAACTCGTGCATCAGAGAACAAAGGCCCTGAGTGGACTCCCGGTGTGGACTCCCTGCCAAGCTGTGCATACGTCCGCGCTGAAAATCTGGTTTTACGTAAGCCACACGTGCACATTATTGCAATTCGGGAGGTCGTTACGGCCAAATGCTCCCCGGCCGCCTTGAGTGACCGTTTCTCCCGGCCGCGCTCGCCTCGGCTCGGCTGGGCTCGTTTGACTTTCATAACGTAACCCCTTCAGTAGGTACATTTTCCCATTTCCAATGCATACCGGAGCATGGGGGGATGTCTTCTCTGTTACTTCGAACTCTCTCACCTCATCCCCGTCTCTCTCTCTCTCTCTCTTCCCCCCCTCTCTCTCTCTCTCTCCCTCCCCCCCTCTCTCTCTCTCTTTCTCTCTCTCTCTCTCTCTCCTCTCTCCTCTCTCTTTCCCCCCTCTCTCTCTCCCTCTCTGTTAGTCTCTCTCTCTCTCTCTCTCCCTCCCTCTCTCTCTCTCACTCTCTCTCTCTCTCTCTCTCTCTCTCTCTCTCTCTCTCTCTCTCTCTCTCTCTTCCCCGTCTCTCCTTCCCTCCCTCTCTCCCGCTCTCTCTCTCTCTGTCTCTCTTCCCCGTCTCTCCCTGTCTCTCCCTGTCTCTCTCTCTCTCTTCCTCTCTCTCTCTCTCTCTCTCTCTCTCTCTCTCTCTCTCTCTCTCTCTCTCCCTCTCTCTCTCTCTCTCTCTCTCTCTCTGTCTTTGCCTCTCATCTCCCTTCCTTTTCCTTCCGCACTCTGTCTTCCATTTCCTTCTTTCTTTCTCGTTCTCTCTTCGTGAGTCTTGGTGGTCTTATATTGCGAACCTTCTTCTCGTCCAGTTCGTCGCCTGTCCACGCCACATTATCATTTCCTTGCGGATACACGCACCTTTACCTCTACAAATAACACTGACGAACACTGCATCGTCTTCGAAGAACTCAGCTTGTATCAGTTACGGTACATTTTCAGTCCCCAGGACAGGTAAATATTACAGGGGTATAACGGTGGTATTCTTAAAGAAATCTTTCCCTTCCAAGGATTTATATAAGATTTATATAAGGAAAAATTTATATAAATAAAGATTTTTTTCTTAAGAATGCCACCGTAAGATTCTGACAGTGGTATTCTTAAAAAAGATTCCTTCCCTTCCAAGGATTTATATAAGATTTATATAAGGAAATATTTTTTTAAGAATACCACCGTAAGTTCCTTCGGCCCGGATGACATTTTAGTTCTGGCTGCCGCCGTGCAATCTTATTCGTTCCCCATGGAGTCCCCAACCCTCAGGAGGAAGTTAATGACGTACGTGCCTCCTCAGCAACACATGCTTTCACACCACCCCTTGTAATAACACTCTCGAGTTTACTCTTTTTCGCTGACACCCCTCTCCCCAGCAGATGCCTTCCCAACATGCACCTCACTCACTCCTCTTTAATGCAGTCTTCGTGTTCATATACTCTTCCCTCTCTTTCCTTGCTCTTAGCTTGTTTTATTGCGGACACTCGAATCTTTTCCCTGGTATATTTTAATTATGCAAAAATATCCTTCGGTCTTGCGTATTTGGTACGTTTTTTATATATAGTAGTTCCTTTATGATTAAAGTGATTTTTGTAGATGAAATTGTATGAGTGCTGTACAGCATTAAAAAATACGGGTACATAGTTTCTGATATAGAGTATAGATTTAATTCGGGTGTCTGGATTAGTACCTTATTATAGTAAAGTGCGATTTCCTCTATTCAAGTCCTGTCACTCTTTATTGTAAGTCAGCTGAACACCAGGAGAGTGCACGGAATCTTGCTAATTAGAAGGGCAGAATGACGTCTATTTGAAACCGTTTTACAGAACGAAAGACATGAATCTTCTGAGCTTCGAATCGAAAGGATCCTGAAACGTACCGACAGTTTTTGAGTCGCCTTGATTGAATTTATTTATCTGTTTATTTTACTTTGTGAGTTCAGCGTCACGTTTATGTTTGTGCAACTGTCTTTTCGTTTTCATTTGTGTCTCTTCATGATTCCAAAAATAATCTGTATCGCGAAGCATCCAGAGAAGAACGCGGAGGGAGAGATAAAGACTTCTTAAGATTTATCCAAAATTTAGATGTTTCTCCATAGAGATGCACAAATGAATTAGATAAATGATTACAATGCCACTAAATTAGTTAAGAAATCCGAAACCAGACTGTCCAGTAAGGTACACCCCAATCCACGGACCTCTTACAGCCGTATGTAGTGGAGCTAACTTAGAGCAACCAGCTGGTAGGTCGTAGAACGGAATCTACAAAATCAACAAGGGATAAACTTGCTTGCCAGATGGCGGACTGTCAGTGGAAGGGTAGATTATTAAAGTGTTTAGTATTCAACACACAGCTTGTAGGACGTGGAAACAGCTGCTGTACTGTTTGTTTATGATTCTCCAGTGTCAGTGAATTCCGTTTTCTTTTAATGTGTAATTTTTTCTTTTTCTTTTGTGTTTATGTCTGTATTCTTCCAAGATTTTTGACGCAAAGGAAAAATTTGTCCTCTGTTAAAATTTTGTTAGATTTGTCCTCTGTTAAAAATTTGTCCTCTTTTAAAAATTTGTCCTCTGTTAAAAATTTGTCCTCTGTTAAAAATTTGTCCACTGTCCTTCAAGTTAAAATGAATAGATTACAATGAATCCCCGGGCCTGGACGTAGACGTTATCGTATCTTGATTCGTCTGAAATACTGATAAAAAAAAAAAAAACTTGACTAAGTCTTGACTTGTCCGATCGGGACAACTGGAAAAGTTGTCGACGTGGTCAGAAAAGGATTACAACTTGGAAGTGGGTTTGACCATCGACTGCAGACCCAAGAACCGATGCTCAATAAATTACACAAACAGAAACTCGAAGAGGCAGCGCATCGTTTGGGTGATTTTCTTTTTTCTATACATTTCTGAGAGTGGTAAGTTGGCCAAGTAGGTAGAAAGACAACACGGCTACAGCGGGTCGTTCCTAAAGAAAGAAGGAAACAAAATGCAACGAAAAGGATGCCCATTCGAAATCAGTTGTTAGTTTAGGAGAGGAAATGCCTTGGAACTTCTTCTTTGATCGCAGCAGAAAGACATCTGACATCTTGGCTAGACGAGAGCCACTGGCCGATGTTCCAGAATTCAACGCACGGCTGTGACGCTTAACGATCAAAATCTGATCCGTGACATATCACAACTAAACAAATATATCTTTCCTTGTTTGAGTATCCTATGTATTTCTATATACTGTAGTTTCCTTAAAAGAAAAGTGACTTGTGGACAACAGAATTGCAGTAATACAGCAGCAACGAACGATGTACCCTATGTTTATAATTTTGGAATGTCATCGATCACGTCTGGGTGAGTTGAAATTCGAAGCGCTACGCGTGGCTGGGTTTTCTGGTGTAACAGTGGCCCATCGATTCATTTATTTATTTATTCATTTATTTATTTACTGATAACCGTGTCTCTGTTCATCTCACTTGTACCGAAGGATAGGATACTTACTCTTTTTTTTTTTGTCTAACATCAGGCGATTTTATTCATTTATTGATGCAAAATGTCCCTAAAAAACGTAGGGTTGTGGTTGGCACCTTTTGGTATCTCACTGTAGACCAATTCAACAAAGAGGAGTTTCCTTTGTTGTGCTTCGTCTTCATCACCTTTTTCTTTTTCTTCTTACTTTTCTTCTCCTCCTCCTTCTTCTTCTTTTACTTCTCCTTCTTCTTTTTCTTCTTTTCTTCTTCTTTTTCTTCTTCTTCATATTCTTCTTTCTTCTTTCTTCTTCTTCTTCATCTTCCTCCTTTTTCTTTTTCTTCTTCTTTTCCTTTTCTTCTTTTTCTTCTTCTTCTTCTTCTTCTTCGTCTTGTTCTTGTTCTTGTTCTTTTTCTTTTATTCTTTTTCCTTCTCTTCTTCTTCTTCTTCTTCTTCTTCTTCCTTTCTTTTCCTTCTCTTCTTCTTCTTCTTTTCCTACTCTCCCTCCTTCTTCTTTTTCTTCTTCTTCTGCTTCATCTTCTTTTTCTTCTTCTTTTCCTTCGCTTCTTCTTTTTCTTCTTTTTTTCCTTGTCTTCTTTTTCTTCCTCTTTTTTCCTTCCTCATCCTTCTTCTTCTCTTCCTTCTTCTTCATCTCCTTCTTCTTCTTCTTCTTCTTCTTCTTCTTCTTCTTCTCCTCCTTCTTCTTTTTCTTCTTTTCTTCTTCTTCTTTTTCTTCTTTTTTCTTGTTATTCTTCTTCTTCATCCTTTCCTCCTCCTCCTCCTTCTTCTTCTTCTTCTTCTTTTTCTTCTTTTTCTTCTTTTCCTTATCTTCTTTTTATTCTTCTTTTCCTCCTCCTCCTCCTTGTTTTTCTTTTTCTTTTTCTTCTTTTTCTTATTCTTTTCCTTCCCTTCTCCTTCATCTTCTTCTTTTTCTTATTCTTTTCCTTTTTTTTCTTCCTCTTTTTTCTTCTTCTCTTCCTTCTTTTCTTTCTTCTTCTTCTTCTTCTTCTTCTTTTCCTCCTCCTCCTTCTTCTTCCTTTACTTTTCTTCTTCTTGGTCTTCTTCTTCTTCATCTTTTCCTCCTTCTCCTCCTCCTTCTCCTCCTCCTGCTTCTTCTCCTTCTTCTTCTTCTTCTTCTTCTTCTTTTTCTTCTTCTTCTTCTTCTTTTCCTTGTCTTCTTCTTCTTCATCTCCTTCTTCTTTTTCTTTTCCTTTTCTTCTTCTTCTTCTTCTTCTTTTTCTTCTTCTCCTTCTTCTTATTCTTCTTCTTCTTTTTCTTCTTCTTCTCCTTCTTCTTCTTCTCCTTCTCGTTTTTCGTCTTCTTCTTTTCTTCTTATTTTTCTTTTACATTATTCCAAAGGCCCCAAAAGAAGATCAGGGATCCATTCATAAAATAAAAGACCGAAGGCTGCACCAGCTCCGGGTTGCATCCAGAATTCCCAAAGGAACAAGAACAAGACCTAAGAGTACCTGCTGGGACGAGAAAGCCTTGAAGAACAAGAACCTGCGAAGTGACGGGATTCGAACGCGGTTCGGCGACGACGGGTCTCAGACGTGACGACCCGGCTCTCGTGGTCCTTGAGAAACCAGAGTTGATTGGAGGACTCGAACTCCCAAAGAGTCTTCCCCATTAGTGCCAATGCCATTACCAGTGCCCTCGCGTGACAGTATACACTGGCGGAGTGATCGCGACGGTAAAGGCCACTTTAACCGAAGAAAAGTGAGGTTAGCTGTACTGTACTGAGGAATCATCTAAAAGGAGAGGAAAATGGAACGAAATTGAGAGAGAGTAGAAAATAATTGAAAAAAAGGGTGAGAAGAATAGAGATGTGAATTAAGAAAAGAGCAGGAGGGGAAGTAAGTTTTAAGAATATTGTAAAGATCTTGTAGAATGAGGGACGATGGTGTGTCGTGAGGATGGTAGAGGTAACGGTGAGTCTGTTGGTTTTCTTCTCCACCTCATCTCTTCCCCCGATCCCTACGTGGGAAGAGGACGAGGAGGAGGAGGAGGAGGAGGAAGAGGAGACCTCCGGATGGGATATGGGGAAAGAGAAAACGGGTGGTAGAGGTCAGGGGCAGGAGATAAAGGAAACGGAAGACAGAAGCTTAGGGAAGGGCGGAGTTAGAAAATGGAAAGTAAAGAGAAGAGGTTCGGGAAGGTTGAAGGACTCGGGAGGGAGGGAGAGGGGGAGGCAGGGAGGAAGGGAGAGGGGGAGGGGGAAGGGAGGAACTGGGGGTGGGCGTGGGGTGGGCTGAGGACTTTAAAGTTACAAGGTTGGAACATGAGAGTCGTCGAGTGGGGGGGGAGGGAAGAGGGGAAGGGAGAAACAGTTTGACAGGAAGGATCTTTGTGGAAACAGGGACGAACTGGTATGTGTGTGTGTTTGTGTGTGTGTATTTATGTGTGTGTGTGTGTGTGTGTGTTCAGTTTGTTCTTGGATTGCGTGTCAGAATCGTGATCGGAAGATTTTTTCCGACAGCAGCCCCATTCTCTCCTCCCGTATGAGACCTCAGAGCTCACACAATGATCTTGGGAAATACTGTACTATGGTCACATATACACCACACACATATCCCCCTTGCTCAAGTGGAGACAGTAACGGCTTGCGGTATTAGTGGAAGCTTTTACGCCGTGAGCGCGACACGAACTGGGTACCGCAGGCTGAGACGCTAACCACTGCGCGCGCGTGTATACATATATAGGCATATGTATGCGTGTGTGTTCGTATATGTATGCTGGGTGTGTGTAGATGTAGACCTTTAATTACGCCAAGCTTGTAAACAATTGAGTTGGGAAGCGATGGGATTAGAGAGGGAGAGATGAAGAGGGAGAGAGAGAGAGAGAGGCGGGAATGAGGTCGTTGGGAGTGGTGAGGAACTGAGGGAAGGAGGGAGTAGGCGTGGGTGAGGGACGTTGCAAGTCACGTGGTAAAGCGCACGAGCGGGAGAGGGCCCAGTGTTGCCATAAAGAGCTCACAGATATTGTACATGTAAAGCCGCATACTCCCGTTCATTACTTCTCTTTTTTCTTTTGTTCGTTTTATTTTTAATTGTCAGTATCACAGGACTATGGTAGTTCTTTCAGTAGGTTGGAATACGACCATACCATTACATATCCCAGACTTCATTTGCAACTGAATAGGTTTACATGTCTGGTAATATTGTTGCCATTTTTTTTCAGCTGTTTCATTGTCAATCGCCTACAGCGTGTTTATCACAGCCGAAGGAGGCTCACAAAATGTATCGATCGGACATCCTTGTGGAGTCGACATCTACTGAAACGTCTCATTCTTCACCTCCCTGTTGTCACACAAATGTGTTTTATGAAAACCGTTAATGCGCAGAAGCTGCGCATTCTTTGCTGAATGGAATCGTTTCTCGTGAGCCAGAGAACCCCAAAGGGAATTGTGGGTCTGATTAGGCTTCGTGATATTCACTGTGCAATGCAAGGAGATACGCCGTGGTTAACTGCGTAATTTTTCTCTCTCTTTCTTTCCTTTTTGTCTTGCGGGGCAGAGATCACGGTGCCAGAGTTGCCTTAAACTTTCTAGTCGAGATGATTTATATTAGGTCACACAAATAAATCAATACTCAAACACACACACACACACACACACACACACACACACACACACACACACACACACACACACACACACACACACACACACACACATACACACACACGTACATACATATGTATATGTATATATGTATATAGCGTCCAACCATTACTGTTTCAGTGTCAATAGTTGTTCATTTATTTGTTTATTTATTTATCATGTGATTATTGTTTCATTTATATTTATTCATTTATACATTCGTTTATATATATTTATTTTATTTTTCAATTCATTAACTTGTTTCCTCACTTATGTTTTGAACATTAGGATATGTGTATCAAAACAAATCCGATGATGTATATTCGTAGTTGAAGAACAAGAAGTCGGGGTACAAAAACCTGTTTAATCAATCTTAAAAGATCAAATCGCAAAAACCATGCAAAAACATTTTAAACAACTATTTATTATATATTCTGTTTTATTTTATTGTTTTGTTACATATGAGTGGAAGGGTGGAGAAGTAACGTCCTAAAACGACTTCCTCAGAGTGTGCACAAACAGGACTAAACGTTAGTAATAAAACTCCAACGGTTTTTGGCGTTTACCTCACCATCCTTCCACTCATTCTGTCTTACGTACTTTGTTACATATATTTATTCTTAGCAAATAAAACAAATGATAGTGTGGATCACTTATGAGGTCAGGGGGGAACATGCTAAAGAAGACGTTTATTTTCGAAATCATTGATATATTGTGTCATTTTATCTTCTCAAAGACTTTTTTTGTCATGATACATTTGTACAGAGTTATACTAACACTTCTTTTACTTGATGTCGTTTGTAACAAGGCCAGTCGTTGCTCCTTCTTCATTGAATACATCGAATAATCTCCTTAGTTCATCAGTTATCCAATGGTGGCCTTGCCTGTCTTATTTAGTTTGCCTATCTCTGTCTGGGAGCTTGAGATGACGCAGTATATTCTTTGATTTGGTACGATTACGAAATATCGCATCAGATCATCTACATTAAGTATGTAAAACCATCTTTCATGTTTGCCCGCCATATAGATACGCTAGTTCAACAATGTCGACGTTTATGATTTCATCTATTATTTGTTGATTTATTTATTCATTTATTTATGCATTTGTTATCTATTCATTCATTCATATTTTGTTGTTACATGTTTTTAACACTTGAACCGAGGTGGTTCAAGTAATTATCTTGTAATCATCGATGGGGTTGGAATTTAGCCCAGAAATGGATATTGAAGTACGTAGGAAATATGCGAGTAATTTTAAGCGTCCTGCTACAGAAAACACAGTTTGGACAAGCCGGCATCGAACCGGCAATATTCTATACAGCAGTCCGGTGCTCTACCAACTTGATTCTTTCTGTCGACAGGCGATTCTATTCAGTCTTTGTGGCACAGATACGGTGATTAAAGGTTTACTTCTGTCGCAATTCCACTGTCACTCGAATCCTTGGGCGGGGCAAAGATGGCGTCACTAAAGCCTCATCTTCCTTCTCGGTGCCCTTTGGAGCCGCTCCGACGGCAGCAGTTATGTTACGCAATAATCCGCATGACACGATATTAATGGCTATGTAAGGAGGGTATAGTAAGGCCGCATAGAGAGGGACTTAAGTACCGAGTCAGTGTACTGTGTCAGTAGGTGTCGCTTGAAAGACTCTTCAGCTAGCCTCTCGTAACTCCTTTGCTTCCTTCCGTCCTCATAAATAGTCCCTCCCTGTCAACTTTTGTAACTTTAGATGATTTATCACGGAGTTCGCAGGGTGTTATATTGTTTTCAACCCACTTTATGGTGTCTTTGGTATGTGGAGAGCGTATGGAGGACATATACAAGTGTTTATCAAAGACGCCTTCAGATTTCATTGTCGTTTGCCGTTCATTCGTGCCTTGGAATGTCCTTTCATTAGCATAGGTGCTACGACCGAATGTATGCCGTAAGGATGAATTCAGAAGATGGGACAGTTGTATATAACTTTATATTTACTTCCTTAATAACTTTTCAGAATATTTAACTTACAAACTATTAGAAGACCACAATCTTATCGTATTAGTTACGCTATCAATCAAATAATAGCAAGTTATTTTCTGTTCACATTTTTGTTGTTAGCACGAATGTAAAAATATAATTTGTCGAAGAAGTTATTTCCTTAATTAAACGTATTCATCGCTTTCGATTACCCTAGTTCGAAGTCTCGAATGCGCAGTACGTGTGCATTCTGATATATTTACCCAGATCAGTTTGACAGGAGGGTATTGAGTCAAGCTCTTGACGTTTAGTCTCACTTTTTACTTCCCCATAAGCTCAAACTCAAACAGCAGTCTGTTATGAAATCCCTTAAGTGCCCAGAAGAGCGAAATTCACCCCTGTGCAGATTTGCATCTGATTTTGTCCACACGAATGTGCTCCTGTTTGTATGCAGATGTTGGTGTGCATGCGTTCGGTTTGTATGTATGCATTTGGTTTGTATATTTGTAGCTGTTGTTTCTTCTTGAACATTGCATTTAAATTTTGAGCGTCTACTATGATCCTTTCGGGGGGCTTTATCAGTATTACTCGTTATATTTTTTCTTACAACTTCCATCGTTTTTTTCTGTAGCCGTTATATTTATTCATTGCATCCTTGATGAGTTGGGTCCCTACCACTTTGGGTCGCATTGTGTTCCATTTGACCCTTGTTCGATTTGGGAAACTAAATTTCTTAACATCCTTCATGCTTCTGAGTTTTTGAAGTTTTAAATTGTGCCCTCTCGTTGTCCACACTAACATATACATTATTTTTTCTTCTGTGAATTGTTTTTAACGAAGTCGCATTGTGTGATCATGTCGTCTATGTCTCTTCTTCCTTTGAACATCGTTCGTCCTAGTCTCACCGATCTTTCCTTGTATATCAGTCCTGATAGACTTGGTACTGGACATACTCGTAGTGTTCCTATGCACTTTTTCTAGTTTGACTAACCCCTGCGAATACGTGTTACTCACCCTCAACTGTTCTTCCTTCTCTGAGGCCAAGATCGAGCGTGTATGCTGTAGAGTTTACGGTTAATCGATTCGACAAACAGGGCTGCTTCTCCACATTCAAGGCCAAAGATCGTCGCTTCGTAAGACCGGCGGACACGAGAAGAAGGCCATCCGGGCGGACACGAGAAGAAGTCCGTCCGGGTGGACATGAGAAGTCTATCCGGTGACGTCATTATTGGCACACGGTCTTAGATCCCCAAGATCCAACAAGGTCTATCATGCCTAGCCCCTTCGTAGAGTGGGTAACAACATAAACATTGTGTCAGGTAGTAGTCCTGGCTCCAAGTTAGGCACCAAATATCAAGACTGGATGGTCAGGCAAACTCTGGTGGAAGAATAGTTGTTTATTTGGAGTGAACGTTGGTCGCTAAAAATAGTATGGCTCGCTCTAAGTGCGAGAAAAGAAGGAGAAGACGGCGAGGTGGGTGACGACTGCGTATCAGGTCGTGTTTCAAGGGAGTCTCTAGCGAGGGAGGGGGAGGGCGAGAATGTTACGGAGGCAGCAAACTAGGCTCGCAGTGTGATGCTCCAAAAAGATCTGAATCTTCGGCGCGAGGTCAAAGTCGATACCTGGGAAGTCAGATGCAAAACGTTCTCAAGCCGCTGAGTCATCAAGATGGAATGTATGGGGCTGGTACTGCACGTGCGTACCTCAGAGAACCGTTTTTCGTCCCGACACTGTCGGCCGAGGTGCAGGTGAGTCGTCGATGTTTGTTCTTAGGCTGGTGAACTGCCCGTGCGTTTCCTCAAACAAGCTTTGTGTAAGTCACGCAGCCGGGCGGCACGAGCCATTCCACTGGGGCCTTGTGGGTCAAAAAATCATGGGACGGGGTCAGGACTAGATGTGAGAACAACTTCACTAACACGCTGGAACAAACGGGCGGTGCTTTCAGAGGGGCTACACACAATCGAATAGAAATAAACTGGTCGGACCCCCGGTAAGAAGTTATTAATTATCATCTTGGGTAATATTACGGACATTAAAATCTTGTTCTCCTTAATGATGCATTTCCTCAGACCTTCCGTATCCCCAAACATAACCTCCTCTCGCCTTGTAGTTATTCCACGACGAACTGTGCCCTCTGCATATTGTACGTCCATCGTCCTTGTCTTTCTCGTACAAGCTAGGTGTGTGTTGAATGGGTTATGTGATAGAATAATTTGTGGCAAAGGAAGGCCCAAGATAAAGTGAATTAAGATAAAGAGGTAATTTTACATAATAAGGAAGCATATTAAGAATTACTGAAACCCTTCCAGCCTGTCTGTTCCGAATTAAACCTTTGAACCCAACAATAAACTTTTCAGATTTTGTTCTGGTCTGCTCTGCATGGCCTTATTTAGGCTGAGGATTACTTACGCAGTGAATTTTTTCGTGATTACTTTTTCAAACTGTTAAAAAAATTTCCACTTGTAAATTCCAAGCGACTTTATTCTGTTTAGGGGCGACTGACGTAATGAAGAGGTTACAGTAAGTCTATCACGATTAAGGCCCTCAATGCCCTCAACCCATTGCCATGTTTTACTGTTATGGTTATATCCAGCAACTCAAGCCTTTTTGATAGTATTCGACTGTAGGGGAGGAGGAGGAAGATGAGGAGGAAGGGGACGAGGAGGGGGAGGAGGAGGAGGAGGAGGAGGAGGAGGAGGCGGCCTTGGAGGGAGGTGTAGAGAGTGAATGGGTGCAAGAACTTACAGCTGCGCTGACTGCATGAAGGGCGTTGTGATTAATGTATTCATGTAATCATTTACCCATTGCATAATCAGTACAGTTATTTATTCAGGAAGTGGTTAAAACTTCTTTGTTCATGGCCACGGCAACCAAGGAGACTCTGAAGGCGAAGTGAATGAAGAACAGAACTAGAAAATGAATGATTAGGGGCCGATAAGATAGAGTGAGGGTGGTTGGCAAGGACATGAGAGACCGTTTGTATGCCGGGAGACGATAAGGGAGATGGTTTGAAGACTGGAGTGATAATATGATTGTTGTTTTGTTTGTGTCCTGTTGCGATAAGGGACGTGTATTCGTGGTACACCTGAGGCTGGGGATTTGGTACTTTGTCATGAGGAAGGAGAACTCTGGATTTTTAGTGAGAGATGTGAACGTCAAGTGAATTGTTTAATCGTAATGAATGAATATGTGAGTTGATGAATGATAGAGGGGTATGGCTGGCTATATAGCTTAGGCGATACGTTCCTCAACGCTTTGTAGGTAGCTGTACTTGGCAACAAAGGAAACAGTAGCCTTTTGTGTGAGTAAAAGACCACAGGGATTCCCTTGGATTGGCAAACAAGACTGTTATTTGCTTGGACTTCTGCCATTTGAACGCCAGTACAATCCGAGAAACTTGTTTTCCTCCCAGCTGTACAATAAGTGCTGGGATGAGATGCTCCAGGGTACCGTTTGTAGGATGAGTGAGAAGAGCTCTCCGAATGGCTAGAGATATCTCATGGGCCACGGGTTTGGTAAGGAGAGTGATAGTGAGAGTATCGTGAGATGGAAGAGTAGTGCATTTAGGCTGATGGCGAGAGGAATGTGACGGAGCGAGCGGGTGTGGGAGGGTCACGGAGGGGGGTGCGGCGATTGATGGGGTGTGTGCAGACGCGACGCAACCAACACAGTACTGTACTCGTATCGATTGGACTCTGAGTCCACGGGCATGGCAAGACAAACCAACACCGCAGAGGGCGTGCAACAGCGTCCCTCTACGCCCACAGTGGCTCAAAATACCTGCAGTGGCCCTGTAACGCTTCCAGTAACCAAACAACACCATAAAATATCCTCTTCTCTTTCAAAAAAGCGTCCTTAAAACCCGATAGACCCCCGGCATACCCAAGAGTAACTGAAACGATTTCATTGGTTATCAAGTTCTGCGCTTTGTTATTTGTCCAGGCCTTCTTTGGAGGGCGGGGAGCTTAAACCCAAAACCCACAAAGGGGGCTTGTATATCCTAAAGTAGACGAGGGAGGGCTTGGTAAACCGGTGGACAAAATGGTCGGCTCTTATCCTGATGCATTCGTG
>NC_134809.1:15253417-15270917 GCF_046742065.1 Oratosquilla oratoria
GCCAAATTTGTGGGTTCCCTTGGTTTGATAATATTGTCAGCCGATACCCAGGACAAGTGTACAAATCGTCGTTAGCAGTGAAAAGAAAAATGGTGAAATTCTAACAAAGATTCTGCATTTAAAGCTTTGTGGTTTCAGAGCCAGTAAATTCCCAAAAATAAGAGGAAGAAGAAGAGGAAGAGAAGGAGAAGGAGGATGAGGAGGGTGGGGTGGGAGGTTCTGGTACTGAATAATCCCTCATTCATCCCATCTCTCCCCCTTCCCATTTATCCCCTTTCTTCTTCTTCCTCCCCTATACCAATCCCTCACCTTCCCTCCACTACCTTCTCCAGTCTCCCCTCGCCTCTCCTCCTTTCCTTCCCTCCCCTTTCCGTCTCCTAAAATCCCCTCTAATCCCCTTCCTTGTTCCTCCCCTCCCCTCTTTCCATCCCCTCTCCATCTCTCTTTCCCCTCTCCTCATTCCACTCCTCTTTCCCCCTTCTTTTCCTCACCTCCTTATCCCTATCTTCCTCTTCCTCCTCTTGCAGTCTCTTTAGTCGACTTTTTCTCTCAGCTTGTCGTCCCCCCTAAATATTTTTCTTTCCTTCCTTCCCCCGCCTCGTCCAAATTCCTTTCCCTTCCATTACCTCTCTGCACCTCTTCAGTTCCGCTGACGATTATGCCTCTCAACCCCCCACCCCTACCTCCTACCCCACCCTCCCTTCCAGTTTCCTTATACCCATCTTTGGGTTCCTCGTACTCTTTCCAGCCGTTTTGGATAGGTCTTGTCTCCCCAAAAAACTTTCCTCTCATTTCTCCATTGTTTTTCCTGATTTGGTCCTAGTTTTTTTTGGCTCACTTTCTTAGCCTCACCCTCCCGCCTTTCACGTCCAACACTAGTGCAACGTTTCTCAACCAGGATTTCGCGGAACCCTAAGGTTCCGCAAAAGGGTGTTGCAATAATGTAATATAGACGTCATCCTATCTAACCTATTATTACGATGAATATAAAATGAGAAAGATATGGTATATGCGTTTTTATTTTTTGTGCAGGGAGTTCCTTGAGACATGCAATTTATTTTAAAGGTTGCGCAAGGGTAAAAAGGTTGAGAAACGCTGCTCTAGAGGCTAAACCCTTTCTCTCAACCATTACCAGATCAGTATGATTGACACTGTATATGTGTACTCTAGACAGTTTGGCCTCCCAACAAGGCTCGGAGGGTGCATGGTCACCACTGTCAGTGATATTATGCAATACGGATTATTGCACAAGGTTATTGATCGTGTAGGTACCGCTCGAGTCTTGCTGGCTGCGTTTCTTTCGTTCCTGTCAGTTTTCGCGGATTTTTCATTTTTCACGGTCTCGCCCGCCTCCGCGTTACATCCCAGCCCCGTTCCACTTTGTCATATATTTGGTCTTCTGGTCTCTCTCTCTCTCTCTCTCTCTCTCTCTCTCTCTCTCTCTCTCTCTCTCTTTCTTTCTATCCCCACTTCCACCCCCACCTCCTCCTGCTCCCCCTTTTCCTCTTCCTCCTCGTTCTCCTCTTCCTTGCTCTCCTCTCCTCTCCTTCATCGTATCCTTCCTTTGTCTCCCTTTTCGTCTTTCGCCCCCGTCTGCATGTGCTCTTTCTTCTCCCCCTCCCCCTCCTCCACCTCCTCCTCCTCCTTCCCCCTCCTCCTCGTTCTCCTCCTCCTCCCCTCCTCCTCCTTCTCTTTCTCCTTCCAAGACGAAACATCTTTCGCGAAATCTGAACTTCTTCACAATTCTTCGCTGCAGCCCACCAACCTCTCCAGCCTTTGCCCCCTCCCCCACCCACCTCTCCACCCTCTTCCTACCTTCTTCATCCCCTCCTCCCCCTCCCCCCTCTCCCCCTCCCCCAGACCTCTTACGCCGCGTCGTTTATGTGGTGGCGTCTGCTCCCTCTGACCTGCAGCCTCGGCGTGTGTGTGTGTGTGTGTGTGTGTGTGTGTGTGTGTGTGTGTGTCCCCGCCAAGACTGTGGCGTCAGTTGTCCTTGGCAGAGAAACATGTGCTTCCTTGTCGCGCTTATTTCAGTCGTGATGCATTTCGAGCCGTTCTCGTTTGGTTAAGTGATTGCTTGACAGTAAGAGCCTCGCTGCGTAGGCCTTAGATGTCGGAGATACATCGGTGATGTTGGTGGTGCATTTAGCTAATTGTAATGTACGGGAAAAGAGCTACGCTTATGGGATTCTGTCTGCATCAGTGAATTGTTACCTGGCCTACCAACACTATCATAACCACCACCAACATCACAACCACCACCACCACCACCACCACCACCACCACCACAATCACAACCACCACCACCACCACGTAGCGTTTGACACTATATGTCTATATTCCCGCCATTATTTCACCTTGAAGAATCGGCAAGAATCAATGTGTGACGTCATTCAGTCGGTGGGGTGGGGGTGGGGGGTGGTTGGAGGGTCGCGATCTTGCAAATCTTCGAAGAGCTTCGACAAAGGCATTCATACTTAGCCACTTCGCAGAGCGGGGGGTGAAGGATGGTGGGATTTGTAGCGACTGAAAATTTGGAAAGAAAAAACTAGTTTTAAATTTGCCTTTCCCTCCATGTGGTTAGATCCAATGTCGAGGCTAGAGAAGGGTGATGTTACCCCGAGCATTCACTGTTCCAAGCTACCATTTTTTTTTAAATGATTATTATAAATTATCCTCTGCAACACGAATCCACTCCTTGAACAAAATCATCTGACTTTGACCAGAATAAAGTCTTTCAGGTGAGTCATCACGGCGAAATACTCAAGACGAAGTGCCTTGTGATAGAAATCTGGGAATACCTCGTTGCCTTCATTGATCTGTTATCTTATCAACTTCCATCAAGGTCTGAAGAGGACCGTTGATGACACGACAACAGATAAGAGTAGTATGAGCTGAAGGTCAGTCAAAACGAAATTTGCTGAAGAGTGTTTCTGGTTCCGGAAACGAGAGGTCTGCCGTTGTCCACTGCACCGTGTTTGGGTTCTGGCAAAAACACCAAAATACGGACCCTATTCCATTTCAGCGCGTCTTGACAAAAGCCAGGCTCGCTGATATGGTAACACCACCTAGCTGATTACGTGGGACTGTTACCATATAGGCGATCCTCGCTTTTCTTAAAGAGTATTGGAGGCGTGGCAAAGCGATGACAGTCACATAGAGCTGTGCGTGGAAATCCTCTTTCAAGAACCTATTCACGGAAGTGGAGAATGATTTCGTTCAAAATAGAGGAACCCCAGAAGGCTGTCATACATCATAAGAGTTCTCTTTATTTCAACTTTACTGGAATTAAGAGAAATATCTCCAGTTTTGGCATATGCGCAGCTTAACAGCACAACCGTAAAGTGTTTATGACATGTCAATATGTTACATTTGTTGCAGAAATACTTGCTTTTAGTTTTGTTAGCTCGGCTTGCTTCGTTTCTCGAAGGCTACAGGTGAAAACGTGCTTGGAAAAGGTGGTAGGAGAGAGAGAGAGAGAATTGGGAACCACTGGAGTTCATAAAAGCAGATGTTGCAGTCACAGAAAACCGTTGTTAGTCTCCTCTTAATTCGTATGAACACTGTCGTCGTGTACATACCATTGAGGCAGACACCCGTGACATATCATAACTATGGAAATATATATTCCATTGTTATTGCATTAATACAATTTTATTTAAAAAAATCACTGATTACAAAAGAATAACCACGTGCAGATATGTTTTAGAGGACTCAACAATGAAATATATATTTGCGTAAATCTAAGATATCGAGGGTTAAGTGGTCGAATACCCGCAACAGCGCAAGATGACGGTGTCCACAGGAGAGGAGAGGAGCTACGACTGATGCATCTGCTAAATAATATAACCAGTGCCACCTCCTTGCCGATGTCACGTATACAACAATATACACATTTCTGACTAGAAAAGGAATAAAATAAAATAAAATAAAATAGAATAAAATGAAATAAAATAGAATAAACAAATAAATAAATAAGTGAAATAAAACGCCCCCAGAACGTCGTTCAAGAAGTACGAGATCGAAGAGCCGAAGACCAGTTCGGGCTACGGGAGACGGCATCACGAAACTCCCTTCTCCTCGTTCTTGTACTTCCGGAATGACGTTCTGCGGGCGTCTTACATTTTTCTTTCTCTTTAGGGCCTTTTTTTTGCCGCTGTTTTATATATATATATATATATATATATATATTATATATATATATATATATATATATATATATATATAATATTTATATATATGTGAAAAAATTCCCTAGTGACAGCGACATTAATCTGAAAATATCTATGACAGTCGCATGTACGCTTCGAACCCACTGCTTTCGCCCACCCGTAAGGCTTTTATAGTCTCTGTGGTGGAGTGGGCAGAGGCTTTGTGAAGGTAATCTTACGGGTGGCCGAAAGCAGTGGGTTCGAATTCTACAAGCGACTGTCATGAAAATGATCATATTATATATATATATATATATATATATATATATATATATATATATATATATAAAACTCATCTAGCACCAGTCTGAAGAAATAACTGAATAAGCGAAATATATAGATTCGCCAAGTCAACTCTTCCGAATGTGGTGTTAGTTATGATTTACAAATGTGTTACTACATTTTTCACCAGTTATATATATATATATATATATATATATATATATATATATATATATATATGTGTGTGTGTGTGTGTGTGTTGAGACATCGTGACAAGTTGAAAAAAAGGTGGAAAAAAAAAGTCACGGGTCTTGTTCCGAGTTTATTCCTGACCGGTTTCGCTAAAGAAGCTAGAAGCGAAACCGGTCAGGAATAAACTCAGAACGAGACCCGTGACTCTTTTTTTCCACACTTTTTCACCTACAAGATAACCCAACCTACCTCAAATACGTGGTGGTGGAACAACTAAGACCAGAGATCGTTACCAGACGACATATAAGTCGGTTTTCATCTCCACCTCACTCACAACGACAGGGAAAGGAAGGGTAGGGAAGAGACAACCCAGTTGGATGTTTCGGAGTTAAACAAGTTTCTCAATACCTTTCCCTCTTTAGTTTCCTAAGTTAAACTCAAACAGTAATTTGTTTTGAACTAAATGGTCTGTGTACACTGCACCCCTCTGCTGATTTGCATATGTATATTTACTGTATGCGTGTAATTTTGATAAGTATGGAGTTTGTGGACAGTTTTGAATGTGTATATCCGTGTATGCGTTGTTAGTAATTGGGAGCGTCTTTTGTAGGTGCGCGTTAGTGACTTCTTTTCAGTATATATATGTCTGTGGAAATATGTGTTCAAGTTTTTTTGTTCGCGTGTTTGTATTTGCTCGTGTGTGTATGTGTGATTCACCATGGTCTTGGATTACGTGTTGGGCTCGTGATCGACAGCTATTTCCCTCCCGGAAGAGAGCTCAGAGCTCATATATGACCGATCTATGGGTAATGCTGTGGCCTCACACGCGCACACACCCCCAACTCCCCGCCCACGAGAGTTGGAGTAACAACCCGCAGCGCAGCGATTGTGAAATTATTTCAGCCCTGGGCGGGACTCGAACCCGGACCGCCGTAGTGGCAGCCAGGAACCCTATCAACTGCGCCACGAGTCTGTGTGTGTGTATGCGTGTGTGTGTGTGTGTGTGTGTGTGTGTGTGTGTGTGCGTGCGTGCGTGCGTGTATGTGCGTAGGGTGTATGATGTTTGGATGAATGTACGTGTTTTCTTCCTTGTTCATGTGCCTATGTCGCGTGACATCATTCAAACTAAAAAAAACTCAAAGAACTCTTGGACCCGTCGCGGGTCATCAAGTTCAGGTCAGAAGCTTCGATGCCCTAAAGGATTTCACCAAAGTGTTGAATAAAATCGATTGTCCCAAGCCAGGATAAAAGAGCAGGCATTCCTCGGTACGAAAAAGCAATATGGACAAAATGGACGGAAACAGACTGCATAGGAAAATTATTTAAATGGTGGTTTGCCAATATCAGACTTGGTTAGATTAGGTTAGGTTAAGCTTAGTTAAGTTAGGCTTGGTCACAAATACTTAGAAAATATTAAGAATACAGTAAGAATACAATGAATATTTTCATCTCGTCTTTTTTTCAATACTGTTGATATGAACGTAAAATACTAAAATCTTAGGATTTGCAAAATGGCCTGTGTTTGTTCGCAAATGTCCTATGACTTTCTTTTCCATTTTTTTTTTCCTTCCCAGGTCACTGTGCTTCACGTTTTGCTGCACCTTACGCACAAAGCACTAATAGCATCGAGGTGGTCAATTTCCACCCAGCCTTTTTTTTTTTTTTTTTTTTTCTTCTTCTTCTTCTTCTTCTTCTTCTTCTTCTTCTTCTTCTTCTTCTTCTTCTTCTTCTTCTTCTTCTTCTTCTTCTTCTTCTTTTCTTCTTCTTCTTCTTCTTCTTCTTCTTCTTCTTCTTTTCTTCTTCTTCTTCTTCTTCTTCTTCTTCTTCTTCTTCTTCTTCTTCTTCTTCTTCTTCTTCTTCTTCTTCTTCTTCTTCTTCTTCTTCTTCTTCTTCTTCTTCTTCTTCTTTTTCTTCTTCTTCTTCTTTTCTGACTCCTTTGTTTTCGTGTCGTGCTTTGGGCACTAGTGGCGTCATCGGAAGCTTGCTGGTCTCGCATTCGCTTAGTTGTGGGTTTGAATCCCGCACCTCTCTCCGATTCCCAGTTGTGACTATTACCTGCCCCAGTAGTCCAAACGCATAGGGCAAAGATGACGGCTTCAGCCGCAGTTACGCGCCTCCTAGCGTAAGCTCTTCACCTTCTTATTCTTCGTCTTTGGATTCTGTTGTGGCTGAGGCCAAATTTTTCCTGTCAGCTGAAGAACAGACAGAGATGGATGACCACAGCTTGGAGACAGGTAGAACCGAAGTGGTTGGCACCCAATACGGAGGGAGTTGTTCGAGATGGGTCCTTCGCCGCCGTCAGGCGCCACGGTGAAGAACGCCATTGCTTGGCGCCACACAGAATAGAGAAGCGGTTTCTCGAGGAACCGCTAGAACACCTTTACCTATCGAAGGAATGCCGTGGATAGACAAGAAAAGGTTCCGCGTGGTGTGGAAGAAGATCTTGTTGTTGTTGGTGGTGGTGATGTTTTTGTTGTTGTTGTTCTTATAGGCTGTAGTTTACCAGCGTTTCTATCCTTGTGGTTAATCTCTCGCCGCTGTGGTGCGGGTGCTGAAGGGTTGGTAGTCTTCAGACGGGGCGCTCCGGGGAAAGAAGAAAAATAAAAAGAAAAAAATTCCATGAGGGAGTCATAGTAAAAGAAAAAATGGCACCGCCTGATGGAGATGGACTCATGAGCTCATGCCGGTGCCTGGAATCGACCTCGGCTGAGGCTGCCTCGCTGGGGCGGAGGTGCTGTAGTTGGTAGGATGCAGAAGCCCAACAGGCCCTGCATCCCCAGCGGCAGGGCAACTTTAAGTAGCGCGGTTTGAATTTCAAGGTTTACTCCTGTCTAGACTGCTTGGTCGAATCGGTTAGGCCTAAAGCTGCCACCTTCTTTCTCCAGGATGCGTTCTGCCGGGGCTTGACCTTCCATCCGCCCGCACACTCAAACGCACACACACACACACACACACACGCGCGCGCACGCACATCATACCTACGTGTGGGTGTATTGCACAGATAGGAGTGAAATATTACGTGTACAGAAGTTCATCTGCCATGGGGTGCATTGGTAGTAATAACATTAATAACCGTTGCCTCCAGTTGCAATGACTGGAAGCGAGGTGATTGCTTTGTTGTGACGTCACGGCGGTGAGTTCCTCATGACGTCATAGATGTACTTTTCTTATGACGTTATCGCGATGTTATGACGTCACAGCGCGAGAGACCACACGGCACGATAATGTTGATAGCATTATGGGAAATTTATTTTTCGGGCAATCCTTCCCCAGATTATGGGAAATATGATTTTGTAGAAGTACCACAAGCATTATAATCGTTCCTACTTTTATTTGGTATGCCATATATGAAATAGATATTACTGTGTGTTAAGAAGTCACTTGGATTTTTTTTTTCTCTATAGTTATGTTTCTGAAGATTTTAGTAGTCGATCACGTGTTTGGTGATGTAATTTGCTTTTGGATGAGTGAATATTCTCATAATCCACCATCATCCAACCTTTCCCATGGGAGTTCCATGAACATCACTAGTTGAGTACGTTAGGTAAAGTGTGTGTCAAAATGTTATTCTAGGTAATATTATGAAATGACGGACTGTTCTGAGGTCTTTAATTAGTTTTTGGGTTCGGTGTCCTGACTGTATATGGTATATCAGTTTTCATGGTGATCAGTTTTATTGTATTGTATTTTATTTTATTTTATTTTATTTTATTTCATTTTTTTTATATACCAGCAGGTGACCATATCGGTCAGTTGCTAGTATATAGAGTTCTATATTTATACAGCATGTGTTTCCATGGAATTAGGTTAAGGATGCGTGGTGTACTGCCTTCATAGCAAATTAAAAACCAAAACTGACCTACTACCACGAAGTGGGAAGTGAGAAACCCCATGATAAGCCGCTGGATTCTCTTAGGCCGATGTTTGGGTCGCCTCCCCGCCTGGCCAGAACTGTCGGAAACCAACGGAAGAAGCACGCAGCGGGTTTCGGGAACCGAACTCACGACTACCTGATCTCAAGTTCGACACGGTAGCCACTGGGCTAGCACATGGCCCTGCTTTTAAAGTGATGATGATATAGTTTAACGTCACAAACTCCCCCCTATCGGAAGGCTAGTACGATGCCCCTCACAGGGGTCTTTGTAGCGTGGAATTTAATAAACCGTGCCCTTTGTTCAACTTCGCCGGTGGCAGGATTCGAACCGCCATCCCCTCCACCTTCGCCGCAAGTAACGACGCCCTAACCCTCTCAGCCAGCGATCTTCCATTAGTGAATAAGATTTCATGAAATGATTAATTATTCTGAATCAAAATGTATTTTCTGATGTCATCGTCGGTGGGTCACATTATGTTTTGATAAATGAAAGGACAATTGAAGACAATGTCGTTATCCATTTTACGTAAATGATAGCACGATTGTCCTTTCTAGATTAATAAATGGAGAAAGGGGTGGGGGTGGGGCTTCGACCGTTCAGAAAATTGCCAAGATGCATTTCAAGAAGCTGTCTTTTGCTTCTTTCAAAAGTCACGGTTTGAAGTTCTCCAACTAAAATAAACAACTCGATTGATTTAGTTCCTTACAAGAATAATTATTTTCTTTAATTTTTAGAAAATTAGACATATCCACTAGATTAAATATGATAAAGATGAACATAAAAGTGATGAGTTATATGAAAAGAAGACACGGAAGGATTTGAAATGAAATTGGAAGAGAGGAAATATAAAAATTTGATAAAAGAATCGTAGTGAAAACGGGGAAGGGGGGAACCTTAACCTACTTTTTTAATTCATAAAGAGCAAACTTAGGATAAACAAAACTACCCGCTCTGATGCAAAAATGTCTGGAAGTTAAAGTGTTTGTCTTAAAGAGCTCTTTAGGAAACAAGAAAGAGTAAATTTACACAGTAAACATGTTTCATATGCGATACGTTTTTAGAGAATGAGTAATCTTAAATCTATCAGCTAAGTAGAAATAAAACCGTAACGGTTCGGTAATTTACGAATAACTTGGCCTAACCGAACTGATACTGACGTTCCAACATGTTTTAGACAAAATTAAAAACTCGAAACATTTTGAAATGGCCAATAGATCAATGTTGGCGTCGTCCTCGTAATGCTAAACGTAGGCAGAACCCAATATTACTATCTTGACGTTCGTGTAGAAAGTCGTCTGTCGATTTTCAAAATATATTACTATCTTGACGTTCGTGTAGAAAGTCTTCTGTCGATTTTCAAAATATTTTCGATTTCGAGGGGTGCCACGACTATGAATGAAATAGCCTGACGCCGGAAAAGGGAAGAGATAAAGTATCCCACGGTAAGTAAGGGGTTAGTTATGAGTCTGACGGCATGGAATCATCTTATGAAATGCTGTTTGTTTGGCGACCTTGTTTACGTCGATGACATCCAAGAAGAAGTGATTTGATTTCAGAAAATTAATTAGTTTATTGAATCATTTATTTTTTATTTATCTAGTATTTACCTCTTTATTTATTTACTTATTTATTTATTTATTCGTATATGTGTTTATCTTTATTTTCAATGTCGATATATTTTTCAAATTATCCTTGGCACGTTTCTCCTCCTAACTTTCTCCTTTTTATATATTCATATTTCAAAGAGCAGCGGAAAAAAAACAAGAGGGTCGCTTTGGAAGAAAAAAAAAAATACATCGATTCAGAGAAATCAAGTACTGTCCACTCGTACTCATTTTTATTTAATTTTTTTTTCGTGAGCGCCATTCATTGATGTACCGGCATGCACTGCGTGCTTTTATCACTGGCTGTGTATGCACAAGTGTCATTCAAGCGGTGAACGGACAAAACCCCAACGGACAAAACCCCAATCAGTGAAAACGGTCATACTTGGACAAAACCCCAGTGGCAATCTGCAGGTGGAGTTAGGTTAGGTTAGGTTAGATCAGGTTTGTTAGGTTAGGCTAGGTCAGGTATGTTAGGTTACGTTACGTTAAGTTAGGTTAGGTTAGGTCATGCCTCCCCCCCTCCCAATTTTTCTTATTGGGGTTTTGTCCGTTGGTTTTTTGTCATGTGTTCCACTCAAACATCTATAGGAGGTGGGTGATAAACGCCTTTACTATACATAACCCAACTCACACTCATCCTACAGTCCTGCGGATCATCTTTGGCAAGCTCTTCAATAGACACCCGATCCATCCCAATTGTTTTCAAACAGAAACAATATAAACAACGTAACGTAAGTCACATAAGGAATCACCCAGAGTAGTCGGAAATTGGGTCCTGCCGCGAAAGTGTTGTGCCTTGCTGCATCGCCCTCAACCCAAGCGGTGTTACGGGGTCGTGGTGACCCTGATCACACGAGGTGCCGAGATCGGGGAAGGGACCTTGAATGGGTCTTAATGTGTATGAAGTGGCTGTGTGTTTTGATTTGGCTACCCCTCTTATAAGGGGGAAAAAGTCCTTGACCCAGGGAAGTAATTAGCCTGAGAAGTCTTCTAGATGGTCCAGGGAGGGACCTATAGATTTGTTTTTCTTGTTGTCATAAACGGTTCTTTGGAGGTCCTGATAGATGTCAAAGGAATCCAGAAGGATTTCCTGGGAACTCAAAGAGGTTTTGTTGAGGCACAGAAGGAGGGGATTCCTCAAGGTTTGTAGGTTTCGTGCAGGTTAAGAGAGGTATCATTGGGTGTCTAGAAGGGATTCTTAGGGAATTCAGAAGCTTCCGAAGTGCCCAGAAAGGATTCTTAGCAAACCCAGAAGCTTCGAAGTGTCCAGAAAGGTCTTTTAGTGAATCCAGAAACTTCCAAAGTGTCTAGAAAGGTCTTTTAGTGAATCCAAAACCTTCCAAAGTGTCCCTAAAAGCCTCTTAAGGAATCCAGAAGCTTCCAAAGTGTCCAGAAATGTCTTTTAGTGAATCCACAAGCTTCCGAAGTGTCCAGAAAGGCCTTTTAGGGAATCTAGAAGCTTCAGAAGTGTCCAGAAAGGCATTTTAGGAAATCCAGAAGCTTCCAAAGTGTCCAGATAGGCCTCTTAGGGAATCTAGAAGCTTCCGAATTGTCCAGAAAGGCCTTTTAGGGAATCCGGAAGCTTCCGAAGTGTTCAGAAAGGCCTTTTAGGAAATTTAGAAGCTTTTGAAGTGTTCAGAAAGGCCTTTTAGGGAATCCGGAAGCTTCCGAAGTGTCCAGAAAGGCCTTTTAGGGAATCCAGAAGCTTCCGAAGTGTCCAGAAAGGATTCTTAGGAAATCCAGAAGCTTCCGAAGTGCCCAGAAAGATCTTTTAGTGAATCCAGAAGCTTCCAAAGTGTCCAGAAAGGTCTCTTGGGGAATCTAGAAGCTTCCGAAGTGTCCAGAAAAGCCTTTTAGGGAATCCAGAAGCTTCCGAAGTGTCCAGAAAGGCCTTTTAGGGAATCCAGAAGCTTCCGAAGTGTTCAGAAAGGCCTCTTAGGGAATCTAGAAGCTTCCGAAGTGTACAGAAAGGCTTCTTAGGAAATCCAGAGGCTTCCAAAGTGTCCAGAAAGGCCTTTAAGGGAATCCAGAAGCTGTCGATGTGTCCAGAAAGGATTCTTAGGAAATCCAGAAGCGTCCGAATTGTCCAGAAAGATATTTTAGTGAATCCAGAAGCTTCCAAAGTGTCCAGAAAGGCCTCTTAGGGAATCCAGAAGCTTCCGAAGTGTTCAGAAAGGCCTCTTAGAGAATCTAGAAGCTTCCGAATTGTTCAGAAAGGCCTTTTAGGGAATCCAGAAGCTTCCAAAGTGCCCAGAAAGGCCTCTTAGGGAATCTAGAAGCTTCCAGTGTCCAGAAAGGCCTCTTAGGGAATCCAGAAGCTTCTGAAGTGTTCAGAAAGGCCTTTTAGGGAATCCAGAAGCTTCCAAAGTGTTCAGGAAGGCCTTTTAGGGAACCCAGAAAGGCCTCTTAGGGAAACCAGAAGCTTCCGAAATGTCCAGAAAGGCCTCTTAGGGAATCCAAAAGCTTCCGAATTGTCCAGAAAGGCCTCCTAGGAAATTTTGAAGTTTCCGAAGTGTTTAGAAAGGCCTCTTAGGGAATCCAGAAGCTATCGATGTGTCCAGAAAGGCCTCTTAGGGGATCCAGAAGCTTCCGAAGTGTCCAAAGAGCCTCCTATGCGATCCGTGGAACAGGATAGAAGGCGGCGGGGACCCCTGGGCCCTTAAGACGCATGGAGGATGCTCGTCCCCATCGGGCTAGGTCGTCGATCACCCGTCGAAGTCCCTGGGTCCCAACCTGCAGGGTCATACGGGGACTTCTTGACGTAAAGGAGTTCTTACTGAGGACGGACGTACCTCGCACGCATACGTCTCCATAGGTATTCTCTTCTATTAGTAGTCGAAGTTCGCCGTTGTCCCAGGTAGAGTGTATAGGTTCCTCCGTCAATAGTCCTGGCCTGGTGCCGCCAACCGAGGGAGCTCTCGTCTTGCCCAACTGCTGGGAGGCCGATTACTGCTGGGGATCCAGGCGAAGAGCGGCGTTGTGCATCTTGGATGGAAGAGACAAGAATGGAGTCAGAATGTAGGAATGTGCTTAACACACACATACACACACACACACACACACACACACACACACACACACACACACACACACACACACACACACACACCACACACACGCACACACACCTGCTCCAAGACTTTGCTGGAATAACCGTGAGTTACAGTGAAGAACTGTTTCCAGCATAGTTCGTGAACGTCGTCTCCAGCTCTATGGGCATGTGACATGGCTACGTGGCGTTGATCCCACTCACAGGGTTGTCTCCAAAAGGGACAACCATCGATGGAGGAGACGAAGAGGAGGCCCACACTATTCCATGAGTTGTGACAACTCGACTTAACCTGGAAACAGCTGTATGGAATGAAAAACTGTGGCTGATTGGGGCCTCCTGGAGGAATATCTCTGAAGTGTGACTGAAGTGAAGAGCCCCCTGTCGTGAGCTTACAATGGGTTGGTTGGGTGTTAGTGAAACGAGGAGAGTCAAACCCCGTAGATTTATTGTGTTAAGGTGGAGGAATTCTGGTGACTTTGATGCCTATTCAACTCTAAGTGTTCATCTCAGAGATGACCAATTAAACAGGAAATTATCCTGATATAGTTGCATTAGTTGGTGTTTGGAGTTTCTGAAGTAATCGCGGATATGTCACACAATAGATCACCTAAAGGAAGCAAGTACGTGCACGGAATATAAATGAGATTACTTCCTCCATAAGCGCTTGTCTAGCTGCGTCGTAAAAGCTTCGAATCAGGTTAAACAAGAATGCTTGTGTGTGAACCTTGTTCATTCATGTGTTGAGGACATGATTATCTACTGTGTAACCATCTCATCCGCCTTCAGCTCTTCGTTGTGCGACGATTCACTTTACAGATTTTATTTTGGTTATCTCGCTTAGTCTTGTTGATAGGATGACCAGCTGTAGACTTTTTCAATCAGTTTAGAGTCCCGTAGTGACGAGAGAAGTTAATTTTTATTTTCTTTATCCTATTTGTGACTGAATGAGGATACTTCACGATCTGACGTCATTACTAGTTCAGATCATGCAGGTCCGTCTTAGGTTTGTAAACTTTATTTGGTCTAATAATAATAGTAATAATAATAATAATAATAATAATAATGATGATGATGATGATGATACATATATACATACCATACATGCATATACATATACCAAAGGCTCTTTCCCCCTTACAAAGAAGGTAGCCAAAAAACAAAGGCATAAAATCCACTCCCACCCATTCCATCCCCTCATACTCCACTCCCATTCACCCCTCTCCCTCCCTCTTATCTTGATAATAATAACAATAATAATTAATAATAATGATAATAATAATAATAATGATAATTAATAATAATAATGATAATAATAATAATGATGATAATAATAATAATGATAATAATAATAATAATGATAATAATAATAATAATAATAATAATGATAATAATAATGATAATAATAATAATAATAATAGTAATAATAATAATAATAAACACGTCTGATTAAAGACAAAGACCCGTTCAGAAGACACCTAGCAGACTCTAAAGGTGCCTTGGCTACTCCTGTACCTCAGTAGACGGTGGTTGGTTGCCTCATCTCATCTACATTCAGCCGACAAAGGATCATCATAGTTGCTGGAGGACGATCAATCACTCTAAAGGTGGTGGTTAGAATATTCAATATACATTACACAGCAAGGGGAACGTGAGTACTCTCGGCTTCTGCTCAAGACTTGTCCAGCGCCGTTCTTGGATCCTCTCCAGAAGTTCTTCACCGGATCCAAAGGCTTCCATGCTGTGTTGAGAGTTCATATGTGTCTGCCATATGTGTCTGCCATCTGACAAATATTATCATTCTTGAATCAGATTTTCACACCCAGGATAAGGACCTAGTTACTCCTAACAGTGCGAATTCTCGTTCTGAAGTTAATATTTGTAACGAATTCGTAACCGTTTGTTGTTATTTGGTTTGTCGACGTCCAGGGGCTCAGCGTGTTGTATCCGACGTCTCACGAAGAGAAGATTCACACACACACACACACACACACACACACACACACACACACACACACACACACACACACACACACACACACACACACACACACACACACACACACAGAGTGGTGGATGTATGGGACAAACTGGACGAAAAAACCATACACGGATTTAAGAGCAATTTAGATACTGCGAGGTACAGATACGGAACACTACGAGCATAGCTCCCCTTTCCGTAAGATACAACTAACTAAACACACACACACACACACACACACACACACACACACACACACACACACACACACACACACACACACACACACACACACACGACTTGACGGCGCAATAATAGAGTTCCCGGCTGCCACTACGGCGGTCCGGATTCGAATCCCTCTCAGGGCTGAGATAATTTCAGTATCGCTGCGCTGCGAGTCAATACTCCAACTCTCGTGAGCGAGGAGTCGGGTGTGTGTGTGCGTGTAAGGTCACAGCATCACCCATAGATCGGCCATACACGAGTTCTGAGCTCTCTGCCGGGAGGGAAAACAGCTGTCGATCACGAGTCCAACACGTGGTCCAAGACCATGGTGAATCACACACGCACATCTTTCTTCAGCCTGATGGTCGTAAACGCCCATTCCCGGTCTCGAGTCTCTTGCCCAGTGCATCCATGTCACGACCCCGACTTTCATCCCCCCCAGCTTCTGACCCCATCAGCCACTCTCTCTCTCTCTCTCTCTCTCTCTCTCTCTCTCTCTCTCTCTCTCTCTCTCTCTCTCTCTCTCTTCCCTTTGCTGGAGGTCAGTTACCTCTGTTCGTCGCGCGCACACACGCACGCACGCACGCACGTACGCTCACCATACCAGCTCAGTTCGTGGTCTCCTCCTCCTCCTCCTCCTCCTCCTCCTCCTCCTCCTCCTCCTCCTCCTACCATTTCTTCAGGTTTTACCTTCCTTATCATCTTCGTCTCCCTCTTCCTCCTCCTCCTCCTCCTCCGTCCTCCTCCTACCATTTCTTCAGGTTTTACCTTCCTTCTCTTCCTTATCATCTTCGTTTCCCTTCTCCTCCTCCTCCCCTTTCCCTCCTCCTCCTCCTCCTCCTCCTCCTCCTCCTCCTCCTCCTCCTCCTCCTCCTCCTCGTCAGGTTTAAGCTTCTTCCTCTCCTCGCATCGCCAGTCTTCTCTTCTCTTCTTCACCTTCCTTTCCTCATCATCTTCGTCTTCCTTCTCCTCTTCCTCCTCCCCCTCCTCCTCCTCCTTAATCTATTTTTTCTTTTTCTCCTCTTTCTGTAACAGCTCCTTTCATCACTCCTCCTCCTCCTCCTCCTCCTCCTCCTCCTCCTCTTCTCCTTGCTTCTCTTCCTGTTTTTCTTTGTCTTGTGTTGTTTCTTTTGTTCCGTATTCTCTTCCCCTCTGCATCTTCCGCCTTACCTTCTTCCTCTGCCTTTCTCTTCTTTCCTTTCTCTTCCCATATCTCCCCTTCCATCTTCCTTTTCCCTACTTTCTTCCCCTTTCTTTCCCTACACTTCCCTTCCCTTCCCCTTCCCTTCTCCTTGTTTTCCCTTTTCCTTTCCTACACTTCCCTTCCTTTCCATCCCATTTCCTTCCCTTTTCTTCATTTATCTTTCCTTCAGAATTATTTTCCATTTCTCCCCTTCCTTCTCTTCCCTTTCCTTCACTACTTACCCCATCTCCCTCTCTCCTTCCTTCCTTTTCCTTCGCTTTCCTTCTCTTCCTTTTCCTTTATCCTCTAATCATTTTTCTCTCCCCATCTCTCTCCCCCTTTCTTTCCCTTCCCTTTCCTTCTCAACTTTTCCCCTCGTGGCCCTCTCTTCCCTTATTTCCTTCTCTCCTCCCCCTTTCCTTCTATTCCACTCCCTTCCCTTGATTTCCCTACAGCGCATCTTTACCTCCCATCCAATCTCCTTTCGATTCTTTCCTTCTCTCTCTCTCACCTCTCCTTTCTCCTTCCCCTCTCATCGTCTCCTTCCTATTACTACCCCCGTTCCTCCTTTTCTCCTACCCATTACTCATTTCCTCTCCTCCTCTTCCTCCTTCCTCTCCTCCCCCTCCTCCTCTCTCTTCCTTGTTCCTTACTGTCTCATTCCTTCGGCCACCCCCGCTCGGTGCCCCCACGCCCTCGCCGGCCCCATCCAATACTTCCGCAGCCTCATCACCTCCTCCTCCTCCTCCTCCTCCTCCTCCTCCTCCTCCTCCTCCTCCTCCTCCTCCCCCGCGTCCGTCTTCTCTCAGCCTCCGTCTCGATCTCTTTTGTTATACCTCCCCACCTCCGTCCTCTGCTGTTTTAATTGAGTATGCCTCCTCCCTCCCTCCTCCCTCCTCCCTTCTGCCTCTCCACAACGCCTCATTCTTTTCTTCTCCTTTTGCTTCTCGTCTTA
>NC_134809.1:15275917-15278417 GCF_046742065.1 Oratosquilla oratoria
AGCCAGATTTTATACTTACACCTTTCACACACCCATCTGCTTCTCTTAGGAATTTTAGTGAAATTCCACGTCGTGAATAGGGCACGAACTCGGACACTCAACGTGAGAAGCCGAGACATTAACTACTACGTTAGTAACCTGTTTATATGTGTGTGTATGTGTGAGTGTGTGTGTGTGTGTGTGTGTGTCTGTGTGTGTTTGCATGTGTGTGTATATTTTCCTAGGTGTATCTCACGGGAAAGGGAGCTATGCTCGTAGTATGTGTGTGTGTGTGTGCTTGGGTGTAAATGTGTGTGTGTGTGTGTGTGTGTGTGTGTGTGTGTGTGTGTGTGTGTGTGTGTGTGTGTGTGTGTGTGTGTGTTTCGGTGTGAATGTGTGTATGTGTGTGTGTGTGTTTCGGTGTGAGAATGTGTGTGCGTGAGAGAGAGAGAGAGAGAGAGTGTGTGTGTGTGTGTGTGTGTGTGTGTGTGTGTGTGTGTGTGTGTGCGTGCGTGCGTGCGTGCTCGCGCGCGTGTATGTTTGAGGGTAGGTCTATGTACAGAGTACTGTGAATGAGCATATGCGAGGAGCTGGTGGTGGTTGGGGGGGGGATGGGGACGCGGGTGCCACATAGAAAACTTTATGCTAGAGTGCCACTTGCGAGTCGTTGACCCAGCATGGCTTGAACCTCCTTCATCCCTTCGGCGGCTCTCGGCTCGGCTCGGTTCGCGTCGGCTTTGTCGCGGCATCACGCTGCCCCTCGCGGCCTCCTCTCATTTATTTCTTCGGCGTAGCAGACCCTCTTCCCTCCTCTCCCCTCCCCTCCACTCCTCTCCCCTCCTCTCCCCTCCCCTTCTCTCCTCTCTCCTCCTCTCCCCTCCCCTCCTCTCCTCTCTCCTCCTCTCCCCTCCTCTTTTCCCCTCCCCTCCTCTCCTCCTCTCCCCTCCCTCCCTCCCTTTCTCCTCTCCCCTACCCCCCTCTCCTCTCCCCTCTCCTCCTCTCCCCTCCTCTCCCCTCCCCTCCCCTCCCCTCCTCTCCTCTCTCCTCCTCTCTCCTACCCCCTCTCCTCTCCCCTCTCCTCCTCTCCCCTCTCCTCCCCTCCCCTCCTCTCCCCTCCCCTCCTCTCTCCTCTCCCCTCTCCTCCTCTCCCCTCTCCTCCTTTCCCCTCCTAATCTTCGCGTTCAAACCAACGGCTACTGTCCTGCCTGCAGGCATCTGGAATGCAGAACCAGAACCGTCACAAACAGAACCTTCACAAACAGAATCTTCACAAACAGAATCTTCACAAACAGAACCTTCACAGACAGAACCTTCACAAGCAGAACCTTCACAGACAGAACCTTCACAAACAGAACCTTCACAAACAGAACCTTCACAGACAGAATCTCCAAAGACAGAACCTTCACAGACAGCACCTTCACAGGCAGAACCTTCACAAACAGAACCTTCACAGACAGAACCTCGGCGCCAACTGACGGAAGCTTCACAGGGCGTTCCTCGCCTTCTGGTAGTGCCCGTGGGCACGAAGGAAAGGTGGCCGCGGGGTCTGGGGTCAGGGCGCCTCACCTCCGCCTCCTTTGGCAACGACTTCGTAAACGCTTCCGTCGGCGCCACACCTCAAGATGAGGTTCTCCTCGAGAACCGTCACGCTATGGAAGAGTGACGCAGGAAGGTTCTGACCTCGGTTCGAGTTCGATATGGGGATAGATAAGGCACGATAAGGGAAGGTGTAGGAATCTTGCCCCTGGATTTGATTCCGGTTATGGTTCTGGAGGCGATGCGTGACACGAGTTCGGTGTATGTGTGTCTGTGATTCACCAAAGGTCTTGGATCACGTGTTGGACTCGTGATCGACAGATATTTCCTTCCCGGAAGAGAGCTCAGAGCTTATATAAATATGACCGATCTATGGGTAATGCCGTGACCTTACACACACACACACCCGACCCGACTCCCCGCCCACGAGAGTTGGAGTAACGACTCGCAGCGCAGCGATACTGAAATTATATCAGCCCTGGGTAGGATTCGAACCCGGACTGCCGTAGTGGCGGCCGGGAACTCTACCAACTGCGCCATCGAGTGTGTGTATGTGTGTGTGTGTGTGTGTGTGTGTGTGTGTGTGTGTGTTTGCTTTTTTGCTCTTCAGTTTGTTTGGAAGTCATGATACACTACTTCGTCTCATAATTCGTTCAACTTATCTATTGAATGTGTATATGTACACCTTTAGTATCTAGCTCGCACACACACACACACACACACACACACACACACACACACAAACTAACAAACAAGCAAACACACACACACACAAGCTCAATTTTCCCACTGGTTTGTAATTTGACCTAGACATTTGATTCCATTATTGTCTTGGCCGCTAGAATTGCATCATGTGTTCCGATCTGAGTTCGACCTTGTAAAAGTGTTTGCTTGCTTTTGTTTATGCCACCTTTGACGTCATCAGCTTAATCATTGTGTCTGAGGCACGTTCTGCATGTGTTCTCATTGCTACAACGTTGTTGAA
>NC_134809.1:15280917-15290917 GCF_046742065.1 Oratosquilla oratoria
TCCTCCTCCTCCTCCTCCTCCTTTCCTTCTCCTCCTCCTCCACCCTCGGCTGAGGTGGAGGTGGGTGGGTTGTGGTGTCTTGTGCAACGGAACAGGTTTTTAGCTCTCTCAACCGATTCCCCTAACCTTGTGCCCCTTCTTGGCTCTTCCCTTTTGTCTCCCCTCTCCCACTCCCCTCTCCCACTCCCACTCCCTCCCTCTTCACCCCATTTCCCTCCACATCTCCACCCCAACATCCCGTGCCACATTCTCCACATTCCCTTACTCCACCCACCGATCGGCTTCACCACCACCACCACCTCCACCTTCTCCTCCTCTACTCCCGGGAACCATCTTACCCTCTCCACCGCCCCTTCGCCGAAGAGCGTGCGGGCGGGCGGCCGGGGTGGTGGGCGTGGGGGCGTGGGGGGGAGAGGGGGAGGTTGGCCAGATGTCAATGACCTTGGTGGAGGTTCACAAGGCGAGTGAGAAGCCCAACAGGGCAATGGCCTCTGACAGAGCATCATTTCGTTCTGCGCTCGATGTAAACTTGTGCCGTATCGAAGAAAGGTTCCCGTTAGGTTCCTTTGAGCACTGAGTCCCTTTGCCTTATGATATGCTACTTTCGCTGTGGCATTTTTCTTCTTTTTCTGTCCCTCTCTCTATCTCCTTTCCCCAATCTCTTTCCCTCGTTCTGTCTTTCTATCAACCTAGCGATCTGTGTTTTTTTTTTTATCGGTCTACCATCCTATCTCTCTCCTATCCTATGCCTCTCTCACCCTAACTCTCTCTCTCTCTCTATCTATCTATCTCTATCTATCCCCCCTCTCTCTCTCTCTCTCTCTCTCTCTCTCTCTCTCTCCTCTCTCTCTCTCTCTCCTCTTTCTCTCTCTCTCTCTATCTCTCCTCTCTCTCTCTCTCCTCTCTCTCTCTCTCTCTCTCCCTCCACTCTCCCCCCCCTCTCTCTCTCTCACCCTCTCCCTCTCTCTCTCCCCTCTTTCTCTCTCCCCTCTTTCTCTCTCCTCTCTCTCTCTCCTCTTTCTCTCTCGTCTCTCTTTCTCCTCTCTCTCTCTCTCTCTCTCTCTCTCTCCTCTCTCTCTCTTTCTCTATCTCTCCATCTCTCTCTCTCTCTCTCTCTCTCTCTCTCTCTCTCTCTCTCGCTTTCTCTCTCTATCTCTGTCTCTATCATTGCCTCTCGCTGGCGCGCACGCTAACGCTCTCTTTCTGCCTCACTCTGTCCCTCTCTCTCTCTCTCTCTCTCTCTCTCTCTCTCTCACACACACACACACACACACGCCACGGCTCGGTGGCGGATTGGTAAAGCACTGGCCTCACAAGCCAGAGAACCGGAGTTCGATTCCCCGGTCGGGCGGAGATAAGTTGGGTTTGTCTCCTTTCACGTGTAGCCCCTGTTCACCTAGCAGCGAGTAGGTACGGGACGTTAGTCAAGGAGTTGTGACCTTGCTGTCCCGGTGTGTGGTTTGTGAGTGGTCTCAGACCTACCCAGAGATCGGCTAATAAGGAGCTCTGAGCTCACTGCCGTAGAGTGGTGTCTGGCTGTCTCGACAGAGACTGCAGCAGATCCGAGGTGAATACACACACACACACACACACACACACACACACACACACACACACACACACAAACACAAACACGCACACAAATATATATATATATATATATATATATATATATATATGTGTGTGTGTGTGTGTGTGTGTATCGCTAGCGTAATGGTTGGATAGATAGGTTGGATAGGCTGAATAGAGTGAGAAACGAGGAGATGAAGAGAGCCAGAGTGGACATGACGACGACAGAAAGGGCTGATGAAAGAGTATTGAGATGGTTTGGAGACATGGATAGAACGAGTGAAGAAAGATTAGTAAAAGAGGTGCGGAAGCCAGAGATGGAGGGAGTGAACTTGAGGGGACAACCGAGGATGAGATGGATAGATGGGGTGAATGGGGCGTTGAGCAAGAGGGGAATGTCTGTTGAGCATGGAAGGGAGAGGCAGGAGATAGGGATGAGTGGAGAGTAATACTTTAATGCATTTAATTATGCATTTTATTTGTTATTCAAATTATTATATTTTTTATTCATTCATTTATTACTATGGTTTTTTTTTCGCATTCGACCTAGATATGGACCAAAAGGTCTCCTGTCGGCATGCTCCGCCTTTGTAAGCCTTTGTATACCTTTAGGGAGAGGCGGGGGATGGGGGGTACGGGGTGCTTACATGTGAATAATGTTTTGACGCAGCCCGAAGGGATATCTCCCCGTCTTCTCTTTTTCTGCATGAGGGGACGGGGGGGGGGGTCGCCGATTAAGTGAAGCGGCCTTGCTGTGGATGTACTGTGTCTTGCTGCATTGCTTCTGACCCAGGGCAGTGGGGGGGATGTAGGGATGACCCGTCATCCACGAGGAGCTAAGATGAGAGGGAGGAAAGGGTGGTGGAGGGGAGTGGAATTGGTGGGGGTGGGTACGTGACTGACTTGGCTACCTCCCTTATAAGGGGGAAAAAGCTCTTGGTATATGGTATATAGAATATACATACATATATATATATATATATATATATATACATATATATATATATGTCTGAATAGCTACGCGCGCTCGCGTTTGTCTGTGTGTATGTGTGTGTGAATGAATGAGTGTAATGCTTGCCTCTTCCTACCTCAGTTCTCGCAGATCCTCATGGGAGATGTTTCGATGTTCTTCGAGAGAATACACCCTTTGGATTTCTGCGCGGGATTTCCTCTGGAGCCCCTGGAGGTCATTTGCAATTCATGACGGAAATCACTTCGGGTCGAACAAATTCGTACACGCGATTCGCCTGTGTATGTGTGTGTGTGTGTGTGTGTGTGTGTGTGTGTGCACGACAAACGACCACGTGCTCTTCTTGTCACTCTACAATGTTATCGATGCTCGCACAATACAGGTGTGTATATATATCACATAGACAAACACGCGGCTATAAAACTTAAGCATATACACGGACACACGCGCGCATACACAAACACACACACACACACACACACACACACACACACACACACACACACACACACACACACACACACACACACACACACACACATATATATATATATATATATATATATGTATATATATATACACACACACACACGTAAGCAATGAGTAATACTATGTATGGAAGAACATGCCATGCATGATCTGGTCGCAATTTTTATTCTTGTTGGTCCTTTAAGGGTCTTAGGGAAGTGCTAGAAAGGGTGGTGGGTGCACCATTGCCCCTTTATATGTGTTGGCGATGGTGCAGGAGTCCTCCTAGAGCCCGAAATATGTCGAATGAAGGTTCTTTGGGAGTCTTATGTGGTCGGGTAACCGATTTTTATCCGATTAGATACTTGAGGCTTTATAACAATTATCGAGTCCTTCTTATTGTGCGCGGCGAGTCCAGATTAAAAGAAAAAATCGTTTTTACCTCGTTACAAACCTAGGGCCTGATTCAATTTCAGGGCATTGATATTTGAACGCCCAATCTCTTGAAAGTACAGGGTAAAGTGGGGGCATTGCAAATAAGAGGAGTGTCTGTCGAGCAAGGAAGATAGATTGCATGAGTTGGGAGTGAATGAAGTGTGGTTCTTAATGGGTGACTAAAACCTCGCATCCCAAAGGTGTTCTTCAAGTCCGCTCCGTAATTTTGTTACAAGTGGATGAGGAGGGCTGTGGTTGAATCGCCATATAATGAAGCGGTGTAGGTAAACCATCCTCAGCTTTCGGACCTTGCCGTTTCTCGCTGTCTCGTGTATGGGGGACCAGAGATGATCTTTGATCCACGAGTGATTGGGTTTTGGATGGGTGAGGAGTGTGTTTGTACTTTGACTCAGTCACTCCTCTTATACAAGTATATATAACACACACACACACACACTCACATTTAAGAACAAACTAGATGCTGGGAGATGCAAAGACGGGTCTCTACGAGCATAGCTCCCCTTTCCGTATAATAGAACTAGGTAGGTAAATACACATCCCACGAATGTTACTCATTGTGTATCACAATTACGTAAATGTGTGTGTGTGCGTGTGCGTGTGTGCGTGCGTGTGTGTGTGTGTGTGTGTGTGTGTGTGTGTGTGTGTGTGCATGCATGCCTGCGCTTAGGTAGCTGTGTACGTAACTTTGCTTGCAGATATACTTATGACTTCCCGCCGCCAGCCAGTGCAGGCAGAGAGACATTGTGCGGCGTGGCCCACTCACATGTCAATGACCTTGGCTCCGCGCGGTCGGTCGCCGCGAACAGAAACGAGAGCAACACTGCAAGTCAAGCTACCGAACGTTGTCCCCGCCCCGGCCCTCGCTACAGTCGCGCACGTACTCATGAATGTGTTGTCTTCGATTTGCAGACAATAGGACTCGTATGTATGGATTGCTGTTGTCACACATGCACGCACGCACGCACACAGACAGACTGACAGACTGACAGACACACAATCGCACGCACATGCGCGCGCGCACACACACACACAAACACACACACACACACACACACACACACACACACACACACACACACACACACACACACACACACACACACACACACACACACACATATTTAAGAACAAACTAGATGCTGAGAGATACAAAGACGAGTTTCTACGAGCATAGCTCCCCTTCCCGTATAATGCAGATAGGTAGGTAAATACACACATCTCACGAGTGTTGATCATTGTGTATCACAATTAGGTAAATGCACGCACGCACACACACACACACACATACACACACACACACACACACACACACACACACACACACACACACACACACACGTGCTCACAACTAGCTGAAATAACTAATAAAACGTTCCATTTTGTATTTGTCTATGAAGATGACTTTGATGGGGAAGATGTCTTAAACACCATAAACGTAGAAGTACTTGACACTAATAAACTTTTATCGAACCTGGAAATGAAGGTCTTGGGGACAGATGGAATGTCATAATGGATTCCGAAAGAATTAAAAGAAAAAAAATCTTAATTGATAAATTACAACAACTGAACACTTTTTATAGAAGAAGGAAAAGTGCCTTTGGACTGGAAATTTGCCAACGTGGTGCCAATTTTCAAAGAAACGAGGAGGATCCAGTGAACAATAAACTTGAGTCCTTGATTTACACGATAGCCAAATTGTGTCAAATGCTGTAGAAAATTGATGAATAGATTACTTAGAAGAGAAAGGAATCTCGGTTGACAGTCAATTTGGATTCAGAAATGTAGTCATTTGTAACAAAATATCTATTCGAGTGTAGTTTATGTGATTTTCGACAAGATGCCACACAGAAGATTAACATAGAAGTTGGAAACGTGGCAGGACTTAAAAGGAGTTTAATGGAATGGATGAAAAGTTCTCTAAATAAAGATACGTATGCGAAGAATAGTAAAAGAAGAAATATGGGATTGAAGATAGGTGATCAGTGTAGTACTACAGAATTAGTTTTGATACAAGTACATTTTTTACTGTATATGACAAAGATATAATGATTGGAATATGCAGTTATACAAACATATTTGTAAATGTTGCCAAGATAATGAAAAAAATGAAAGGTGAAAAAATTGTGATTTGCTAAAGGAAGAACAAATGATATTTATCGAAGAAGCCAGAAGTAGAAGACGAAACTCAACATAAAGAAACGAAAATATTGGAAATAGGAACAAGAGAAAAAGACAACGTCGAGATGATGTAAAACAGAAAAAAATAATTTGTCACGAAGGCAAAGGAATTTCAATCAGAGATTATCTGTTGTCAGATAACCATATAAAGAGAATAACAAGAGACACATACATTGCTAATGGACATAAAAGTGAGATTTCATAACATGGATGAAAACACAAAGAAAACAACAATTGTAAGTCTGTTTCGTTCCGGATGCAAGAAAATAGATGGCCAAAGAAAGTGCTCAATAGTGGAGTGCGTGGAAGACGACCACTTGGACGACCTAGAAAAGACTGGAGGAGATGCGTTGAAGAAGATGTGCAGATGTGCAGAATAGAACCAAGAGAATGGAAGGAGGAGATGGCACAGGACAGAAGGACATGGCGAGACGCTTCAAGAGCGGTTATGGATCACCAAGTGACCCGAGGACCAGCGGAGAGTAAGTTTCGTTCCGGATTGGAATATGATGGAATGACCTGGTCATCACACACACACACACACACACACACACACACACACACACACACACACACACACACACACACACACACACACACACACACACTCGGTGGCGCGGTTGATAGAGGCCCATACTGTCAGTATGGAGGTACCGGCGGTACCTGGTTCGAATCCTGCCTAGGGCTGAAATTATTTCAGTATCGCTGCGCTTCGAGTCGTTACTCCAATTCTCATGGGCGGGGAGTTGGGTGTGTGTGTGTGTGTGTGTGTGTGTGTGTGTGTGTGTGTGTGCGTGTAAGGTCATAGCATTACCCATAGATCGGTCATACGAGCTGTGAGCTCTCTTCCGGGAGGGAAATAGCTGTCGATCACGAGTCCAACACGTGATCCAAAGACCAAGATGAGTCAGGTGAATGAATCACACACACACACACACACACACACACACACACACACACACACACACACACACATCACGGGACCCCACGAGCGTAGCTCCCCTTCCCGTAAGATACAACTATGCAAATACACACACGCGCGCGAATACACAAACTCACATAGCTTCCGCTTGCATATATATATTTTGGCTTCAAGCTGATGTATTGACTTGTATGTATGTGTGGTAGTCTGGATATTGACACCTACAGCACAGGTAGAGAATACGGGTGGTGTTCGCCTGTTGTCGTCATCAGAGAGCGCGTCTTTCATCAGGAATTTCCACGAAGAAGCGCGTGAGGAAAACGCCTCTGAGGTGATTGGGTTCTACCCTATGGGGTCTTCGGTGAAGGATCATAAGGGGTCATGTGGCTTCTGAGCGTACATTCACCCCCCTTCCTCGCTCCCTCTCTCTTACTCTGTTTCTCTCTCTCTCTCTCTCTCTCTTACTTTCTCTCTCTCTCTCTCTTTCTTACTTTCTCTCTCTTACTTTCTCTCTCTCTCTCTCTCTCCCTCTCGCTCTCTCTCTCTCTGTTACTTTCTCTCTCTATTACTCTCTCTCTCTCTCTCTCTCTCTCTCTCTCACACACACACACACACACACACACACACACATACACACACACAAACACCTTCCTGTTGTGAGGTCATTTTGGCCTGGTTGACCTGTGGCTGACGACCTGAGTAACCTCGTTCATGGTGGTATGAAATAACATTTCTCTGCTCCCGTTCCTTCTCCTCCCACTCCCACTCCAACCACTCACTCCCACTTCTCCACTCCCACTCGGAATCGAAGTCTGGCATTCCACTCCCAACCTCATCAACTCTAAACTGATTCATTGTGGTCAGTGCCTCATTATTATTTTTTTTTTCTCAGAGTCGTGCTCAGTAACAAGCCCATTACTCCCAGCAAGTATTTTGTGTTATTTATGCGCTAGTTTGCGGTAAATGTACAGTAAATCTAGTTGAGGTTGGCTTATCTTATTTTCTGTAACAGTAATGTGGTAGTCATATTGCTTCTGTTGAAACTGGTGATTTAATCCGCGAGATGAACGAAACGGTAACTGCAAAGTATAATACCATAAAGACGGTCATTACCCTCCACTGAGTATGAATACGTCCTTACACGGAAGAAAGAACTACTGGCTGAGGGTAGCATCGTTCTCGGGATTTTTGGCTCGTCACCGAACTCTACCAAAGGGTCGTTTTGACTCGTTGATCCTTTCGACTGGGTCATGCGAGTCATCTCGTTCGTTAGAGAACGGGAAACCCACACACAGCATCCACGAGCCACCTATTCCCCTCCTGATGCTCGCTCTACCTCTCCCTTCTCACCTTCCGAGGAAGACTCCCTGACAAGGAAATCCTCGATACACACACACACCGAAGCGCTAAGAAAGAGCCATTGCCTGGACTAGAGGCTTGTGGCACTCCCTCGCGCCCCCCCTACCAGCTGGCCCCGCAGTGACGTCACGCCGAGAGGCCATGACGTCATGTCAGGACAGGGTCGTCGGGTGTGGGTCGGTCGTCGGGAACTCTCAACTCTCCCACCCCATCCGCGAACGCGCGCTGGGTCCGCCAAACTCGTCGCGACAACTTGGCTACTTCTCTCATGGGCGCCGCTTTCCCATCTCCCTCACGCGCGCGCACGCACACACACACACACACACACACACACACACACACACACACACACACACACACACACACACACACACACACACACACACACACACACACACACGTAGACTTAATCAACAACTAGAATTAACATTGTAGTACTACACACCTATTACTTAGTCTGCTGTTTTTGTCTAGTTTTTAAATGCTTGTTACTACGTCTTCTCACTGTCATAGTTTTATATTCTTTTAATCTTGTAGGATGTATATTTTCAGCAGAAATGCTGCTATACCCAATAAACCGTTGATTATTATTATTATCATTATTATTATTATTATTATTATTATTATTACACACACACACACACACACACACACACACACACACACACACACACACACACACACTCTTGATAGCACAGTTGGTAGAGTTCCTGGCTGTCACTACGGTGGTTCGGGTTCGAATCCCGACCAGGGCTGAAATAATTTCAGTATCGCTGAGCTGCGAGTCGTTACTCCAACTCTCGTGGGCGGGGAGTTGGGTGTGTGTGTGCGTGTAAGGTCACAACATTACCCATAGATCGGTCATATGAGCTCTGATCTCTCTTCCGGAAGGGAAATAGCTGTCGATCACGAGCCCAACACGTGATCTAAGACCATGGTGAATCTCATACACGCACACGCAATCTCAGTGTAAACTGATGTGAGGAATCGTGCTCCCTAACATACTTCTTTCAATGGGGAAATCCAGAGTGGATAAACAAAATAATGCTTATCCAATTCCTTACCAGCTGATCCCTGTGGGTATAGTGTGGGAGGCTGTAATATATGGACTCCCATATAGGGGTAAAGTAACCTGACAGGAGAACATTTCGTATTCAGTAGAGGCAAGGAAGAGCTCAGTGATTGCTATATTCGTGAGATTCAGGTTAAAGGGAAGTGTAAGAGCCTATTGACGTTCTGTTTATTGCACATGAACACGTGAACAGTATCGGGATTTGGTGGGGTAGTGAGGTCTATGCTTTTGAAAAAGATTGACGTAATTGGCACAGGTAAGTGGGTCTGCCCTACACCAGGTGCTAATTAGGGTTTGTGATGGTCGTTATCATGCAGCTCATTAAGTGCATCTGGATCGATTTGGGATGAGAGGGCAGTGAAGCACTCAGGACAATTTCCTCCTTGGTTTCTCCTTTCTTCGAAACGGTTGATGATCTTCTCGGTAAGACCTGAAGCGAGTACGTAGGACGAAATGAACAAATAATGTTGTGCTTTTTTTTAAATCATAAATAAAAAAAAAAAAAAATGCTGGAACGTGTTCGCAATGGATTGATCTGGAGAGGAAATGAAGAAGATCGGCAGCCACGCCCGTTCAATGTCGAATGGCAGTGTGGAGATATTTTGAAAGTCTCTTTCCAAAGCACAACACCTCCCAACCCCATCGTCAACCTCTCCCTTCCTCTTGTCATATGTGTTCTACTGTCGGCGGACGCCACGTGTATTCTCCTCGTATGTTTTCAAACGTAGGGTACTCTTTCGAAAAAGTCCCCTTCCACACGCTTTTTTCTTCGTAATACTTATGCTATTTAGAGCGCTGATTCCTCTGTATTTTCAGAATTCTCTCAGTCCTCTTTCCCCCCCTCGATAAACGTTGTCACTCACCTTCATACAACCATCCGTCCATTGTGCTCTTCTCAAAGATCTTTTGCAACCGTGCCTTTTTCCTCATGGACGTTACATTTCCTCTCTTATGCTATTCATCTGCGGGTTTTTTTATTTATTTCCTACACACGTTATCGACCGAG
>NC_134809.1:15293417-15330917 GCF_046742065.1 Oratosquilla oratoria
AAATTTGTGTCTAAACTCGTCGATCGTGAGGGTGACGAGGATACTTTGGGTGACTGTGGCAGTGACTTGGGTTAACATATCGATGAGGAATGATTGTGATTTAGGAGTGAGATGCAGTGGCGCTGTTTAGACGTAATGCGAAGCATACAAACCGTCCATCGACTCCACGAGGAAAATGCAGCGCAGAAAGAGCAGGAGGGAGAAGAGTCGGGTGCCACCACCCAGGCCAGGGTACAATGAACTCAGAGTTGCTGGGACGTGGGAGGTGCCAAGCTGGCTGTTGGGCGCATGGCAGAAATAGACTTCTTTCCCGGAAGGTCCCTTCCCCGGATTAGGATATTTTAAATCCGTTCCTTCCACAGCGCTTCGGTAGATGTCGTTGACGATCTGACGTTACGGTGGGCATTATAGGCCAGGTGATGTGATTGTCATTTGTTTTATATGTTCTTTTCTCTCTTTTTTTTTCGTAGTTTGCCAAAGGAGGTTATGTTAGGCTAGGTCAGTGCGGTACTGCCTAAGTCGGCCAAGGGACCCGTTGGGAAAGATTTCTATTCGTGATTGAACAACAGGAGGTGGACCAATAGATGCGCAAATTCGTGGAGAAAGACACTCAAGTTTATTGTGGAATGGAATGATATTTTAACAAAACCACGAAAAATCATCAACACCAGTTGGATAGCAGTCCATTTTGATGTCCCTTTTTCACCTTTTTTTCAGGATTTGAATACGTTATACCCTTATAGGTCGCAGTTTGGTCCTTTACTCTAAACAATTGTCAAGTGCATCAATGTAATTTTAAAATGAGCCCCTGACATTGACACCAACGTAGCGTTTCCTTTTATATTTGTTTTTCTTTTTTTACTTCAGCACTTTCAGCTTTTATAACAACGTTGATGTATCACTGTGGGCCTTATCTTATGACTGCAGTGAAGCGTGGGAGTTGGGGTGGTGGGAGGTGGGGGGTGACTGGAGGTGATGGGGGGGAAGTGGTTGTGTGTAAGAGATCTATGACCGACGTATAGATTCCTTCCAAACGAATTCGACCCTCATCTGACTCTTCTTGTCACACTTTCAGTCAGAGGCCACTGATCCCTCTTCTTCCGCCCTCCACTTCCGCCTTTGGGAGAACCGCAGGGCCGTCGACCCGCGCGGGTGGGTTTGTTGTGAAGAGGCGACCTCGCTCACACCGACCTCACTCCCGGCTCCCCGGCCGGCACTCCCGGCCGGGGCTCCCGGCCGCCTGGGTGGCTGGCCGGCTGGCTGGCTGGCTGGCTGGCTGGTGCAGTGAGACTGCGAGTGGCATAATACTCAGGTCGTCGACTCCTTCGTCTTACTCTCGTGACGTTTCTGTCCAAGTGCTGCTGTAGATAACCAGGCTGATGGGAGTCTTATGCAGTGGCTGATGTTCTTGAAGGGTGGAGATTGCTTTCTTTGAGAAGGGCAATGGCATGACTCGACTTAGTCCTGAATGACCTCTGTTTGTCCTTCATCGTCATCGTCATCATCATCATCATCATCATCATCATCATCATCATCATCATCATCGTCGTCATCATCATTATCATCATCATCATCACCATCATCATCAATCATCACCATCATCATCATCATCAACATCATCATCATCACCATCATCATCATCATCATCATCATCATCATCGTCATCATCATCATCATCATCAATCATCATCATCATCATCATCATCATCATCATCACCATCTTCACCATCATCATCAATCATTATCATCATCATCATCATCATCTTCATCATCATCATTATCATCACCATCATCATCATCATTATCATCACCATCATCACCATCATCATCATCATCAGCAGCAGCATTATCATCATCATTAACATCATCATTATCATCATCATCATCATCATCATCATCACCATCAGCAGCACCATCATCATCATCATCATCATCATCATCATCATCAACACCACCATCAAAATTATCATGATTATCATCATCAACACCACCACCATCATCAATATTATCATTACTATTATTATTATCATCATTATTATTGTACGAAGTTCGAGGGAGAGGTGTTGTCTTGTCTGCTTTGTTTCAAATCTATTTTTACGTGTTATTCCAAACTACTTTATGACAAAATGGCTGGATCACGTGGCACGAATTTTTCAACGAAGCGGAGCATTGAACTCTGTGTGACGTTGCTGCATTCTACAAGGAACTAGGCCAAGGTAAAGACGACGGAGAATGTGAACATAGCCATTGTCTTCACTTCTTCGCAATTTCTTCAATTTACTGCAAACTAGGGTCAAAACGACCTTTAACCTGTTTTTTCTTTTCAAATACCCAATGCGTACTGATAGCAAAACGGACGCTTTGACCTTGAGTCACTTTGTAAGTCCAAAATCAAGGTCACATATCTTTAGAGAGAGTTCATTCGAAAACAGTTATAGATAGAATTGTTTGCTATGTGACAGGAGGTCACATAATCATGGGTTTACGTGTTACATGAAGGCCTCTGACCTTGAGTGATGTCGAAAGTTAAAATTCAAGGTCACACAAGTTTAGAGCAGAGATAGCCGCGCCATAGGACCTTCACCTTGGGAGACCAATTCAGGAGTCGGCTCCACTAAAATAACTGTTGCTGCCGGGCGGAATTCACAGTGCCTAGTACCATAAATTACCATTATTATTATTGTTGTTATTATTATTATTATTATTATTATTATTATTATCATCATAAAAATTTTATTATTATTATTATAATTATTATCATAAAAATTTTATTATTATTATTATAATTATTATCACTATTATTAGCATTACTGTTATTATTACTATTATCATTATTATCATTATTATTATTATTATTATTATTATTATTATTAATACTGATATTGATGATCATAATAACAATAATAATAATAATAATAACAATGATAATAACAACAATAATAGTAATAATAATAATAGTGAAAATAATGATAATGGCGATGATGGTGATAATAATAACAACATTAACAAAACGACAACAACAGCATCATTGATGACAATGATGATATTGAGAATAAAAATAATACATATACCAAAAGGTGATTTCCCCCTTTGCAAGGCAGGGGGCCAGCCAAGTCATGCCGTCACCCCCTTCATCTATTCCACACCCACTTAACAACCAATTGTCTTCCCTATCATCATTACTTGAGGATGGAAAATAATCCCAGATCCATGCCCACTATCTGGGTCGGGAAATGCAGCATGGCATAGCATTACCCGAATAGGGCATAGCATATGAAGATGGTTTAAAACCAAAGCTTCACAACATGGCGACCTTTTCCCCTCGTCCACTCAAGAATTTGCGGCGGCGGCGGCGTTTTATCGTCCATTTACAACCACGCTACACTCACATGCATTTAATTCCTTCTCCTTTACACGCTCAACAGACCCTTGTACACAAAGCTCCCTTTACCCCCATTCATCCATCTCGTTTTCGGTCTTCCCCTTAGGTTCACTCATCCACCTCTGCCTTCCATACTCCATTTGCTAGTCTTTATTCACTCAGTCCTTTCGTTCCTCATATCACAACCTATCAGTCCTAGTAACCTCCAATCATAGCTTTTAAATACTTCATTTCAAACGCATTCTCGTTCTCGGTCCTCCCCTCAGGTTCACTCCATCCACCTCTGTCTTCCATACTCCATTTGCTAGTCTTTATTCACTTAGTCCTTTCGTTCCTCATATCACAATCTATCAGTCCTAGTAACCCCCAATCATAGCTTCTAAATACTTAATTTCAGACGCATTCAAATTCCTCCTTTCTGACTCTTTTACATTCTAAGTTTCTGATCCATACAGTGTGTGTGAACGGATGAAGAACTAACGCGGTCTGAAGTGAATTTGTTTTTGTCTGTTTTGTACGTTTCTTGTGTGAAGGAGGGGTAAGATGATGGGGTCTTTGTGCCTTGCTATATTGCTTCTGACTTGTACATTATGGCTTGGGAAAGGGGTGTCCCTTCATGCACGCGGATTTAAGATGGGAGACAATGAATAGGTTTTTGGATGTGAGAGGAAAGGGTATAGGGCGGGTCTGCATTAACCCAAGACATTCTTTTAAAAGGGGTAAGGGGGCTTTGTTAAATATATATGCATTGTTATTTATTATTAACATTATACATACATGCATACATACATACATATATATATGCATACATGCATACGTACGTAGTACATGTATACATTATTGTAAATATGTGCGTATATGTGTATATATACACACAAATGCGCACGTCACCCCTTTGCGTGAATGTGAAAATTTTGTAGAGTACAAAAATGTATACATTCGTGCATATTGCACACAGCCCTTATATATGATTATAAATTTTATGCAGTGTTATATATTCAATCTCTAGAGTTCAGAATAAATAAGAAAAAGTATTTGTATGTATACGTACCGGAGGTATAAAAGTACGTTTGTCACGTTTCGCGGGACAGCGGATGTGATTCAAATAGTGATGTGAAAGCGGAAGGAATTGAAATACGTTTCAGACGAAATCACGTAACGTCTCTAACGTATTCCTTTCGTGACGTCACAGGGTCGGTATTATGTAAACAAACACCAAAGGGCGCTCAAAGAAAGTACATATGTAATTCCTATAGAGACATATGTATGTGTATCGGCTCGTAGCAGATCGTGGTCCAATCTCTTTGAAAAATAGAAAACGTTGTGGTTTCTCCTATATCGGGTCTTAGTCGATCGTCGTGGACTCTTCGTATCTGACGGATAATCCCGTCACTTTTCAAATATCTACGTTCCTCGGTGATCCTCTACTACGCTCTGACAAATGACCCACAAAATGTATTAACCACAATCACTACCGTAAGTAGGAAATTACTCTACCTTCGCAGAAACTCAACTAAATAGTTATCTAAAAGTGAATGCTCCCAGTTATCTTCGGTAATCAGTGCACTCAATTATTGATTAAAGTATCCTCTCCAGTTCTCATTCTTCGTAGGTAATTGTGTGTAATTGAGTTTGTAAGAAAATGTTAGATAATGATAAGATTTTAATGCATAAATAAGATTTTATAATTATATGATAAATGTTAAATGTTCATGATATTCCTCCTCTGATTTGATATACCTGAAAACGAGTCATATTATTCTAGTTAATCTAGGAAAATATTACTCAAGTAATTAAGTCCTATGAGTGACATGGTAGCACACCCCACGCGCACGCACGCACACACACATATATATACACACTAAAAAAAAAAAAAAAAAAAATATATATATATATAATATATATATATATATATATATATATATATATGTGTGTGTGTGTGTGTGTGTGTACGTGTGTGTGTTTGTGTATATATATATATATATACATATATGTGTGTGTGTATGTATATATATATATATATATACATACACATGTATGTATTGTATGTATGCATACATGCATGCATATGTACGTTTGTGCGTGTGTGTGTGAATGCGAGCGTGTATGATTTACCGTAGTCTTGAATCCCATGCCGAACTCGAATAGACAATTATATACCTATTTTTGTGACACAGGACAGACCACAAATACGTCCCCTTTGTCCAAGGGGGGCAGTAACGGGTTACACGATTGTGAGGCTTTCCAAACCACCCTGAAAGGAGTGTGATCTTGGGCCTGAAAGTGTGGCAGTCCGCTACGCTAACCACCGCAGCAGAAGTCGTGTACACACGTGTGCGTGGGTGAGTGGGCGCGCCTTCCCCCCCCCCACCTCTCTCTCTCTCTCTCTCTCTCTCTCTCTCTCTCTCTCTCTCTCTCTCTCTCTCTCTCTCTCTCTCTCCCTCACTCTCTCACTCTCTCTCTCTCTCTCTCTCTCTCTCTCTCTCTCTCTCTCTCTCTCTCTCTCTACTTCTCTCTCTCTCTACTTCTCTCTCTCTCTCTCTACTTCTCTCTCTCTCTCTCTCTCCCTCTCTCTCTCTCTCTCTCTCTCTCTCTCTCTCTCTCTCTCTCTCTCTCTCTTGTGTGTTTGTGTGTGTGTGTACGTGCGTGCGTGCGTGTGCGCTCGTTCTTTGTGTGCTTGCGTTTATTTACCAAATTGCATTTACCTAAATATAGTATACAGATACAGAACCACGTTTGTGGGATCGAGCTTCTTGTATTCCATTTTTCATACCTCGTTTTTTTTTTTTTTTCGCTCTTTAATCTGATTCTTCGTCTCTGTGTGGATTATTTATCCAGAAAATTCTAGAATCTTCGTGGTTTTGACTTTTTTTTTTTTTTTTTTTTTTTTTTTTTTTTTTTTTTTTTAAAGTATTCCTGTCCTGCAAACATGTCTTGTTAATATTATTCTCACGACCTTGGGACGTCCTTCTTGCTCAGTTTTGTCTTGATTCCCTTCAATGACCTGAGTACCACGGTGAAGTCGCCTCTCTCTCTTGCTTCGTTTGATGGGAAGTCCAGTGCCTTCTCGACTGTGCAGATTGGATCTAATTTGGTCTGTTGTTGTTTTTTTATTCTCTCAAATCTGTTTATATCCTTCTCTTTGTAAGAAGACCGTACCACATATTGCAAACAAGGACGAATAAAGTTATTTATGGCGTATGTATTTTTCATCATCTCTTTATCATTGCTGTGGAAAGCAAGTTTTATGTTCAACAGTCTACATGTTTCACCATAAACCTATTTCTTGCATGTGTCTGTGGCCACGTGTCTGTGTGCGTCACCATGGTCTTGGACCACGTGCCGGACTCGTGATCGACATCCCACGAGAGTTGGAGTAACGACTCGCGGGGATTCGTACCCCGTAGTGGCTGCCGGGAACTCTACCAACTGCGTCGTCGGGTCGTGTGTGTGTGTGTGCGTTCGTGTGTGTGTGCGTGCGTGTGTGCACCGTGGAGGAACAAGCAACTTACACAATGTGAGAGGATTGTTGGGATGCCACGTACCAATGCACGTGACACTGGGCAGCAGCGACGTTGACGATACAAGGCTACGTCGATGTATTGATCGTTTGTATGCGTTCTTCTTGTGCCTGCGTGCGTGCGTGCGTACGTGTGCGCGCGTGTATGTATGTGTGTGTAGTGTGCGTGTATGTGTTTACACACGCGCGTGCGCGCTCACACACACACACACACACACACACACACACACACACACACACACACACACACACACACACACACACACACTCTCATATTCCCTTGCTCAAGGAGGAAAGTAACGGCTTGTTAGTGAACCTGTCAACTCCTCAGCAAAGCTCGATTCGGTGTGTGTGTGTGTGATTCACCATGGTCTTGGATCACGTGTTGGACTCGTGATCGACAGCTATTTTATTCCCGGAGAAGAGCTTGGAGCTCATATATGATCGATCTATGGGTAATGCTGTGACGCGCGCGTGCACACACACACACACACACACACACACACACACACACACACACACACATAACTACCCGCCCACGAGAGTTGGAGTAACGACTAACAGCGCAGCGATTCTAAAATTATTTCAGCCCTGGGCGGGATACGAAGCCGGACCTCCATAGTGGCAGCCGGGAACTCTACCAACTGCGCCATCGAGTCGTGTGTGTGTGTGTGTATGTGTGTGTGTGTGTAGGCGTGAGTCTCCTCCCGTACACACTCGATGCACGTGCCACCTTGTCGACGTCATCAGCTCACGTGGCCGAGCGAACGGACGGTGGGTGGGGTGTCGAAAGGAGGAGGGGAAGGAGTGAGGGGAAAAGAGGGGAGAGAGAACGTAGTGCGTAGGGCTCTGTGCTCTCCCTCCCCGGCGGGTCAAGGGGGACAGGGCAAGGGGAAATGTCGCCTCAAGGTTGATCACTGTGTTCGAGGCTTTGTTTATCCCCCAGATAACGAGAACCATTCCCGTGGTCCACTACGTGTCCTGTTACCGCGGTCCATTGTCTTTAGGCAATGTTGCCCTCGTGACCTTGTGGCCATTTGAGACAATGCAGACGGGGGCCTTGGCATTATACACGGGAGTGTTTTGGAGACAATGCATAATCCAAGACTTTATCCATCCTTTTTTTTCTCTATGTCGATGTGCAACTGCAGTGCCGCGTTAACATTGAGGATATTTTACCTGAGGTCGTGAAGGGGAGAGAACCCCCTGGAGGGTTGGTTGGGAAATGCTCCTTGTTTTCTTTTGATATTCGAGCCATTTACTTGCTTATGTTCTGCTTGGTGGCGATGTTACGTCGCGAGCTTCGGATGCAAGGACAAGCTCATCTCAAGGGCATCTGTATAAACAGCGGAGTCAACACGACTCCGAAAACAAGAGTTCATTTGGTATGAAATCCTTGAAAGTTTTACAGTCGTTATATGTACTGTTTCAGTGAGAGAGCGAAATAGAGAGAGGGAGAGAGAGAGGGAGAGAGAGAAAGAGAGAGGGTGGGTTTGAAATAGGGAGAGCATTCATATGGTTACAAATCTGGTAGCACGTGTCACAGCCGTATTCTTGAACGAATTTTTGGGGTCTGAAAATGAATGCTTATAAATATTAATTCATTATCAGCCACGTGTTCGGTTGGAAGGCAATCCAAAGTTCCTCCCCCCTCCCCCCCCAAAAAAAAGACGATTTTTTATTTTTTATTTTATTTTTTATAAGGAACCAAGTCATAGACAGGTGTAAGAGAGTTCCACAACCTCCCAGTGGGAGGAAAGAAAGAAAGAAAGAAAGAAAAAGAGAGCGTACCGAGTGACTTCCTGACCATGATTCTCAAAAAATATGTTGGTCTGTAGCTCCAAGGGAAGCCCTTGGCAGCAGCCATAGGAAGGTAACATGTGACATTGTCACGACGAAGCCACCTCGCATCTACCGAAGTTGTATCCATGCGATGACGATAACGATTGCAGTGGACCGAGAAGGCCGGGTAAGGTGGGGGTTGGTCCGCGAGCAAAACAAGTGCTATAACCGCGTCCGGTAATGAAGATTGCGATATCGTGCAGGTAGCTTTAGGTCAAGGCCGGGGACGTCGGGTCTATAATGCTGATGACGGTGTCTGCAGTCAGCTGATAACGGACTTCTTCTGCGGACTTCCGGATGTGGCACATTACACATACGCACTTAGGTATATGCATACATACTCCACATACATACATACATACATACATACTGCACATGCATACATATATCCATACATACATATATACATACATGCTGCACATACATACATACATACATACACACATACATATATACATACATACACACATACATATATACATACATACACATATACATATATACATACATATATACATACATACATACATACATACACACACATACATACAATCATACACACATACACATATGTATAAATACGAGTATATATATATATACACATATATACATACATACACACATACATATATACATACATACATGCATACATACATACATACATACACATATGTATAAATACGAGTATATATATATATATATATATATACACATATATACATACATACACACATACATATATACATACATACATACATACATACATACACACACACACACACACAATCATACACACATTCACATATGTATAAATACGAGTATATATATATATATATATATATATATATATATATATAATATATATATATATATATATATATATATATTTATATATATATAATATACATATCAAGCGCTTTTTCCCCCTTATAAGGCAGGTAGCCAAGTCAGAGGCACGTACTTATTCCCACCGATTTCAACCCCCTCCACCACCCTTTGTACCCCTTCCATCTCAGCTCCTCGTGGATGACGGGTCATCTTTGCATTCGTCAACTGCCCTGGGTCAAACGCAATGCAGCAATACAGAGATATATATATATATATATATATATATATATATATATATATATATATATATATATGTGTGTGTGTGTGTGTGTGTTCGCGCGTGTGAACTATGCAAATATATATTTAGGTGTTGCATTATTAGTTTTTGAAAACAAATCGCCGATTACAAATATCGAAAACCAAGATCCACTTGACTTAATTCATAATGTACCAGGTTAAAGTTCTGTCTACCGATTTCGGAAATTCAGTAAAGTTCAATTCGTTACCTTTATGACAATTAATGTGGCTGAATGTCTGTTTTAATGTAATTGAATGTAACAGGTCAATCTCTTGATCAGTGGTTCTTAAAGTTAATCGGCCATAATACCCCAAAGTTTAACTCCTAGTCAACTTGATAATCCCTCGCCAATAGTAGTCTACTGTTCCCGACATCTGACTTGATTTACTGTAAAGAGAAAGAGAGAGAGAGGGAGAGAGAGAGAACAGGATGGCTATGAACAAACAGCTGAATTCAAGGGACTTTTTATTTTCGTTTTCAGTAAATAAATTGATAAAATACAATTCTTACACAAAACTATCAATTCAGTATTTACTAGGATGCCTTTTTGAATGCCAACGAGAACCGAGTTCAATATCCCTTGGGGGGTATTGAGGCACTACTTTAAGAATACCTGCCCTAGATGGTGTAATCCCCATTAATATTTTTCTTGTGATAAAATTTTCGTGAGTATATTGTGGTTCGAATATAGAGGCGGTGCAAGGTGAATCCTCATTTTTTATTACTTTTATTATTATTATTATTATTATTATTATTATTATTATTATTTTTTTTTTTGTGATTGGCACGTTCATTCACCCCAAAGTCTCAACATCGCATCATCACGAGTGAAATTAAGAATATTACAAATTAAATTCATATGATCTATCGATTGTATTTCGACTATTCCCGTGCCTCCCACTTGGAAATGTTAGATTTTCATTTGACACGGATCGCGCCGCTCTGAATTTTGTTATGTAACTTAATATATTATTTGACGAAAATAGCATGTAACCGGATAAAATATTTTTATACGTGATGGACTCAAATTCGAAATGTACGTCAGAAATGTATCTAGAAAAAGCACAGTTTATTTTTGACGATTTTTTTTTCGACTAGTGTTATATGGGAGCTCACGTATAACATATTTACCATAGTTATTCCTGTATTACATATTCAGTGTCGATAGGATTATTCAAAATAGGATGAACCCTTTGGCATTTATAAGGGTATCTCTCAGCTGAATAAAAACATTATTTCACTGCCAATATCAGACTACACTGATTGAAATTAAGGTCTCTTAGCCTGAGTGCCGTTGATATTTCCAGGGGAAGCATTTGATAAAAAGATTTGTACATATGTGTAAGGAAGGTTGTCCTCACTCCTCCCTTCCTTACCTCTTCTTCTGGCCGTCCCACGACCTTACCGACCCGCAAATAGGGTCCCATGGGACACGCTTGCGCCCACCCGGCTGTGTTGGGTCAACAAAAGCTTCCTTGAGGCCCACGGATGGGACAAAGCCTCCTGGAAGAACTCACGTGCAGTACCATCATTGGTTCCAGCGATGACCAACCTGTACCTCGGCCAGCCACGTGAAAATGAACACTGGATTCGACCCGCAAATAGGGTCCCATGGGACACGCTTGCGCCCACCCGGCTGTGTTGGGTCAACAAAAGCTTCCTTGAGACCCACGGATGGGACAAAGCCTCCTGGAGGAACTCACATGCTGTACCATCATTGGTTCCAGCGATGACTAACCTGTACCTCGGCCAGCCACGTGAAAATGAACACTGGATTCTTTGGGGAACGCGAATACCATATTTGGTGACTCAACAGCAGCATGAGAACGTTTTGCGTCCGACTTCCCACGCATCAACTTTGTCCTTGCGCCAAATAAGAACGCGGGTCATGACTTGCCCGTGTAAATAAAGACCTGACGAACGCCGAAGACTTAGATCGCCTCGGAGCGTCACACTGCGAGCCTGGGTTGTTGCCTCATTGCTTTCTCACCTCCTTCTCACCCCTCGCAAGCAGATTAAGTTGGGACACAACTTGAAACACACAATCGTCGTTACTTTCCACGCCGTCTCTCTTTCCTCGCACTTAGAGCGAGCTATCATTAATTATTGACGCCAAACATTAATTTCTAAATGACCAAATATTCTCTCCATCACAGTTTGCTCTCAAACCAGCCTAACAACATGTTTATGCCATTCAAATGCATACGAACCTTCCCAAATGTATGTATATATATAAGACGCGGAGAAGAAACTTTTTAAACCATCATTTCGAACAATCAAATGTACGCTGAGAACAACTATAAGATGAACTGTAATATTTTCTGACCTGGAAGGTATTTTGTCAAGGGATTCAGTGTTGCAATATATCGACAGGCTGGGGACCTATCAGCCCATAATAAAGTCTGATGCAAGAAAAACAAATAAAACTTGTAAAAGAAGTAAAAACAATTAATGATACACGGTGCGTCTAGGTGTTTTATGAGTTGCAAGACAACTTATCACATAAAGCTGACAGGTTCTGTGTCGAATCTACAAAGATATTCCCCTTTCACAGCAGCAGCTAAGTCCCTAGGGTCTGATATATTGAACAGTTCCACAAGTGGGTAATATATTCCAGAAATCTCGAGACGGGAAGGTGTTTGCACAAAGCTCATACTATTTCGTACTGAAGACGATAGAGTAATCGTGATTGGGGGTTGTCTTCGAGGGCCAAGCTGCCTAGTGTAGGCCTTACGGAGCTGCCTAGTGTAGGCCTTACGGAACTGCCTAGTGTAAGCCTTATGGTCTCTTGCAGTCTCCTTCATTCTTATGTTCTTTTGTAACCTTGAAGTATCATAAAGTACAGATTAAGTGTTCTAGGGTCCCATGGTCATAAACGAAGAAGCTTAGCAACAGACGGAATAAAGTATTAAGTACCTTTTCGTATGTAAAGAGTTAGAGAAAGTAGGTGATCAGGTACCACTAGGAACTGGCGTGATAAGAGACAGACTAGTTTTGGAAGTAAAAATGTCCCAGGCTTTGACGAAGGTACAGTGGTTTGCCCTCCTAAGTACTATAGTGGCTGATGTCTTCTTGTAGGATCTACGGAGAACTGTGTTCGGTGCATTTTTCTCTCTCTGGATCGTGGTTTTACGACTTGAAAAAGTCGTTTACGAGGGACTTGGTCGTATCGTAAATGTACGACCTCAAATTATGCAATTCCTACAACTTTACAGAAGACGCCAGTCACCGGAGTATTTGAAAAAAAAAAAAAAATACAATGGCAGACAGCCGTAATGCATAATGTATTCTCGACTTCATCGTAATCCGTATTTTGTACATCATTGGCTCCCATTTATGGAGCCATTGGCTGCCTTTTCATTCTGGAGCAGATTATTTTAACCAATTCAGTCCAATGACATCATTCTTTTTTATTGTTGTTATTATTATTATTATTATTATTATTTATATATATATATATATATATATATATATGCTTTTTCCCTAGTACAGTCCTCAAACTCTGATCAAGCCTTTCGTGACCTGACACTAACATGAAGTGCTCCACACGTCTGGCGTCTTCAAGTTGATAATATGAGTGTCGTTGGCCCTCTGGGTGGCAAGGGAAATATCGTCAGCTGAATAAAATCAACTGCTGGCTGCTGCCAGAGTTGATATGGGAAACAACCCCACTGCAGAAACTCTAAATCGCCCAAAGATAGCTAAAATAAACACTGAAACGAGTAGAATTCGTGAGCTAATGAAACGCATTTTTGTCATGCCTCCGTTTGGCTACAGACTTGCTATGAAACCGTGCGATTACTCCCGTGTAGGATGCTGTATCATGGCACAACACAATACGCGTGGCGTATGCAGTATCATGGCACTGGGCGGGAGGCGAGGCATCTCGAGGGCAAAGGGGGCTCAGGCGGTCAGGGGGTACGGGATGAAATCGATGGTGTCCTGGCCCCGTGACTGTGCGGCCGTGAAACGCTGCTCGGGTCTTGGGGTACTTGTTCCCAAAGGTGCCTGGGTATAGGCGAGATAGCGAGGTACCGGTGGTATGGGTAGGACCATGTGGAGAGATAGATAATATGTGCTGGGTATAGTTTCATGCTGAGCTATATAGTAAGGGAGGTGAGTTTTACTGGGTTGAAAAAAAAGTGTCCTTTGTATGGAAGTATCTGGTCTTTGCAGTATGTTTTTTGCCACGGGGAGTATGAGTCCAGTAGCAGTTAACCGGTGATCATCCATTTGCCTTGTTAGAAATGTCAAAATGCCTTGTTCGATCCTAACTGCACCTAGGTTTAAAAATAATCTAAGTGAAAGTCTAAGAGACGAATCGTATGAGATATTACACCTAACTGTTTAGCAAGATTAAAAACATCCCTCACTATTTCAGGAAAGATTTTGGCTATGTTATTTAAAAAAAACGTGATGGAAGCATTTTTTAGAACTGATACTTCTTTCTGAACATTTGTCAGACCTCGTTCCTCAGCAGATCTCTTATGTGAGATTCCACAAGAAGAAGGATTCATCTTGGTAACAATGATGCGAGGAATTTTATCTATGAAGTATTTGCGAATACAATTTGGGTTTTATCCATCCTGTTGACAAAGTTCTTCAGATTTATTTATTCGTCACTTTATTCATTCGCTTATTCATTGATTCATTTATTCACTCATTCACTTATTTTCCAAAGTCTAAGCGTGATGTACAGTGGAGTAAAGTACACACTTTCCGGGTCAACAAGTGGATTGTTCTCATCATTTTACTTGTCTGCAACAAGTGAGGTACTCTTGGGAACACTCAAACCTGATCCATGTTTTCCTAAAGCTATGTAAATTTATCTTCGTTGCTGTTGCACAAATACACTTTTGTTAAGACAGAATGGTTTTATTGTTAGAGAACTGCTGAATGCAGAAATACATATCGATGTATTCTGGGTCAGGGTCATGCAATCTTGCTCCATTTTTAGAAACTGTGCAATGACTTCTATATCTAGACGGATATCCAACAGAACCTTGTGTAAAAACAACTTAACGTCGTGAGATTTTTCGTGTTTGCAGTATGGGCAACATCTACAGAATAAACTTTATTTTCTGCATGAAGGAGGACCGTTTTCTAATTGCCATTTTTTGAGTAGTGGGTAGACAGTACACAATTTCGTGGGTCAAGGTTATCAATTCGATGCTGCTAGGCGAGGCTTGTTATACCTGGTACCACTCATTATAAAGCGTATTCATCAATAACAGAAGGAAACAGAGAAGGTCTCCTCTGAATAAGATATTCAATAATTTTATTTCTCGAACTGTTTGAAACACATTCCCTTTCATATCGAGAGAGTACTTGGATGTATTAATTTGAAAATGACATGGCATCAGATGAATGTATATAATCATAGTACAATATTACTACCTTTTACTATTTCTGAAATGAAGTTTGAATAGTATCTATTACAAGCTGATCACATGATTGATGTTTTGTTTTATCCAGTATAGACATGCTGACTTTGGTTATCCTACTATCGTATACTCAAATAGATGTCCAATCATTAACTTTAGAGAAAAGTTAATTTTGTGCTTACACTTGTTCTCAACGAAGAGATACCAAAATGTACTTTACCAGACAAAAATTACACAACTCTTGAAGTATTTATTAACTTGTATTGGTTCAGATAAAGCTTGTTGATGCTGAGGATCTTTTCCATCGGGTATTCTGTACTCAGATTTTGCATTGCGAAGTGACAAAATGTAATTTGCTCAAACTTTGATCCTCTCAGATTAGCGTTGAAGAGGTAGATTTAGTGCTAATAGGTTATGCCAAATGTGTGTGGTCACTGTTTATATATGACTAATTTTTCAAGGAATTTATGTCCCTTCGCTTACATATTAATAGATAATTGATGGAATATATATACTTACTCTGTTGGTTGTCAGGCCGGACGGCCCTTCACCGCTTTCACTATGCCTCTCCAGATGGTTCTAGTCTCCGTCAATTCCTTCCAGTCTTCTCTTGGTGCCACCTTCTCCACGTCCTTCCTTACTCCATCCATTCATCTGTACCTGGGTCTCCCTAATGGTCGTCTGCCCTCTACCCCTCCTTCCATCACCTTCATATATATATACATATATATATATATATATATATATATATATATATATATATATATATATATATATAGAGAGAGAGAGAGAGAGAGAGAGAGAGGTAGCTATAGCATTTGAATGGAACATTCTCTCATCCCTTTTATCACTCCCATCAAACGTGTCTCTCTCAGCCTCCCACCTTTCCCCGCGGAAACCACGAGCCGAAGACGGCATCTTTTCCTATTCCCAACATTACTGCCTGTTCATCATCTCGATGTGGAGCCCCTCTAGCGGAATTCGTCGTCATCTGTCAATTCGTCTCCAACTCACTCGATCACGAACGAAAATATGCATAAGTCGATCTTACATATCGTGTCTTGGCCTTGAATTCGTCGATGTTGTTGTCCTGGATTAGATTTTCATCCAGGATGTTCCATAAGTGTGTGTGTGTTCCTGTGTGTTCGTGTGTGTGTGTGTGTGTGTGTGTGTGTGTGTGTGCGCGTGCTCGCGCGCAGAAGGGGGATTTAATTGGAGTCGTTCGGGAATGAAGAGGGGGAGTTGAAAGATGGGGTAGATAGCAGGGGGAGTGATCGATAGATGGGAACAGTAATTACTGTAGAAAGAGGAAGAGGGAGGGTGAGAGGAGTATATGCATATATATATATATATATATATATATATATATATATACATATATTTATACATATATATTTATATATATATATATTTATATATATATTCATATATATATATATATATATATATGTATATATATATATATATGCTAATAAGAACGCGGGTAGGTGTGTTCACTTATGCAAAGTAGACCACTTGGAAAAGAAACTAACGAAGCAGAGCGCTTCCGTATATACATCTTCATTGCAAAAAGTACTTTTTATACTGGATGTAATATACGAAAGCACTATGCTTCGTTAGTTTCTTTATCCAAGTGGTCTACTTTGCATATATATATATATATATATATATATATATATATATATATATATATATATATATATATATATATATATATATTTATTTATTTCCCGGTGCGTAACTCCCCACTGTATTTCCGGTGACGTCATGACGTCTCCCCCCCCCCTTGTGATATTTAAAATCTCTGGTTGGTCATACATCTTATCCGCCGTGATGGTTTTTGACAATATGTCAAAGAAAGGTTAGTTTAATGGCAACTGTTTCGAAATCGGGGAAGAGACCTATTGAGAAAGAATTCTAGTTTTGCCGCATACTGAGCTGCAGTTTGCGTCAGCCCTTCATCTCTCAACATAGGAAATGTTTCCTGTCGGGACTTGTAATACCGATATGCATGTATGGGTCATACAGTCCTCCAGGCTTAAAAAAAAATTAATACTAGAAGTATTTCTAATATTCTAACATATTTCCGAAATGCGTTTTCCCCCCTTTTTTTTAATTTCATGAATTTTTCAGGTTTTTATTAAAGAGAAGTATCTATGCTATACGTTTTTCCATGGCTTTCCGAGTTGACGTAAAAAGTAATACATCAAGATGATTAATCACCATCGCTATGTAAACTAAACATTACGGCATGTTCGAATAGCAGGTTTGCCATCGATATGATAATATTTAAAAAAAATTCAGACAAATATTTGGCGATACTTGTCCAATCTTAACCTAAACTAACCTGACCTAACCTAACCTAACCTAACCTAACTGGACTTAGCCTGACCTGACCTAACCTAAACAAAGGACACAAAGATCTCGGGGAAATGTCGGCGATGTCGTCGTCTTGATTTACCCAAACAGACAATGGACATCCGGTGGGATTTCACAGTCAAGCGGCCATTATTACGTACACACTAGTCTTGGATGACCTTGATAGTGATGCAGGAGAGAGCGAGAGAAAGAGAGAGAGAGAGAGAGAGGGGAGTGGGAGAGTCATAAAGAGAGGAGGGGAAGAGTCATAGAGAGAGGAGGGGAAGAGTCATAGAAAGGAGAGGGGGAAAGCCAAAGAGAGAGGAGAGGAATAGTTATAGAGAGAGAAGGGGGAAGAGTCATAGAGAGAGGAGTGGAAGAGTCATAGAGAGAGGAGGGGGAAATCATAGAGAGAGGAGGCGAAGAGTCATAGGGAAAGGAGGTGGAGAGTTATAGAAGAGAGGAGGGGGAGAGTTATAGAAGAGAGGAGGGGGAGAGTTATAGAAGAGAGGAGGGGGAGAGTTACAGAAGAAAGGAGGGGGAGAGTTATAGAAGAGAGGAGGGGGAGAGTTATAGAAGAAAGGAGGGGGAGAGTTATAGAAGAGAGGAAGGGAAGTGTTGTAGAGAGAGGAGGGGGAGAGTCATAGAGAGAGGAGGGGGAGAGTCATAGAGAGAGGAGGGGGGTAGTTATAGAGAGAGGAGGGGGAGAGTTATAGAGAGAGGAGGGGGAGAGGGTTAAAGCTGGGACCTAAAGTCGGAAGGTCGGGGCAGGGGGGAGGGGAGGAGCGGAGGAGAAGTGGAGGTGTGTCATTCTCAAGAGTGCCGCCAGCCTCCACGTGAGACGACGGAAGCGTCGTGGGGCTCGAAGGGACCGAGAAGCCATTGCCAGAGAGGCACAGACAAGGTCGCAAGGCACGTGTTAAAAGGATTAGAACTCAATGGAACATATGCTTTGGTTGCGTGGTGTCTGCGTTTTGGCTGTGCGCTGTGGACGGAAGAGGGGAGAGGGACGATGGGAGGACGGAAGGGGAACGAGGAAAATCGGGTAAATGGAATGGAAGAGGAAGGTAAAATGCATAAGGTGGGAGGTCGAGGTAGTGGTTGTGTTGTGATGTGAGAAGAAGTTGATAAATTATTGATGGGAAAAGTCGTTGGGTACTCGCAGAGGAAGGACGGGGGGAATTGATGGACGAAGGACAGTGGAGAAACGAAAGAAGGGGAATTGACGTTGCAAAAACTTCATCACGTTCCCCCTCACAGGCACACACATACACGCAGGCACACACATACACGCTCGCACACACACACGCACGCACACACATACACGCTCGCACACACACACGCACGCACACACATACACGCTCGCACACACACACGCACACACACACACACACACAAATCGTACACGCATACACAATCGCATACTCATACAGTTCTGCTGTTTCTACACCTAATCATCCGTCACCCTTGGGGGGGGGGGGGTCTAGATGCAACCTTTGCTCATTCGTGTCTTGTCTTTCGTGCAGCGGAACTGCATCAGGTGCCACCCTTCCAGCTGCAAACCGTCCGCGGGTAGAAACGATCATAATACCGAAACCATGAGACGATGATGATAATGATAGAGGTACAGTGTAAGAAAATATATAAAATAGAGTGAATGATAATGATAATTCGTAAAGATTATGGTAAAAGTGTAGGAAAAATGTCTCCTGAAAATTTCTGTAAAAGTTAAGGAGTTTTTTTAAATGTGGTAATGTACTCAGAGAATTGCAAATATTGCTTGCAGTCATAAAAGATATTTAGTGCAATAACTTATGGCAGTTTCGAATATAACCTAATGAAAAATGCTGTGCACAGTTTTACAGATGAAAATACTGTAATTTGAAATACAGTAATTACTCTCTTAGGAAATACAAAAAAAAAAAAAACGTTTTTTTTTTCACTTGAGCTAGAATGGAAATTAACTAGAGTTGATGTTGAGTGTTGATTATGGATAAACTGTGGAGGATTCTGAAAGGAACTCGAAGGGAAGGGAAATGTAAATGTAGCTTTATACCAGACATGTTTTCTGTCAGCTGATGTCAATGTCCAGAAGAACATTCTTTTTTTTGCACACACCTCGACTGCAATAGCCCTTGGAGGAGTCCGGAGGGCGAGCCCGCTGTACGACGGATATGCATACCATAGGGCAGGGGTTCTCATTAGGGGTGAAATTCACCCCCAGGGGGGAATTTTGGGTTTTCTGGGGGTGATTTGTGACCACAGTCAGCTTACGGGGTGAGGAAAGCAATTATAGGTTTTGGCCTATCTGGCCTGTCACCTGGGCTGGATTTATACTAATTTGGGGAAAATATATACTAATTTGGAAAAAATAAAAGGGTTTTTAGTAATATTTGCATATTATTTAGAATGCACTTTTGAAACAGACAATCTTGGAAAGGAGGGGGGGAATGACATTCTGGCAAATGGTGAAAGGGGTGAATGGGCCAAGTAAGGCTGAGAATCCCTGCCATAGGGAGAAGGCTGTACACCCGTCGGGGTGTCTCTATGTTGGATCTAGGATTAGAAAAGGCCCTCGAGCAGAATATCCTATTCCATGAAACTGTTGTTTCTTTTTCTAGTTCTATAGTTTCCATTGCAAGGTTACCTGTTCTTGAGGGTTTCTCTGAGGTTAAGATTTGACCTAACTCCTGCACTTGAATAAGTAGGAAATTAAAATGTTTTTTTTTTTTTTTTTTTTTTTTTTTTTTTTTTTTGTATCATCTTGTACTGGTCGGACACCATCTGAAGTCCACCCATTGGCCTTCGGGTTGGGGGAGTTTGATGAGAAGAGGAAACTGAGAAAAGAATGAGGAAGACACGGGTTCGTCTGTGACTACTACTACGCGGTTGAAAGACTTTCAACCTCAGTCTATGACTGTGCTATTGCAAACACCCAAATCCAAGATGTATCGGAACTATGGAAATATATCTTCGTATTTCATTAATGATTATATTTCTTGATATAGCAGTGATCTCTTGATAAAAGTGACATTTCTTTTGTCAACAAAGCTGTGTTAACGCAGCATCAAGGAAAGACATATTTGTATAATTTTTATATAAAGTGTGTCAGGTCTGGATGTCTGCATTAGTAACCACTTAGTCCCCAGTATGAGGCTAAGAGTGACACTCCCTGAAGGAGTTAAGAGTCCCTTTGGAAGCTTTTGAATATCCATATACTGTATGTATAAATATATATATATATATATATATATATATAGTGTGTGTGTGTGTGTGTGTGTGTGTGTGTGTGTGTGTGTGTGTGCGCGTGCGCGCGTGTATGTATGTATACGTACACGCACACACACACACACACACACACACACACACACCACAACACACACACACACACACACAAACAAACACAGTAATCTATTTTATTATTTTTTCACAAACCTGCCGACTCACACAACACAGAGTGGTTTTAACCTTATAAACATAATGGCATCTAAGACTGTCTTTGTCCTGTCTCAAGACTTCGTATCACGCTTATCTCGAGGTCGAGCCGGAGGCGACTCACGTTCTCGTGGCGCCGCTGAAGTGGCAACGCAGCGCAAGGGATGGCGTGGAGGTCAAGCAAGATACCCGGATGTCCAGTTGGGAAATCAAGTTATTTGGAGCTTTGCCTTTTTCCAGTTGTCGTATTTGGCCAGAGAGAGAGAGAGAGAGAGAGAGAGAGAGAGAGAGAGAGAGAGAGAGAGAGAGAGAGAGAGAGAGAGAGAAAAGAGAGAAATAAAGAATAGATTTTGGTGTGAATGAAGGACCCCTCCCCTCCAAAAAAAAAAGAGAGAGAGAGACAGAGAGAGAAGAGAATAAAGAATAGATTTCGATGTGAATGAAGGACCCCACCCAAAAGAGAGAGAGAGAGAGAGACATAGAGAGAAGAGAGAGAGAGAGAGAGAAAAATGTATTTTGGTGTGAATGAAGGACCAAAATGGGTATTCTCACATTTGTAACCAAGACTAGTATTTGGTCAATAGCGTTCCAACAAACACTGATATCTCCATCTGAACGCAGAACAGTCAGTGTCTCGAGGAGCACCAACAACACACAGGAATGGTCAGAGACATCGACACTGAGGGATTGAAGGCATTGCTAAACTTGTGGTCGCGAATGTTTACATGTCATTGGCTGTAAACACCAGAGAATGACCTTGACGTCATTGGAGGTCAAGATGCAGAGAGGCTCGTTTGGGCTGTTCAATTTAGCAAACGGCTTTTAGCGTACACACAAGCGTTGTCCCAGTACGGAATGGCTATGGGATATCAATTATCTGTCATGAGTTATGACTATCGAATGGCAGCAGAAAGGAAAGTAGTGGAAGACTTGTGAGTTGGAGATGGGCGCGTCGGGATCACAATTGCGCCTCAAAACTCTCTCCAAAGACTTCTGAGTCCTTTGGGATTTCCTTCCCAAGTGATCAAAATCGCTTGACTGTAAACGGAATAAGTATGTAAATCGAGTTCGGTACTAGAAGGCTTCAGCACCTCTGACGGAGTCTTAAAGACCCAAGACGGAATTGGCTCGGTACGTATCCGAAGCCTCTGGCTAGAATCATTGTTTCCTAGCCCTCCCGCAGCGGCAAAGAGGTCAGGCGTAGAGAGAGAGAGAGAGAGAGAGAGAGAGAACGCACGCGATCCAAGAGGAACAGGGAAAGGATAAATTGGGAAACTCCTTAACACCTCTCGTGTTCCGTGTATGTCATTCTTGAGCGCGTGCCTGATGGCGTGATTACATTATTGCACGTTATCAGAGGCTATGCCGCCAGTGGCTGTTACCGGACATTCCTTTTGTTCCACAAACCCCCGGACTTCAGGTTGGTATTCTTGAACATTACAGAACCCTTGGCGTTGCTCTATTACATAAGTTTCCGAAGACGCGTCCTTGTGATACGCAATCAATTGCACATATGCATGACTTCACATGCCGTTCAGTCTTTTGTATATTCTCATGAGAGGTATTAGTAACCCGTTTTGGCGGTCAGATGTCATACTGACCTCTAGAATAATGAGGTGGAGCAGCCCCAGTGGTGTTATGAACAAGGTCAAAATGCAGACCCTAGACACCAACACCGGCAAATAAAACATCCGAGGGATTCTGTGGTCGGTTGGTCTGTTGGTCCAAATGAGGGACAGAAATGGCAGATACAGACAAACGGGTAGGTTGGCAGGCGGACAGAAAGACAGACATATAGACGAATAGACAGACAGGAAGACAGACAGACGAACAGACAGACAGGAAGACAGACAGACAAATGGACTGAGAGAGTCGGCAAGCCGATGCAGTCACAAGCAGGTGGTGGGAGTCTGGCTTAAAGGTGACGTGTGTACAGCTGTGCATCGCTAGCGTTTGACGTGCACTGTCCGGGAACCCAAGGACACTGGCATCCATTCCCGGTGCACGGGACCGGGAATGTCTTCTGTAAACCCGTCTGAGTCCAGAAGCTTTTCTTCAGCTGAAGAAAATAGCTTCGGGGTGGCAGACAAAGCAGGCATACAGGTTGAGTTAGGTAATCAATGCGTTGAAGTAGCGTGTCTGTAAGGTACAGTTTGGCTGCGAACACAGCCGAACTCCTAAGGTAGAATAGAAGGGTGGGGAAGTTGAGGAACAAGAGGGAAATGTACAAGTAACAGGAAGGAAGGGAAGGAAAAGAGGTTATAGGGGACGGTAACGTTTGAAGGTAAGTGGGAGGTAAAAGAATAAGGGAGGACACTGCTGCAGGAGATGAGAAAGAGACAGCAAAATGGGAGCTGCAATGTGTTCATTTTAACTTGGCGGAAGTTTAGTAGGAATAGGAAATAACGTTATCAGGTACGGTTGCAAACGTGGCAACAGGCAAGAGGCACACATTCACGTCGAAAAAAAAAAAATCACTTAAATGTGAGAAGTGTAAACCGATGTCCAGCAACGTTAATGAAGCAAACTTCCGCTAATTGGAAAAAAAAAGAGAAAGAAAAGCAGGATTGTGTTTCTGTACAGAGTCCAACCACACACCTGGTCGCCGCAGAACCGTTGCCGGTGATCTGTGCTGGAAGAGGAAGAGGATCAACACGAGAAACGATAAGACCAACAGGGTAGATCGGTTAGATAAGAGAAAAGGCGTCAACTTTTGCGTCGTTAGCATCAGCCTCCTTCTTCGCGAAAATGGCACCTCACAGTCGACTCTCGTCTGTTGTTGAAATTCTTTCTCGCTAACGTTTGCAGGAATTACCTCTTCCTAGTTATCGAACAGTGGTGAAGAGCTTCATGAAACTGGTGTCTTCCGAGCAAAGATTCGATCTAACACGGTGATATCGATTTGGCCCACTCCGTCCGTTTGTACATTGTGTCCCTGACTGCCGACAGGCGGCTCCGGTGGACCGGGGGGAGAGGCCGCTCCGAGTCAGACGTGATCGAATCCACGTGTCCCTTCCCTCCCAGGGAATATTTCCAGGGATGGTCTGAAGAAGAGCAAAGGCACCAGAAGGAACACGCATATAGAGAAAGGCAACTTCAGGAAGGAACAAGAGTCTACAAATGGGAAGATAAAGACTTTTGGAGAAAGAGGAGGAAGAGGAAGAAGGAGAAGGTGGATGATGAGGAATAGGAGTTTTAGAAGTGAGAAATAACTAGTCTGTTGTTGTTGGTGGTGGGGGTAGTTGTTGTTGTTGTGGTGTTGGTGGTGGTAGTGGTGGTGGTAGGCAAGGACACCCTGGGACAACAGCACCAAGGTTATTGTGCCAACTTGAGAGGACTGCGATGGAGGAAGCTGATTTATTTATTCATTTCTTTGTTTATTTATCTATTTACTCATTTATCTGTTCTGTTTATTCACTCATTTATTTGTTTTCTTGATTTGCGACTGCAGCAGCATCCTGTGAATCGTGTAAAGGGTACACTCATGTTTATCGATATCACTGGAAATATAGCTTTCCGTCTTTGATGTTTAAGTCGGGGTTTTCATCTATTGAAAATAAACTCGAAAAGAGACACCAAAGAGGTTAATCGGAATAGGTTTAGCTTAATAAATCGCCTGGCAGCAACCAGGAAGGACATAAGAGCCTGACGTAGATAACAAATTGTTGATAAGTGTCCTTCCATACCCAATATGTAGAAAAATCTTCAAGGAGGCGGTGGGACCAAATGTCCACAGATCCAAAAGGTCCGTTAGAACAGCGTTTCTTAACCTTTTTCGACCTCAGCACCCCTTTTGGTCAGGCCTAAACAGTCCAGCCCCCCTACCATTGGCTAACGCCTGGTTAGTATAAAGATAAAGAAAAGACGTATGTGACCTTCCCCAGCACCCCCTGGGGATGCTATCACCCCAGGTTAAGAAACGCTGCGTTAGAAGGAAACCAATTCCAGAGGTTCAGAGCACCAAGTTCCACCCGTCCCCTTCCCCCCCCTCCGCCCTTCCACCCACCACCCACCCCTCCCAGTTCCTTCCCCGTCGGCCTATATGTACTCAGAGTGTTTGCCATATGTCTGTACTTGAAAAAGCTGTAACAAACGAAACGTCGTACCAATAAAGATTTCGATCTCACACGGTGTTGATTCTCGCAGCACGAAACTGCGTGGTAAGTACTGATCGACCACAAACAGCCAGAAGAAGGTGAAAGGAGGGAAGTAAATGTCTAAGAAGATGAAGCAGTTAGAACACATACATATGCGAAAACCTCAATCACCTAAGACGTGGGAAAGGGAGGATTAATCAAACAATACCTTTGAGTGGTTTTCTTGTCCTTTTGATCCATCCTTGTTCGACATGCAGGGAAACTTAGTGACGGTATTCTTGTCCCTTCCAGAGGGTGAGAAGGGGGGAAATCAAGTGGTAGAGGAAATGTTAAGAATGGAAGTGGGAGGTGTTTCTGGGTGTGGTCAGTAACTATGAGGAATCGAATGAGCAAAAGAGAAGACGAAGGCGGAAACTATGTGGTTCTTTGAAACGATAAAAGATGTCAAAGGTTTCCCTCTAGAATAAAAAAAAAAAAAAAAAAATCGAACGGGGAAAGTTCGTCGAGTGGACTCTATCCTGAGTCTATTGGGAACTACAGCACAGCATCCATTGACCTTGACCATAAAGGAGTTGAGGTGGAGCTAACACAAGTGATTATTCAGAAATGTTCTTGAACGAAGCCAGCTCGAGTCACGTGCAAGGGCCAAATGGCGGTTGGGGAGGCTTCTCTTGGCACGAGACGCTAACAGAGCTCTCTCCCAGTAAGGAATCTAAAATTCCGGAAGCTTCCCAATATTCGAAACCGTGACGACCTCCAAAACGAAAAACTATTTCTGGTTTCTGGAATTGTCTAAATTTTTATTCTTTTCTTCCGAATATCGGAGATATTTAATTTTTTTCTTTATTTAGAGATTTCTGATGGATATAATCATCAAATGCAGCCATGGAAACGTCAAGGATAGTGAGAGGACGCGTGTGGATGATTTTGGCGTTTAAGGATGTCCATTGCGTTCGGTTCTGTGGTATTGGGGAGAGAATTCAGACCTGCGAGCCTAAAGAGTGTGAGTAAGCTGATGGAAGAGAAGAGCAGACGTGGAAACAGACGGAGAGAGAATCTCAGTCGACTGCAGGAGGAAGAAACAGACGTAAAGACGAGGTTCCCGGGAAGTGGAAGCTTCTGACCTGCGTCTGCAGTACCGTAAAGTAAATTGCTAGAGGTGTGTGTGTGTGTGTGTGTGTGTGTGTGTGTGTGTGTGTGTGTGTGTGTGTGTGTGTGTGTGTGTGTGCGCGCGTGTGTGTGTGTGTGATTCACCATGGTCTTTGGATCACGTATTGGACTCGTTATCGACAGCTATTTCCCTCCCGGAAGAGAGCTCAGAGCTCGTATGACCGATCTATGGGTAATGCTGTGACCTTACACGCACACACACACACACACACCCTAACTCCCAGTCCACAAGAGTCGGAGTAACGACTCGATGCGCAGCGATACTGAAATTATATCAGCCCTAGCTCTGTGTGTGACTGTGTGTGTGTGTGTGTGTGTGCACCGAAATAGTGGACAGAGGTGACAAGGAGAAGAGGAAGTGAACGAAGAATAGACCAACAAAGGGAAAAATCTAGACTCTAGAGGAATAGTAAGACGAGTTAGAAACGGGATTAAAATGAACCAGGAAGGACTAAGAGGACATTGAGTTAATAATTTTATTATCTATCTCGACTTTTATGGTTGTTCTCTATGCAGAAAGACCATTTTGGTCACCTAATGAAGTCAAAATATTAGAATATGGATGTAGGTGTGGGTGACCAGGCTTCTGACTGGCTGCCAAACATGCTGGTTAGACAGACACGCACACACATGCACACACGCACACACACACACACACACACACACACACACACACACACACACACACACACGCACACATGTATGTATGTGTGTATACGGATTGGTAGATAGAAGTGGTCTACGAAGAACGACATGAGACGGAAGGGATAGCCAACAGAAACAGATGAGAAAGGGTAAAATGAAAGAGAGAGAGAGAGCTCACGCCAGGATATACTTAGCTTCGCCCAAAGGATCGTCATTAACTTGAAATGCCTGGGCAAGTGGCAGCTATCGGTAACCATATGAAATATTGGAGACAGGGCATAGGGAAGGGGAGAGAGAGAGAGGGATGAGAGAGAGGGAGAGAGAGAGCGCTGGGGGTAAAACAGGACACGAGCGAGGGGTAGAGTTAAAGTGAGATAGAAGAGAGCAAGGCGAGACAGTCGAGCGGAGGGGACATGGGGGAGAGGGGAAGGAGGGAGAGGAGGAGGAGGTGGTGGAGGAGGAGGAGGAGGAGGAGGGGTCAGGAGGGATGGTAGCGCGAAGGCTGAGACTGAGGGAAGGGCGTGGGGAAGAGTGAGGAAGAAGAACGAGGCCCACGTAGAGGGAGGCTGAGTAGAGATCACAAGGTCCACGACGATAAACAAAAGGAAGTAAATACGTGTGACGAGAGAAGAGGCGATGGAAGAAGAAGAGGAGGAGGGACGGGAAGAGAAGAGTCTGCAAGGAGTAAAAGGGGGAGGTTATGTAGATACAGAAGAGCAAACGGGAGAGGGGGGAAGAGTTTGAGAAGTAACGAAAAGGGAGGGAAAGTTAGAAAGACGGCAGGGAGATGCGGTAGGAAGGTGAGAGGAGGAGGCGGAGGAGGAGGAGGAGAGGAGGGGCTAGGAGAAGGGAGGAGAGGAGAGAGAGAGAGGGGAGAAAAGGATGAACGAGAGTGGAGGCGAGGCGAGGCGAGGCGAGGCGAGGCCGCGAGGGCCATCGGGTGCAGTATAGTGTAGTGTGGTGCGGTGCCGAGCGAGCGAGCGAGCGCGCACGACGAACCAACTCGGGTACGGATCCGGCTTCAAGGCCAAGGTCATTGTCTGACCTTCTGCGCTCCGCCTCCACCTTCAGCTGTGACGTCTCCTTCCGCCCCTCGAGCCTAGTGTGTACTGCCCCGTCCCTTGACTTGTCCCTCTCCCTCCTGCCAACTCCCTGACACCAGCACCAACGTCCTCCTCCTACTGCGTCCACGGTGCGCCGCAAGGACTTCTTCGACTTCTTCGTCTCTGTGACGCCGTTCCAGCCTGGCCGGGCGAACTCTGGACTTCGGGGGTTATGTAGTTATCCCCCCCCACCCCCACCCCACTCCCCAACACCCGAAGAGCACTTCGGGCGCCATTTTGTGTGGACGACTGGGCTTCCCTGCCGTTAGCTGAATGAATGGTTTCTGGGCTGATGTCCTCCACCCAACGTAAGCCACGACTATCGCTAAGTCACTGTTTACTTAATCTTGCGGTTTTTTTTTTTTTTGTCTCCTCCTCCTCCTCCTCCTCCTCCTCCTCCTCGTCCTCCTCCTCCTCCTTCTCCTCCTTTTCCTCTTCCCCGTTTTTCTTCTTTCTCCTTTCTTCTCCGACTTGTTCTCCTTGCTCTTCTCTTCTCTTCCCTCCTCTTCCTCTTCCTCTTCTTTGCGAATAACAACTCTACGGAGACGATCTATCCACCCTTACCTTCATCCACTCGAACCTCGACCTCCTCCTCGTCCTCCTCTTCCTCCTCCTCCTCCCCTCCTCCTCCCCCTCCTCCTCTTCCTCCACCTCCCGTGGCAGCTCTAACAACTGTACGGAGACGATCGATCCTCCCACACCTCTCACCTCCTCCTCCTCCACCTCCTCCTCCTCCTCCTCCTCCTCCTCCCCCTCCTCTCCTTCTCCTCCTTTCCCTTCTTATCCCCCTTCGCTTCCTCCTTATTTTCCTCCTATTTATACTTTTTTTCCTCCTTCTTTCCTACTTCTTCATCCGTTCATCCATCATACGTGATTCCTCGTTCTTTGTCTCCTTTTCCTCAGGTCTTACTTCTCTTCTCATTCTTCTTCCTTTTCTTCTTTTTCTACCTCACGTCTTCATGTTCCTTTTCCCACCCCAGCCTCCTCCTCCACTTCCTCCTCCTCCTCCTCCTCTTCTTTTTACCTCCTCACCACCCTACTTATACAGACGAATACCACCTGTCCCTGAACAAGAGCAGAGGAGGATGAGAAAAAATGTCTCTTGTCGACATGTTCCTCCTTTGTAATCCTTTGTAAACAACTCCCAAGTACCATGGCACCTCCCTGACTTGGAGCCATCATCTCATAAACCATTCCCGTGGTTTATGAATCCATTCCTTGTATCCACTGTCCTCTCCCGAATATTATTTTCCTTCTACTCGCGAGTTGATCTATGCAACCCTCACCCTTCCACCACCATCACGGGTCAACACCCTCCTTCTCGCATGTCGTTCTTCCTCGTATCTCACAACGTTTGGCATTTTCTCACCCCTGATGTAAGACAGGCACCTCTCCCCACCGGGAGCATTATCCTCTTCCTCAGCTTGCATTCCTTCTCCTCTTATCACCCAACGTGCAAGCTACCACATCCAGTGTGATTTGTCATCACAGTTTGAACAGGACGCTTGTTACTGTTATTGTTATTCGTGTATCTGATAGGGCGACGGAGGTCTGAGTTCAAGGACCCCGGAGTGACCTTGGGAGGGACCTTGGAATGTGAGGATCATGTGGAGTTCCCCCGCGGACGAGCATTGGATGGTCGATTGATATCCACTTCACAATCGTCTTGTTACCGTTTTGGACATCGGTAACCCAGATGGAGATTGGGGGAAAAAGGTTTCGTTTTCCTACCCACTTACGTACTTGTGTGTACAATTTATACAACTGCATGTGAGCTCACGCACATGCGTGCGCATGTACGTATGTGTTTGTGTGTGCATTTAGGTACGATAGTTGTGTTTACCTAGGTTTACTGGAAACGTTCACTTGAAAAGAATTATATTTATCGCATTTTGGTATTATTATTATTATTATTTTTTTTTTTTTTTTTTTTTTTTTTTTTTTTTTTACACCCATTCATTGTTTTGGATATCCTGAATACTCGGATGACGTCATCCACTTACATATGAATATTGATAACTTTGTAATATTTAACTAGTTAAGTTAGCTATACTAAGATACTCTTTGGGGCTTTCTCTCTTAGAAAGCTCGAGAATCTTCCAGCTTTGGTTGGAGTTTCTGTACGGGGGTGCGACACACTGGCATTCTAAGAATTTTCAACCAAAGGTGAAAGAGAAACCACAAAGTGAAAGAAGAGGAATGTGGGAAGTAGTTTCCGCGGAAAAGCACATCTAAGCTTGGTTGTCACCTCCCCCCTTTTGGCATGCAACGCCTCGTTTTCATTCCGTATATACTTGTTTATGCGGCCACGTTCCCTTGTGTTTCTGTTAGGTAACCGTGTCGTGTGAGCAATGACAATGCGAGGTTCAAGTGTTTGCATAAATATTTCTGCGCGTTTTGTGGGTGTGGCCACGAGTGTTGTATATGTTTTGTTTCTTTTCTCTGTGCAAGTATTCGGAAATTCTTTGCGTTTGGTTGTGTGCCGAAGTATGTGTATGTGAATTTGTTAATGTATGGTAGTCGTGTATGTATTAGTAGAATACTTGTGTGTTCATCTGTGATTTAATGTGTTGTCCTCAGTCGGCACTGTCAACTGGGAAGTTAGATCTTGCATAATGGCGTTTACAAACCACATACTTTGTCGCTCCCCCAAAAAATGGATAAATAAATAAATGAATAGAATAACAACTTCAGCACAGGGTTCTGTCCTTAGTTGAATAAATTTGTGTGGCGTTAGCCTTAACAAAATCTACACAGGGTGTCATCAAAGCGAGGAGATTAATAGTAGCGTTGTCGAGTGCTTAGTAGTGTTGCTCATGAACATAAGCACACACTGATGACAAGGAACGTGGACCTTAGTGGTCAAGGACACTACTATACATATCTTAAGTGGGCGAGACCCTGAATCGTACGTGCTGTTTATCAAGAGGCCAATACAGAATAGGTATTTATTAACAATAAATAAGTAATCTTATCAGTACTGACCGTATCAGTTTCATGCCGGGTATTCTAGAAAGATGTCAAGAGGATTCTTGTTTGATATCGAAAGCAAAGTCTACCGAAGTAAGATCGCGTTCATGTAACAGAGGCGTTGGCAGCATCGTTTCGAATGTGATATTGACTGTGTGAAGGCTCCTTCAGCTGTCTCCCTATAGACACTTGATATGATTTATCTGTTGAACGGGACGTGGCCGGATTCTTTGAAATTCTTCGGATTCCCCCAGCCGTTTTCCTGCCTTGATACACTTACGTAAGACATGCAGCGGCCGCAACTTGCCTTATAAGGCGGGTGGGCGAGCAAGCGCCAACTTCAGAAGAGGGACCCACCCACTCACACTCCCTCACCCTCCCACCTCCTGTTACTTCGGGGGTAGCTGTGTGGCGCCAAACGTCCTTCTACGCTGTGGAGAGGAAATTGCTTCGAAGAAACACAAGCGGACAACGGGTTTGTCCTCTGAGTCATCAAGCAAACGGCCCTGACTTGAGGACCCACCGGGAAGACACTGTGCCGTGCCATACCGTACCGTGAACTTCTGAGATCCTTTGACTGACGGACGCTTTCTTCAGTTGAACACACTCTCCTGTTGGCTGCCTAAAATACATGTATATATAATTCGTCATTGGTGTACAGGGGTTATTAGAGATCGACGACATCTTCTGACATTATTGTTTTCGTTGTATGAGTGTACTGGAATAATGTTATTCGCTTCTAGAAGGAGTTCGCCCTTACGTCATCAAAAAGACCAGAGTTATGTTATGTGGCCGCTTAATTCAGTGTTTATTTATTGATGGCCCTAACGCCGGGAACCGCAATTAGTGGTTCTCTAAGATGAACGTCATCTCCCTCCCTCCCGTCTTCAGAACCCATAACCCCTTTCAAGTCCATCTGGAAGTGAGTGCAACCCCATGGGGCTGGCGTTTGGTCCCCGGACCGGGTTCTAGATAGTTATGTATTAATTTTAATTACGTTTCCTGCAATATGAGTCATTGCAAACCAACGTGAGTCATTTGATTCCAGTCTTGCATACAAAGCTTTGAGATTTGATGTGTGTATCAGAACGTCTGGTAATATGCGTTGGTTTCGTGTTTCCGTAGTTCGCCTCTGCATAACAACAACGGTGGTTAGCCTCACTCATTCCTCTCTTCTCATTCTCATGTCTTCCTTTTTTATCACTTTATTTCAAAGAGAAAAAAGAAAAGAAAAATAAACTAACAAATAGGCAGATAACTGAATTAATAGATACATGGATTAATGCCACTAGAGAACCATTCCGAAAAGAAAACGAAGAGCATATATGTAATTGATTAATAAAAAAAAAGTTATTTGGATTTTATATAGTAAAAAAATGTATAGTAAAAAGAGTTAAGGATGGCAACTACCGTATGCACGACACACACACACACACACACACACACACACACACACACACACACACACACACACACACACACACACACACACACACACACACACACACACACACACACACACACACACACACACACACGGCGCAGTGGTAGCGTTCGCAACTGTTAACTCAGCGGGCCGGGTTCGAATCCAGTCCGCCCAGGGCTGAAATAATTTCAGTACCGCTGCGCTGTGAGTCGTTACTCCAACTCTCGTGGGTGGGGAGTTGGGTGTGTGTGTGCGTGTAAGGTCACAGCATTACCCATAGATCGGTCATATATGAGCTCTGAGCTCTCTTCCGGGAGGGAAATAGCTGTCGATTACGAGTCCAACACGTGATCCAAGACCATGGTGAATCACACACACACACACACACACACACACACACACACACACACACACACACACACACACACACACACACACACACACACACACACACACACACACACACAGAATCCACCCAAAGGCGCCTCTCTCTTCATACGAGGAATTAAAACTGTGGCCTTGTATTCATCCCAAGCATGTATCACGTGACTACTGTCTCACCGAGAAGTATATATTTAATATAGACATTATTATTCATTTGCCTGTTAGGTTTTCTAATTAAAACGTGTCTATTTCGACGTTTTCTGATCCCAGATGTATGTGAGCGCTTCTTAAAAAGAAGAAAAAAATAGAGGTCTGAAAAATAAGACTGAAACATCGCTTTCTTTCCTACACCATTCTTCTTATGTCATAAATTGGTTATAACTTGGGAATAACATTATCAGTACCATCGGGTTTAATGTAAATCGTATTTTAAAACCTAACGAACAAAAATTGATATGATAATATTGTACTTGTATCACCGTACATAAAAAGGCATTTATGAATAATAAGACCTTGAATTGGCCCTCAAGGATAAGAGTTTTAAGAGTTTAGTCTCTGAGGGGGAAAAACTCTTTCTTATCACACAAATACTCAATCTAATAAAAACGTTTAACATCTGAAGGTGATGAAGTGTAGCTTGCGTGATAAGTTGTTATTTACGAAAGCGCGTCAGGGTCGTCTAAAACACAGCCATTTTAAAATTGGAAGGATTTTTCGTCCTTGTATACTGGTTTCAAGTAATTTATTTATCTATTCATTTATTTATCTCTTATTTATTTATCTATTTATTTATTTATCTCCTTATTTATATATTTATCTTTTTATAAATTATTTGTCTGCGTTACCAGATCATTCTCTCTTTGAATTTCCTTTGTAACGAACCACTAAGTCATAATATTAAGGAATATAAATTTCATAATGAATGGAATTCCGAAATTCAATTGAGAGGAATAATATATTTATACCTGAGCAAACGTGTATTTAGATTTCTTCTTTGTCCACATACGACATGGAACAATAAGTATTTAGTTAGATCTAGGACGAGGAAGATTTAAAGCTTTTGTAAGATGCTCACGATAATGCCGACGCTCTCAGAAAGGCACCGAATCAACGAATTATTCAGAACATTTTTCACAAGTGTTGATTACTTATACACTCGCTCTATCTACCCCAAGGTGATTTTATACAATCGAGAGAAACAGCCACGTTGTATTAAACATCAATTCCTTCCCCTAAATTTCTTTGCCTAGACAAAATAGATTGTGTGTCATTGTGACAAACGGAAATAAGTTCCATCGCAAGGACTGCTAAAGGCTATCGTCTTCGCTCCAGAAATAAGCAGTCGATAAAGCAAAGGTTCGAGTCCTTGCGGTGGATTTTATTTACTAAATAGACTGAGCAAGAGATAGAGAGGGAATGATGTGAGGAACTATGGTAATTTATTACGTCTGCTGTACACTGATCTTATCATTTCTGATCCGCCTTATGTGTAAGCTCAGCCCAGGGAAGGATTTTTGTGCTGAAAAAGTTATATATAATTCCTTTCACGTTTTGTCTCAGCCCCAACACGTGTTCCGGGCTGCTCTGACGCACGTGATGATGTGGATTAACGTCACAAAGTTCCCCCTAACGGCAGGCAAGGACGGTGCCCCTCTCAGAGAACTTTGTAGCGTGGAATTTAATGAACCATGCCCTTAGTTCTACTTCACCGGTGGCAGGATTCGAACCGCCATCACCTCGACCTTCGCCGCAAGTAACGACGCACTAACCCGCTCGGATCAAACTACCGTAGAGTGGTACAAAGAGAAGTATTGTCCCTCTCAGGGATAGGCAGATCCTGCAGCGGATCATTAAGACTGAACTCGTAAGTTTTCTTGTATTGACTTATGTGTATTGATTATATGATTGGCTGTCACGTGGTTCCTATGTTTAGCTTACACACACACACACACACACACACACACACACACACACACACACACACACACACACACACACACACACAATGTACGTACATAACATACGTTCGTACGTACATACATACATACAGACCTTTCGTTCCCGGGGCTCCGTAAACCCGCCTGGCATTAATCCAGAATCCAGAACCTAATCCTGGAAGGCCCGTCTGGACCCAAAGGATTGAGGGCGTCCATCTCTACCCCTACATGACTGGAATGGCGAACGTAAAATAACGTTGAGACCTCATTGGCATGCGGTGAGGTCCGATACGTCGTGTTGCATTCGTGTTTTTTTTTTTTTTTTTTTTTTTTTTTTTTTTTTTTTTTTTTTTGTCTATCACAGCTGTTGTGATGCCATGGTTCACAAACACGGGTAAATATAGGTAAATTCTCAGTCAAATGTCCTGACACACCCAAAGTATTCGATCTACGAGTATATCTGCACAAGAAGACACAATGTGCTGTGAAGATGAAGAATGTATAGAATATATACGTGGAATAATTAATGATGAAAACCAAATTTGTATGGCAATATCCTTAGGAAATTTAAGGAATTTCGTTCATGATTTAAGGAGAACAATAGAAATAAGGATGTAAGCTGAAAATTATAAACATTATCTTTTGAGAGTTTTGCCTTTCTCCTGTCTTTCAGCGTTATTCCTATCACTGATCAACCCCATTCCTCCCTATTGAATCATTAACTTTGTCTCCATAGCCTTCGTCAAGTTTTAACTCTCACATCCGTAGATCATAGCTTGGACTGTGCACTGATTGTAAACTTTCTGTTTCAAATAAGGAACGTCTCATGATGTTCTTATATTTACCAAATATTTTCCAACCAAATGTGTCATACCTATTTATGTCGTTTCCATAATCTCTAGTTAGTTTTGTCATCGGGCCTAAATAAGTATACTCTTCCTACATCAATTATCATTTGTTTGCTTTGAGCTTTCGAGTTGAACATTACTTTGGTTATACTTTTATTCATCTTTAAACTTTCTTTGAAGGTTTCGTTATCCAAATCAATCGGTCTATCTTGCAAGTCTTCTGGTATTTATGAAATGAGATATCATCTACAAATATAAAGTTATTAAGATACCATTAACTTTTAAATCTTTCCTTTCCCAACTCGATTCTAAAAATCTTTTCCAAACAAGGTGTCAACAGCTTGGGTGACATTGTCGTCTTCGTCGGCATCTATCTCTTCTGTGTATCTCTATGTAATCGAATGACAGTAGTACCTTTTGCGTAGATGTTTTCTGTAACTTTTACGTTGTATTCGTTTGCGTCCTGCTTACGTATAGAGCAGTAGACCTCAATTTAGTGTCCGTGACCTCTTGGGGGACCATAGAGTTTCAAAAGAGGGGCCACGATTCGGAAACTAGTGGTTGTTAGTGGATGCACAGCGATTAACTTAAGTGATGAAGTGGTCTCATGCAGGCTAAAGAACAGCAGCGCATAAGTGTGGAGTACATGAAAAATCGTGTTGAGAACCACTGGTACAGATTTTAGCGTTGCCATTTCAAAAGCAGGGCCACAAGAAGATTGTTAGTGGATGTACAGCGATTAACTTTAGTGATGAAGTGGTGTAGTGGATTCCAAAGTACAGCAATACATAAGTGTCGAGTACATGAAAAATCGTGTTGAGAACCACTGGTATAGAGTTTAGCGTTGCCATTTCAAAAGCATGGCCACAAGAAGGAAACTAATGGTTGTTAGTAGATGCACAGCGATTAACTTTAGTGATGAAGTGGTGTCATTTGTTTTACCGTGTCGAAGTACCACAACGAAATATGTCACTGGAACCGGTTGGTACCGGATGAGGTGTTCTGTGACCCATGAAGGTGAACAAAACATCGACTCGAGTCATCAACAGTACGCCGTCGATGTTGTCGACATTCTTACTCCAATTCCCTCTCACGTCTCTGTGTTAACGACGCTTTCGATTCAAGATAAAATGAAGTGGAAAAAATAATGTAAATAGAATAGATAGGGTAAATAGAACAAATGAGAGAGGTAGAATAGATAAAATAGAATAAGATAAATAGATCGTGACGAAGCGCTAACAATGTAACGACGGTATTATCAAAGAATTTGAAATAACTTGCGAAGTTAAAATTCGCCAAGTTTCCGCGCGTAAAACTTAGGAAAAATTTCCCCCCCCTTGAAATTTCTGTTTGCAACTTCGAAAACTTTGGCTATAAATTATTTTTAGCTCGGAAAGCCACTCGTAAAGTGCTCAAAAGCCGAGAGTGGCCACGGAGGGCAATCCTTTATAAGTAACTTTTCAGTCACAATCAACGTTTGCTGCGATGACGGTAGTCCCTCTCGTCGCCAGAAGATTTTATTTCTCTCAAGACAGAATCCTTGTGTCAACAAGAGCGGCTGTCTTAAAGAACCTCCATAGATTCTTGAAGCTCTTCGTAGTCTTCGTTCTAGCTGTAGCTAGATAGTTGTCATCGACTGTTGGAGTTGGGACTAACCTACTCTGTCCAGGGATGCAAATGGGGCAGTCACAAGTACGCGACCTCTCTTGGTAGTTAGTTCCTTTGGCAAGTGGTTGGTCACATCAACTGCAGTGTGCATTTACGAATAATACAGGATATCACTTGAATACAAATATGTGTGTATGTGTGTGTGTGATTGCCCGCGTATGTACATGTGTATGTGTGCGTACGTGTGTGCATGTGTGTGGGTGTA
>NC_134809.1:15335917-15338417 GCF_046742065.1 Oratosquilla oratoria
AGATTCCCTGGATAGCTTAATGAGAAGGATTAAGAACCTTTAGTCTATGGGGATTATAATGACGAATTTTTAAGATTCTAAAGGGAATTGATAACATCGTTTTTACGATTCTAAAGGGAATTGGCAACATCGTTTTTAAGATTCTAAAGGGAATTGACAATATCGTTATTTAGATTCTAAAGGGAATTGACAACATCGTTTGTAAGATTCTAAAGGGAATTGACAATATCGTTTTTTAGATTCTAAAGGGAATTGACAATATCGTGTTTAAGATTCTAAAGGGCATTGACAACATCGTCTTTAAATTTCTGAAGGGAATTGACAACATCGTCTTTAAGATTCTGAAGGGAATTGACAACATCGTTTTTAAGATTCTAAAGGGAATTGCCACCAGTTATAATCACCTTAAACCGAGGATAGGATCAGGACAACTTCGCTAACGACGTCTGCATGACCGTGTGAACCGGAAGTGAGTTGGATCTGCGTGGCGTCGTTTCGCGCACCTGAAGGAGGACCGGACGACGAGGGGTCTCGCGTGGGACAACGGGCAGCGAGATGAAACGTCCTTCTGTCGGTATTCGCCGTGGACGGCGTCGAATAGTGTGAGAGAGAAATCTGCGTTTGTCGAAGGCGAAGATATAGTAAGTGTGATTACAGTAGAGGGTATAGAATAACTTCCATTTCTAAGTACTTTAGTGGTTTGTGTTTTCTACAATGGCTGTAGGAAGTGCAGGTGTCTTGATCGTAGATTTACGACGTGGATGGACCTTTTACGACTTAGAAGACTTACAATTATCGTAGATCTTCGATGTAGATAAATACAATTCATACAATAGAGCAGATAATTCCCGCCACTTTAGGACGTAGCAGTGAGGACAAATATACACACGCTTCAAGAAATATCGCGCGGAGTTTGTACGAAACAATGTGAAAATGAATCTTTAAACGAGGGGGTTGTGAGATATACGTAACGGCCCAATGTTATGGTAGTATAACTGATTTCCCTGCCTTATGTTTTTTTTCCACATATCTATTACCGACGATACAGTTTTCCATATCTAAAGAAGTTTTTTGGCAAAGTACCACGTGATACATTTTGGAACGTGTACACACATAAGAGACATACAAAACGCACACAGCTATTGGATTTTCCAACAAATTGAGGGATCTTCTGGGAAGACAGCAAATGTATACGTATGGAATGTTTACTATACTATAGTACTTAGAAGTGGAGGCAACTGTATGTAAAGTTCATGGATTAAGGACGTGATGATCACTTTTTTTTTCTGACACTGAAGAATCATGTCAGTGTTGTTACCAATTTTCATTCTTGATACTTGAAAGCCTTTTGCGGTCTCTGAAGAAAATTAAAATAATTGTATGACATGAGCCAGGAAGACGCGGGCGCACGCACACACACACACACACACACACACACACACACACACACACACACACACACACACACACACACACACACACACACACACACACACACATGCACATGGTTATTGTCCACTTCATCTGTCTGAGTGTGATGCTACAAACCCATTTTCTAAGCCCCGTCACCCTAACACGACTCAAGTGCGTTCGTTTGAGTGGAATCGACTTCGTTTTCAATTTTCAATTTTTCGAATCTCCAAATGTCATGTAACCTTTGCGTCATATGTTGAGAAGTTGAATGACGAACTTAGAGAAGATAAATCTAGAAGAATGTTAGACACATTGTTGAATTGTAGACTTAGGGAACTCTAGAATACCGTAGGCGAAGTCGTCCCGCAGCGTTTCGAAATCACAACATTAGACTAGAATCGTGATTGTGTTTGTTTATTATTATTTGCTTGATTTTCATTTGTTATTAGTTATCTGTCAGTTTATTATTATTTACTATTTACCTGTTTATTTATTATTTAACTATACCTATGCATTTATTTATTTATTTTATTTATTATTATTTATGTTATTATAATCTTTATTTATTTATTTATTCATTATTATTGTTTTTTTTCGCATCCGACCTATTTATGGACCAAAAGGTCTCCTGTCGGCTCCTATTTTGTAATCCTTTAAAAATTGGACGTTTCTTTTATACAAAATTTCCCATGCACTTTAGAGAAATTTAGTCTACAATCATTGGGAAGAGTATTTAGTAAATAAGAAAAAAACAATCTAAGAGTTAAGAATTAATATAAAAAGGAGAAATGACAAGACTCTGTCTCGTTCCTCTAACATGCGTTTAGTTAAACCTAACTTTCTGATGTCGCAGTTAGCTGATAATAACTATTTCATCCCGTGACTAAGATGGCCCTTCATTGCTACTTAAAGATAATCATTTAACGTTAGCCAGAATAAAATACGTAAGCTACATCGTGTAACTCAGAGGTTGATCCAAAAAGAGATTTTTTTTTTTTTTTTTTTTTTTTTTTTTAAGTGGTGGTCCGTAATCTGAAAAAGATCGCCCGGCTTTAGCCAGAATAGAATATGTGAAGTTTGGTGTCGT
>NC_134809.1:15343417-15363417 GCF_046742065.1 Oratosquilla oratoria
TTTCGTAATGTCCCTCAATCACTTGTTTTATCAATTTATTCTATTTGTTTATTCATTTATTTTTTTTTTTTTTTTCATGGTCTCTGGATTTCTTTAGGTCCCTCAGTAAGAGGTTTTATTTATTTATTTATTTATTTTATCGATTGTATTCATAAATTTTCATTACCATAAACATTGCTTTCAGATAACCTCTCTTCTCTCCCTCAACGTTGACTGTGTGTGTGTGTGTGTGTGTGTGTGGGTGTGGGTGTGTGTGTGTGTGTCTGTGTCTAATTTTGATACACAAGATAACTGAACTCCTGAGATCTCATATTGTCTTTGATTTTTAAGATTTACTCAAAATAATGCTCTTCGACAGAACGGTTTCATCTAATTTATTCCACAAAATGCATCTATGCCTGAAACCATTTCGAGTCTGTAATCCTTCAAGCATTTCGTCTTCTTATTTCTTGCCATGTCCTCTCGATATTCTTTCTTCCTATATTCTTCGTCAGCCTTATTCTGCATTTATCATTCGTTTTTGGTTTCTGATGTGAGCTGTCCCAAACTTGTCTCGTCTTTCCCCGAAAAAAAATATCGGCTTGCGTGGGGACCATTATGGTTTTCTTAACATTCTCGCTATTTCCGTTATCTTTCGTTTTACGTGTGTACCACATCACTGAAACGTATTACAATACCGGTCGGATAAGATTTGCGGTAAGGTTTTTATCGTTTCTACTTCATTGTATTAAAATAATTTTTATATCACTCCCGTTATCCTGTCATTATATTTTTCTGTTGATAACTTATTCATAACCTAGACTGTAAGTCACCTTTCTCCTTCTATTTCTCATATATGAATTTGTGACAGTCTCTCCATTTCAATCATATATAATCTTATTTCTGGCTGTAGTCTTGAATCTTGTCTATCTAGTATGTTCTACATATATATATATATATATATATATATATATATATATATATATATATATATATTCAGTTTTGTTTTGTTTTGTCTTGTATTATTCTGTTTGTACTATTTTTAAGTGACCTCACATTTAATATTTCTGGAATTCCTATACTTATGCACGTCCTTTATAACATTTAACACAACTTCTCTTATTACTTTCTCCTCCTCAAAGTCACCTTCCTTGGAGAACGATTGGAAAGTTTTGTTATGTCATCTTTCTTCTTTTGCTTCATCATATACTATTTCATCTATTTTTAGCTTAGTGATTTCTTCTCTATGCCGTATTTGCCACGTGCAAATCTACGAAACGCTAGGCTTGCCTTTATATTTGTCAATGACGCCCGTTTTAAGTTTCCTTTCACCCTCTCTTTTAGTTCGTGTGTATTCCTTTCTGGTTCTTTTGTATTCTTCTATTGTTCTAAAAATCCTTTTTCATTCCCCCACATTTCCCGTGCGTTATGTTTTTTTTTTCTTTTTTCTTTTTGCTGTCTCATACCTTCTGTTGAACCTTTTTTTTCTTTCTTTTTTGAGGTTTTCCCACACTTATTCTTGTACACATTGTTCCAAACTCATTTTTTTTTCAGAAGACTTCCCACTTATTTTTATTTGTGTCTTTGAACCCTTTCCAATCTCTTTCTTCATATCCTTCAGTCCTTAAAATTAACTTAAGCACCTTCTCTACATGACTCACTTCTTAATTCTGCGCTTCCCTCTGGCATAAAGAATTCGAAGGCTATGTGATCGATCATACCTATAAGACATCAGTATTTTAGGATTTCAGTACCAAAGGATTCTTTTGTGAAGAGGGAACTCAATCTTGTTGGTGTGTTCTGACCTTTATATATTGTCATTTCTTTAATAGACCCAATTGCTCTATCGATTATTTCACCCTTTCTTGGTTCTCACTCCTCCCAGTTGACCTTTACATAAGTAAAGTCTCCCATCAGGTGCACGGACCAGTCCAACATATGCTTTTGCAAATTCCTTTTACCGTTTCCCGCTATTGTTTTTTTCACATTTATTACTTCAACCTTTTCTTCTCCCAGTTTCGTCTCGTCCTCTGATTTTATGTTTTCCTTTGCTTCTATCGTAGCTCCTTCTCCCTTTTTCCTTTTGAGGCATAAGTATTTCCATTCAACATGATTTTAACGAAACACATTGTACATTTCTTTCTACTTTAAACATTTACTGATCTTAAACCTGTCTGATATTATTTCTGTATTTATGTATCCCGTTCTCTAACCCTTGACTCAATTGCTTTTCCCTTTCCCTTCCCCGATTTTCCTTCTCCGAGTCTACATTCTCAGAAGACAAATAGAAAAAAAGATATATAGAACACCTATAGAAGCAACAGCAATAGATTGACTGATAACCTAATTGAGTTTCTACGCGTGATCATTAACCTGTTGAAAACCACTTGAGCTCTTTTGAGAATCGAGTCTCGATGGTTGTCATGCATACTTCGAAAGGCAATCGATAAGGTGCCTCACATAAAGTGACACAGCGATAAAGCACGCATTTCGGTCACTACAGGTGTTAGATGAAGAAGAAAATTGATAAACATAGACATAGAACAAGTAAACAAAATGACCAATTGACAGACATTATGGCATATTGTTCAAGTGTTCATTCAACTGAATCTTAAAATCTCGAACTCGTGTTTCAAACCTCTGAGAAAAGTTTATTCCATTTGTTGATTACCGCGCGGAAGACAAAGTTGCTTCTACCTATTTCTTGTGCATTTAACAAGTGTAGTGTGACAGAATTCTCAATTTTGATGGTATTAACTAGCTCCCTCTCTCTCTCTCTCTCTCTCTCTCTCTCTCTCTCTCTCTCTCTCTCTCTCTCTCTCTCTCTCTCTCTCTCTCTCTCTCTCTCTCTCTCTCTCTCTCTCTCTCTCTCTCTCTCTCTCTCTCTCTCTCTTTCTCTGTACCTCTCATGTTAGTATCTTATATGTTTTAGATGGTTTTTATATGATTTATGATATTTGGTATCATTTCATTCTTTTACGATTTGCTGATGTACCCTCTTCAATCTCTCAATGTCTTTGATAAAATATAGGGATCATACAGATGCTGTCTATTCCAAATATGGACATACTAACAGCCTATGTATTTGGCTGATGACAGTTGCATTTGTGAGGTCGAAAGACTGTGTTCTGAGTTCGGATAATCTGATTTTCTTTCTGTGAAGCAGGAACGTGTCTGGGCGATTTAAGGATCATTACTAATAATAATTGAACAAATATTCCTTTCGTTGTCCATTTTGTTTTGATCTTGTCTAAAGAACTTGCTATTTTACTTAGTTTATACTATTAGATTTTTCAGACAAATTTTTCACTTTTTTCCACTTTTTTTTTATCTATTTGATTTGAGTGATCACATGCTATTCCGCACAGATGGTTTTTTGCAGCAAAGTTGTATAAAGTATATTTCAGTCCATGAATGTGTGTGTGTGTGTGTGTGTGTGTGTGTGTGTATGTGCGTATGTGCGCGCGAATCTGATAATAATATAAAGCCACACTTGTGACATCCCGTCTGTTTCCATGTGTCACACGTGTGTGTGTGTGATTCAACATAGTCTTGGATCACGTGCTGGGCCCTTGATTGGGAACTATTACCATTCCATATAGTTCATAGATATTTTTTGTCCGAACTATCGGTAATGTTATGACCTTACACACACACACACACACACACACACACACACACACACACACACACACACACACACACACACACACACACACACACACACACACACACACACACACACACACACACACACACACACACACACACACACACACACACACACACACACACACACACACACACACACACACACACATATTTCAATTCCTAACGGGAGACAGTAAAAGCTTGTAATATAATGTTCATTATTATTATTATTATTATTATTATTATTATTATTATTATTATTATTATTATTATCATTATTATCATTAATAATAATAATCCCCCCTTACATGGGAGGTAGCAAAAAAGCATAGGCATAGAAACCACTCCCACCCATTCCATTCCCTACATAGTCCCCTCCCCTCTACCCTCTTCTCTCAATCCCATCTTGACACCTCTCGGATGACGGGTCATCCCTGCATCTTGCTCATCACCCAGGGTCAGAAACAGTGCCGCAAGATACATATATACTTTCTCTGACTTCTTGCAGCAGTTTGTAGTCCTCATTCTTTGCAGCATCTGTAAAGATGTTAAAATGTATCTTTTCTTATCTTCTGTCAGCCGACCTCCGTATCTTGATGCCGTCAATAGCAACGCATAAGTCTCCTGAAATTGGCAATAACTAGACGATTCTTCCTAAAATAGAAACTTTAAATTTTCCAAATTTCCAGAATTGAGACAGAAAACACCTTCGAAAAAAAGCACGCAATATTGTTAAGTGCTTTTGGTGTTCTGAATTCTCTAGATTTGGGAAATTTTCGATATTGGAGATTCTTGAATGTTATACGTTTCCAGTAGAGAGAATTGTTTCTATGTCAAAACCTTTGACCGATTTTATTCATATATTTAGGTGTACTTTCAGCAGTGATGGAGTCAAATCTTTCGATTTTGTGTTATTCCTTTTCTTTATTCCTTTCTTTATTTATTCTTCCATGCATTTATTAATTCATTTACTGATAATCTATTCAGCTGTTTATTTAGCGAGCAAACATACAAACGTAAGATAAATTTACATAAAGTCTGTGAGTGATACTCAACTTGTAATGTAGATGGTTATCAACTCCTAATTTTTTTTATGTTCACGTGTTTTTCGTTTACACAAGTGTAGAGAGATCACCGCTCCCGGAAGAGGAGGAGGAGGAGGAAGAAGAAGAGGAGGAGGAGGGACAATTCTGACTATTGACTTACCGCTTCTAGGACATGTACACACGCAGACTCATAGAGAAACGCTTCCCTGCTTGCACACACACACACACACACACACACACACACACACACACACACGCACACACACACACACACACACACACACACACACACACACACACACACACACACGACTCAAAGGCGGAATGGTAGCGTTCCCGGCGCTACAACGGCGGTCCGAGTTCGAATCCCGCTCAGGGCTGAAATAATTTCAGTATCGCTGCGCCGTGAGTCGTTACTCCAACTCTCGTGGGCGGGAAGTTGGGTGTGTGTGTGTATAAGGTCCAGAACTTTGTCCAAGACGATGGTGAATCACACACATACACACATAAGAAAATCTCTGTTGTAGGTCTATAGAGATGCTTTGTACGATATATTGCAGATTTCTGAGCCTATCCCATGATCCAGTACAACTGCGCAAATGCATTTCTCGTTCTGTAAGGTTTGATATGTTTCTGTGCAACATTTGCATGGTAATGAAAATTATTTTATTTTTGTCAGTAGGGCTGTATGAACGCAACGACAATAAAGGATGTATTTGCATAGATTTAATATAACGGATGTATTTTTTTTATCGAATATAGGCCAGTTCAGGGGCATTTTGTACCCTTTTTCATTGCTAATAACATAATTCACATCTGTTCTAGCTGTCCCCAGAAGCTTTTATTCATGTAAGAGAAACCCCTTGCTAAGCATCATGATCTATATTCTCCGTTTAACTTAATTTATGGCCTGTGCGTCTTTTCTGGTTGTCTTCAGGCGATTTTATTCAACCAAGGGGAGAGGACGGAAAATGCAGCCCTTTAGTGGGCCGCCTAAGGTGCAAAGGGAGAAAACGCACCCCCTTAGGATGCCACCTAAGGTGCAAAGGCGGAAAACGCACCCCCTTAGTGGGCTGCCTAAGGTGCAAAGGCGGACAACGCACCCCCTTAGTGGGCCGCCTAAGGTGCAAAGGCGGAAAACGCACCCCCTTAGTGTGCCGCCCAAGGTGTAAAGGCGGAAAACGCACCCCCTTAGTGGGCCGCTTAAGGTGCAAAGGCGGAAAACGCACCCCCTTAGGTGCCGCCTAAGGTGCAAAGGCGGACAACGCACCCCCTTAGTGGGCCGCCTAAGGTGTAAAGGCGGAAAACGCACCCCCTTAGTGGGCCGCCTAAGGTGCAAAGACGGACAACGCACCCCCTTAGTGGGACACCTAAGGTGCAAAGGTGGAAAACGCACCCTTAGTGGGCCACCTAAGGTGCAAAGGCGGACAACGCACCCCCTTAGTGGGACGCCTAAGGTGCAAAGGCGGACAACGCACCTCTTAGGGTGCCGCCTAAGGTGCAAAGAAGACATCGAGCGCCGGGACTTTAATGGACTGCGGAATCGGAGACTCCTCCCATCTTCGCCTTTGCCGTCGCCGTGCACCACGCATCGCCTCCTCTTCCTCTTTGTGTGACTGATTGCATATGGATTCGCAAACCGGATTTCGCAACTGGCGAAACAGCGGATTGGGCACACGGCAGTCACGATCCTCTGTTTCAGGAGGGTTATTTCTGGCGAGGAAGCGCGTGGGGTGGGGGGTGGGGGTGAAGGGGGGTGAGTCATCTGACAACGTAGAGGGCAAGGGAAGGAAGAAGAAGAAAAAAAAGGAGAAGAAGAAGGAAAAAGAGAAGAATAAGAAGAGGAAGAAGAAGAAAAAGAAGTAAGACAAGAAGAAGGAAGAAGAAGAAGACGAAGAAGGAGAAGACGAAGAAGGAGGAAAATGCGAAGAAGAAGAAGACGAAGAAGAAGAAAAGGAAGAAGATGAAGGACAAGAAGAAGAAAAAGAAGAAGAAGAAGGAGAATGCGAAGAAGAAGAGGAGGAGGAAGAAGAAGAAGAAGGAGAATGCGAAGAAGAAAACGAAGAAGAACAAGACGAAGAAGAAGAAGAAAAAGAAAAAGAAGAAGATCCGTGTGACCCTCGGCCAAGGAGACGAGGTGACAGTTCAGTTTGTTCCCAAAAAAGTTTCCAGTGAGATGGAACGGGATGGGATAGCCTGGAAAGCGGCGCGTCGTGGCTTCAAGCGGCTGGAAAGGAGCTCTCTCTCTCTCTCTCTCTCTCTCTCTCTCTCTCTCTCTCTCTCTCTCTCTCTCTCTCTCTCTCTCTCTCTCTCTCTCTCTCTCTCTCTCTCTCTCTCTCTCTCTCTCTCTCTCTCTCTCTCTCTCTCTCTCTCTCTCTCTCTCTCTCTCTCTCTCTCTCTCTCTCCTCTCTCTCTCTCTCTCTCTCATCAAGTCGTACTGTACGATGATATACTCCTTGGGGTTTTATCTTGGGGAACGACAGACAATTTTATTCAACCTAGAGGACGTCACTATGGCGAAAACCACCAGGAATTCAGAAACGTAGTCTAAACCTTTTTGTCTATACTGAAATCGTCATGGAATACATAAGAGAGAGAGAGAGAGAGAGAGAGAGAGAGAACTAGAAAAGCTCACACATCGAGTCTGAGTACCTGGGGCCATCTCTGGTGCTTACGGAATTACTTACAATTTTATAAACAATAGAATTATCCAGCTTATACAATCTCGAACTAATAATCATATTGTGATCAAAAGATTAAATTATATTCCTCTGGGCAGGAGCTGAATTTTTAGTCAAATGAAAAAAAGAAGTACGATTAAGAGGAATGTAATTAAATCATGTTATATCTCAGACGCGTATACATGTAATGTAAATACGAGCTGTGGCCGTTTTAAACATATCAAACTACGGACTGAATTGATCATCAAGAAATTTCCACCGGATTGACCTGGTTGAGGTCACGTCAAGTAAGGTCATTCAGGGTCAATGCCCCTCCCCGCATCCCTTCTGAAGCAGAGTTTTATAATCAGGGCCAGAGACTAAAGATTAGTGGTATTTAGTGAATGTTTACTGATTCTGTTTAGTGTTGAAGTGATTTTCAGAAGGTTAAACAACAGCAACACATAAGAATGGGGTACATGGATAAAAGGGATGAGAAACCCTCTTTTAGTGACTTGGGTCCCCTTTCTGTCCGTGTACTTTCTTGTATGGGCATTATGCCACAACATTTATGTCTTTGTTACTCTGAAGATGTAATACACGAGAGTGCGGACTGACTTCAAGTTCCCTATTCATGTGGTAATTTTGGATAGATTTTTCATGGTGGTGTAAAAGGTTTGCACACACACACACACACACACACACACACACACACACACACACACACACACACACACACACACACACATATATATATATATATATATATATATATATATATATATATGAAATGGATGGGAATGGATTTATGCCTTTTGACTTTGACTATCAAAGGAAAAAGCCCTCGGTATATGTATGTGTGTATATATGTGTGTGTGTATACACATATGTATATACATATAGATATTCTATCTATCTGTATACCAAGGGTTTTTCCCCATCACCAGGGAGGTAGCCAAAGTCAAAAGGCATATATCCACTTCCTTTCATTTCATTTCCACCCATTCCACTCTCATCCACAATCCTCTCCTCCCTCTCTTCCTAGCTCCTCTTGGATGACGGCTCATCCCTGTATCCGTCTACTGCCCTGGGTCGTGTATATAAATATACATGCACGTATGTATAATGTATAAGGACGCACGGGCAATTGCTTTCGAATGTAGTTTATTCCACGAATACTGCTGTGACATCAACGTGAGTAATGCGTGTAGTACATTGTACTATGGAACTAAAACATCACCTTGCCATGACTCAATTTATACTCATAGTTCGTGGTGGCGGATGTTGTGAAATGAGCCTGATGGCTTGGTGGTCCCGTTGACCAATTTTGCACACAACTGGAACTCTGGGGAAAAAAAGGGTTACAGGATATTCGTTTTTGTCACGCGGAATTAGCCCTTACCTTTTTTGCAAAGACGGGAAGGGATTTTGATCGTATAGGTACGGGCAAAGGTCTCTAATAACAAGAAGCTATGGACTCTTATCTAGATATCAGAAGGTCAAGTGAAGACGAGCATTGGATAAGTGAGTCTACTCAAAAGATTAAGAAGTTGAGTGGTATTCTCAAGTAGGATTCTGTTTTGTGAAATTCTCTTTGTTTAGGCATACACGCTCACAAGCCGTATATAGTACCGTTCACGTATTGAACTGGAATATTTTCTGTTCCTTCCGGATTGGTGACATTTGAACTTCTTATTTTTACGTACTTTTTTTTTTACTTATATTCTTGTATATGGAAAGAAAGAGAGAGAAAGAGAGAGAGAGAGGCATATAGATGGACTGAAAGAGAGACAGACAGACAAAGGGTCAGAGAAAGTAAAAGAGAGAGATAGAAAGAGAGAGACATACAGTACAGATGGAGAGACGGACAGACAGACAAAGAGTCAGAGAAAGAGAGACAGAGAGAGAGAGAGAGCGAAACGAAAATTTTGACCCTCTGTTCTTGGAATGGATGAAGGAAATCTCTCTTTACGAGTTTCGTTGCTCGAGTGAGTCGGCAGCAGCTCTTGTGGGCGATCCTTCAAATGTTATGAAAGTGAAAAGTCGAACGTTGACCAACCATTAACTGTGAATGAGAGGACGAGTGAGGGAATGTATATATGTGTCTACGTGTTTACTTAATTGTACTGTACAGGAAGGAGGCTACGTTCGATGGATCCTGTATCATATCTCGTTTTCTATTCACGTATGTTTCCAGCTTGTGCTATGTCATCTTCTTGATTATTTCAGGTATTTATACATCAGTATGGAAATCTATTTTTTTTTTTTGTATCCTTTAGATATATGTGTCTTTTTCAACTTGTCCCCGTGATGTCTTCATCTCCCGAATCAAGAGATCGTCTTTGTCAACTTTTTCCACTTCCCTCAATGATCTGTACGCAGCAGTAAAGTCTTCTTTTTCTCTCTTTGATCCTTTCACGATGGCAGGACTTTTATGACCTTGTATGACCTTTCTGCAACGCTGGGAATCATTTCGGTAGCTGCCCTTTGTATTTTTTTTTTTATTATTATTTTTTTTTTTTTATCCTGCTGACATACTGGTGCGTATGGAGGGCCATAGAATTCCAAAACAAGTTATGATGGGTAGAATGCCTGGAAGAAGACCCAGAGGGAGACCTCGAATGAGATGGATGGATGGTGTGGATCCGGAGATGGACAGAAGGGGAATAAATAAAGCAACCTGGATGGAAGTAGCACAGGACCAAAGGGCATGGAGGGGATTACTGTTAGCGGACCAGAATCTACCTGAGGTTCAAGATCCAGCAGAGTGAGTGAGTGCTGACATACTTCACTCTGTGTGGGGACCATACCATTGCTGCACATTACAGTCTAGGGCGTATTAATTTTCATCGATTTTTCCTCGTGTCTTCATCCATGTTGTGAAAAGCCACTTTTAGCAGTCCGTATATCTTCCCCACAATGTATGTGAATGTGTTTGTGTGTGTGTGTGTGTATGTGTGTGGTGGTTTACCATGGTCTTGGATCCCGTGTTGGACTCGTGATCGACATGTATTACCCTCCCGAAAGAGAGCTCAGAGCTCATATATGACCGATCTATGGGTAATGTTGTGACCTTACTCGCACACACACACCCAACTCCCCGTGTGTATGCATGCGTGTGTGTGTGTGTGTGTGTGATTCACCATGATCTTGGATCCCGTGTTGGACTCGTGATCGACGTCTATTACCCTCCCGAAAGAGAACTCAGAGCTCATGTACGACCGATCTATGGGTAATGCTGTGACCTTATGCACACACACACACACACACACACACACACACACACACACACACACACACACACACACACACACACCCAACTCCCTGTGTGTGTGTGCGTGCGTGCGTGTGTGTGTGCGCGCACGCGCGTGCTGAGTTCGCAGTGCACGGTTTTTGATCATCTAGCTGATTTGCAGCCAGACTCGATGGCGTGGGAGGAGCTTCCCTTGCGTCCTTTGCAGAGATGATATGACTCAGCCACGATATACTGTACCAAGCTGACCTTCACGGGGCTCGTCGTATAAGAGCGATAACGACGCTATCTGTGGCCGTTCCTCTCGCCTCTCTTTCCGTTGTTCAGACTCGCTAAGGTCAATCCCAAACCATCCTTTCTATTCTTGGTGTTGTTGTTGCGACAGCCAGTTGCTCGTTCGGTTTTTTATTTTTGTGCAGTATTCTTAAAAGTATTCTTTTACTGCTTCCTCTCACTTCTGCTTTGTATGTAACACTGATTTACTTGTTTTTCGTGCGTGTCTGTACGGGACTCGAACTATGATTCCATCGTGAAGAGGCAAAGGGGCTCGTGTTTTGCTAAATACACACACACATACACACACACACACACACACACACACACACACACACACACACACACACACACACACACACACACACGGCTCGACGGCGCAATGGTAGAGTTCGCAACTGCTAACCCAGCGGTCCGAGTTCGAATCCTGCCCAGGGCTGAAATAATTTCAGTATCGCTGCGCTGCGAGCCGTTACTTCAACTCTCGTGGGCTGAGATTTGCGTGTGTGTGTGCGTGTAAGGTCACAGCATTACCCATAGATCGGTCATACGTGAGCTCTGAGCTCTCTTCCGGGAGGGTAGTAGCTGTCGATTAGGTGTCCAACACGTGATCCAAGACCATGCTGAATCTCTCTCTCTCTCTCTCTCTCTCTCTCTCTCTCACACACACACACACACACACACACACACACACACACACACACACACACACACACACACACACATCTAATATTCAAACGATTACCCGCACAGCGAGGTGGCTAGACAATGAATGCCTTTGCAGATCGTAAGTTTTAAGACTTTATTTCCTCACAAACGTCACGAGGTGATTCCTGGGGATACACTTGTAACAAAACAAAAAATACAGGAAGATAGTTTACTGTAAAATTAGTCATTTCTATTCAAGTGTTTCATGAAGGAATTAACAAGCTTGCATGCCCGGAGATTAGAGAAAGAAAAAAATTTAGAGAGAGAGAAGGAGAGAGAGAGAGAGAGACAGACAGAGAGAGAGAGAGAGAGAGAGAGAGAGAGAGAGAGAGAGAGAGAGAGAGAGAGAGAAAGAGGGAGAGAGACAGATAAGAGAGAGAAAGAGGGAGAGACAGAGAGAGAGTGAGAGAGAGAGACAGAGAGGGAGAGAGACAGATAAGAGAGAGAGAGAGAGAAAGAGGGAGAGACAGAGAGAGAGGAAAAAAAGAGAGAGATGAGAGAGAGAGAAAGAGGGAGAGAGAGAGAGAGAGAAAGAAAGAGAAAGAAAGAGGGAGAGACAGAGAGAGAGGGGGGAGAGAGGGAGAGAGAAAAGGAGATTAGTCTTATCTCTCTCTCTGCGCAAAGGACATCGAACCTCGTCATTTCATTTGTTTGTTTTTTTGTTTTATTGTATATTCACTTATCTATACATTTATACGCATTTATATATATTTATTTAGTTATATGATCAATCAAATGATTTATTAGTGAAATTATTTATTTTATATTTCTATTTATCTAATTATTTTATTTATTTACTTATACATTTATATACATTTATTTCTATTCAGTTATTTATGTGGTTAATGTATTTATTAATTTATGAAGATATTTATTTTGTATTTGTATTTTTCTAATTATCTATTTGCTTATCTATTTATTTATATACTTATAAATGGTTTCATTCTACGTTTGACATAATAGGACTTATTTTTATTTTTTATTTTTTACAGGTATGTGTGGCACCTGGGGATTTCGCCGGTCTAACATCGCTGGAAGTTTCAAGGTAGAGTAAAAGACCCCACCCCTACCCCCCACTCCCCGCCCCCTGACGCTTTCGTTAGCATTGGCATCCAGTCAGGAGCTGCAAGGTCAACTAACGGTTCCCCCTACTCAGGCCGCTGCTTTGTTTGTTTGTTTGTTTTTGTCCGAAGTAAGACGATTTTATTCAAACGGGGTGAGACTTTATAAAGATTCGGAGGAGTGTTTCTGTTGTGGTGTAACGAGTTTCGAAAGTCGTTTTTTTTCATTTTAGTTTTTATTTTACTTTGTCTTTATTTTGTATTTATTTATTTTTATTTATTTATTTATTTGTTTATATATTTGGTTATTTTTGTCCTGGGAATTATGTTTGTCTCGGAAATTGTCGAACCTTTGAAACCTTTCAGTAGGAGCTAGCGTGTCCGCCATGCGCAAAACTCTGGGTTCTTGTACATCTTTGCTGTATAAAAATACGCGACCTGCATACACCGACTTCGATTAAATCTCGTTGACCATCTCAACATATAACTCGGATACAGATGTCTACGTCCCATATTTACATAACCCGAAAATACTACTTCAGGATAAAGAGAACAACAGTGAGAAGAAAAGCATTGAATCAAATGACATTGAATCAATGACATTACACCCGCAGTATATCATTCACAGTTTGATTACTTGCTGGTAATGGTAGAATGATGTCCGTATTAACTGTACAGCAGATAGCGATATCAACGAAAGTAATTAAGTTAAGACTTTATCGGCGTAGTGCTGAGGTACACGAAGCTGCCAGGTTATCTGAGAGGTCATTGGCCCAAAGTTTTGACAAGAACGTTGGTTTTGTATCTTTCTCGTTGTCTTCTTCATCCTCCACTGATTTTGTATACAGCATTTCTGTAACACGATCTGATGTGGTACACATCTTTGGGTTGAACTTATCGTGTATTCTTTATTATTATTATTATTATAATTTTTTTTTTTTTTTTTTTTTTTACCTGTGATCGACATTCTTTTTCATTCACAATTAAAAGAAAATCATATGTACCCCTTTCTGGATAGGGTACGAGGTTTAGTTATGGGCTGCGAGCTAGATTTCTTCAACTCTCTCGTTAGTGCCAACACCCCCCCCCCCACTCCCAACACACACAAACACAAACATTACCTGTTGACACAAATCGCTGGCCTACAACCAGACGTGGGAATCGGCGAGGCCTATACGGGCAGAGTCTGTCTCGGGAAGCCATATTTTCGGCAGTCAGTGCCGACGCCAGGTGTTTGTGTTTTGAGATTATTTGCCAAATCCACCAACCCACCTCGCTCCTTCCCTCTGGATTCCATCTCCAAGTTCATCCAACTGTTTATCTCCTCTAACCTTTTCCTTATGTTTTCTCCTAATCTTTCTCCTCTTCCTTCTCTTCCTCCTCCTTCTCCTCCTCCTCCTCCTCCTCCTCCTCTTCTTCTTCTCCCTACTCTTCTTCCTACTCTTCTTCCTCCTTCTCCTCCTCCTCCTCCTCCTCCTCCTCCTACTCTTCTTCTCCCTACTCTTCTTCCTTCTCTTCCTCCTCCTTCTCCTCCTCTTCCTCCTCCTCCTCTTCCTCCTCCTCTTCCTCCTCCTCTTGCTCCTCTTCTCCCTACTCTTCTTCCTTCTCTTCCTCCTCCTTCTCCTCATCCTCCTCTTCCTCCTGCTCTTCTCCCTACCCTTCTTCCTCCTTATCTTCCCCCACCTCCTTCTCCTCTCCCTTCTCTTCCTCTTCTTCTTCCTCTTTTTCTTTTTTCCTCTCCTACTCCCCCTCCTCCTTCTCCTCTTCCTTTTCCTCCTCTTCATCTTCCGCCTTCTATGCTTTTTCCTTCTCTTCCTCCTATTCTCCCTCCTCCTCCTCCTTGTTTTACTCCTCTTCCTGCTCCTGCTATCCTTGTTCCTCCTCTACCTTCTCTTCCTCCTTCTCTTCCTCCTCGGCCGGAGTTCATCGCCACATAGGCACAAACGCTACGGAAACAATGAGTAATCACCATGTGTGTGTGTGTGTGTGTGTGTGTGTGTGTGTGTGTGTGTGTGTGCGTGTGCACGCGCGCGCAGGTGTCTGTAATCTTAGCGAACTTACGCGCAGCGAACAGTCATGATGATCGTTATCGTCTTCGTGGTCGTCGTCGTCGTCGTCGTCGTCGTCGTCAATGACGGGAGTGGCCTCTCGGTCAGTCACCTGCCGGTGTGCCGCATCCATCTCCTCTCCTCTTGATCTCCAAGGGCCAATCCGCCCGTTCTCCCGCCCAGAGGGCCGCGGAGGGTCCGCTCGCCAACCAAGTGGGCGGCTCGGGTACGCTGACGGGATGGTGCCGTGGTTGATCGTTCTACTGGTCTTGCGTGCCGTGCATTGACCCACGCAGCGCGGTTCTTCTTAGCTCAAATAAAATCGCCTATCGCGGGGGGCTGAAGCTGAAGCTGAAGCGTCTGTTCGGCCTGAAAGGGTTGATTGGGTAGTCATAGATGCTGGTGTATTATTATTATTATTATTTTTTTTTTCTTCTTGTTTTTTCCTTTTTCGTGTATCGACTCGGGGTAATGATTGGAGGTTTCTGTAGCTCAGTGGTCCAAGGAACAAGGAATGTTTTGGTCATTTATGCAAATGGTCATCTCAGCTAAAAAAAACAACGAAAAATTTTGCCATTACGACGTCAATGGCGACCTTTGACTTGTGGTCGTCACTCAAATTATTGCTGAAAGCTCTCTGAGTTCTTGAAAAAAGAAAAAAAAAAGTAGAAGAAGAAGAAGAAGAAAAATAAAGATATAGAAACGAGCGTATCTTGTTCGCTTCCCACTGTTACCAAGCGAAGAATCTTGATGTCATCACAGAGATGCATGCTGGTGATAGCACCAACAGCCTTTACGGTGATCACCACCGCTGCCACAGTGACGGCACTCTCATTCTCCACGTCATCAACAGTATCACCCCCTACGTTATTTTCTTGTCATCGTCGTCATTGTAATCATCGCCGATATCGTCATAGTCGTCGTCATCATCATCATCATCATCATCATCATCATCATTATTATTATGCTTATCATCATCATCATCATCGTCGTCGTCATCATTATGATGCTTATCATCGTCATCACCATCATCATTATCATCATCATCATCAATAATCATCATCATCATAGTCATCACCGTCGTCATTGTCGTCATCGTTGTTGTCGTCGTCGTCGTTGTTAGTGACATCATCACCACCACCATCATCATCACCACTTTTATGACCAACATCATCATTATCATTAATCTTCGTTGTGTTTATTTTCTTCCTATTTCGAGATTACTTATAAACTGTTATTGTTTCTTTTCAACACCAGGACCAGGTTACAGCATGTCTTTTCGAGCAACACAAAAATGTCTCTCCTCCTCCTCCTCCCTCCTCCTCCTCCTCCTCCCTCCTCCTCCTTCCTCCTCCGCTCGCAATCTCTCGTCGGGGGCATTGCCCTCTGGCTTCTGCCCTGGCACTTGGCTCTGTCCTTGGCACTGACATTGCTTGTTTAAATGTGTGTATGCGTTTTTTGCGTGTGTGTGTTTGTGCTTTCGTGTGTGTGTTCGTATATATATATATATATATATATATATATATATATATATATATATATATATATACACACACATTTTTATCAACCACAATACACTTTAATTCTAAACCATCAATATTCAATTTCTGCATGTTGGCCTCCGCGAGTCTCTCGGTGTTGATGGCTTAGAATTAAAGTGTATTGTGGTTGATAAAAGTGTATATCTGTTCACTGGGACCCATTCACTGTTGTACATATATATATAAGTATGCTTATACAACTATACATAGTTCGCATGTGTGTATACAATCATACAAATCTTCACCGTGCTTCTGTGTGGCGATTGTACTCTTATGTTCACATCCCATTCGTGCACAAGTGTCCGTTTCGGTGTTCTATTTATAGAACAGCACTGGTGTAACGTAATGCTCGCAAGGCCAATGCCTCCGTGGGAACTTTGCACCCACGTGGTGGGCTGATGCTCTCTCTCTCTCTCTCTCTCTCGCATCTTCCTTCCTCTTTGGTTGGCCTCTCACTCCCCACCCCTCCCTTCCTCTCTCTCTCTTTCTTTCTCTCTCTCTAGCTTTCTCTCTTTCTCCCTGTCTCTCTCTCTCTGTCTCTTTCTGTCTCTGTTTCTCTCTCTCTCTCTCTCTCTCTCTCTCTGTCTCTCTCTCTCTCTCTCTCTTTCTCTCTCTTTCTCTCCCCGTTTCTCTCTCTCTCTCTCTCTCTCTCTCTCTCTCTCTCTCTCTCTCTCTCTCTCTCTCTCTCTCTCTCTCTCTCTTTTTCTCTCCCCCTCTCTCTTGTCTCTCTTTCGTATTTTACTCCACTAAACATTCTTTCATTTCATGTCTCTCTCCACATTTCCTATATACTTTTCCAATATGCCCTTCTTTGCCTCCCGTGCTCTTTATTACTCTCTTTCATTTTTAATAACCTTTGTCTAGATCCTCTCGCCTTCCTATTCCTCTTTTCTCTCATCTTCTTCCTCCTCCTTTTCCTCCTCCTCCTCTTTCTCTTCCTCTTCCTCATCCTCTTCTTCCCACTAGACAAGACCAAACCCTTGTCGTAGTAAGCGCGATGATAGAGACATGGTATAAATATGGAGACATCGTTGTCGACGACTGAGTTCGGGAGGTCTTGTCGACTCGACTCTTGTGATGCTCAAAACCTCACAACCTTTTACGTATTTCTTATTCTCTTTGGAACCTACACTGGATACAGAACTTTACCAATGTTCTCAACTGGTATAGGCGTCGTTATAGAGTAGCCATACACGTAAGCAAGACAGGGAAGCTTCTTGTGTATCAACCAAATATAGTCTGACATTACTCGCGAGAGGTCATTCATCCGAGGTTAACGTACTTAGCTCATGAGAGATAAACACGTAATTAAAATTTTTGGGGATGGAAGTGGTGTAAACGTGGATATAAGTTGTTGTTGTTTATTTGTTTGCGTTGTTGTTTACGTTGTTTTCGTTGTTGTTGTTTGTGTTGTTGTCTGCGTTGTTGTTGATTGCGTTGTTTTTGTTGTTGTTTGCGTTGTTGTTGTTGCTTGCGTTGTTTTTGTGGCTGTTGTTATTGTTTGCGTTGTTGTATACGTTGCTGTTGTTATTGTTTGCGTTGTTGTTGTTGTTGTTTGCGTTGTCGTTGTTCTTTGCGTGGTTATTGTTAAATGAATTATTATTTGCATTGTTGTCGTTGTTGTTGTATGCGTTGTTGTTCTTTGCGTTGTTCTTGTTTGCATTGTTGTTGTTGTTGTTTAGGTACGCCCCAGCATCATGAAGGAAGTCGAAACTCACGCACTTTTCCCAGAAGCTCTCCACTTCAGATATGTTATTTTCATGTCTGTTATTGGCGTTTCACAGTCTGTTAACATCTGCGTGGTTACACGTGAACCTCTCTGGGAGAATAGACGTGAGTCATCCCCTTGTGTTGCCTAGCCTGTGCTGGGACGTTTCTCAGTGTTGTATAAGAACATAAGAATGAAGGAGACTGCAAGAGACCATAAGGCCTACACTAGGCAGCTCCGTATCCATCACCACCTGTCATCCCCATCCATAAAGTTGTCTAATCGTTTCTTAAAACAACTGATAGTTTCAGCGCTTACTACATGGTTACTAAGTTTATTCCATTCGTCGACTACCCTATTAGTAAACCAATTCTTGCCTATTTCCTTTTTAAATCTAAATTTGTCCAGTTTATTATCATTACTGCGAGTCCTGGCCTGTTGTTTTAATATGATGACCTTGTTTGCCTCACCCTTGTTTAAGCCTTTGATCCACTTGAACACCTCTATTAGATCACCCCGCACTCTGCGTATGGTAAAAGTAAATTACATCAAATATAGAAATAAGTCATTGTGTACAGTGAGTCCGTAATATGCTATCGAAATGGTACTGTATCTAGTTATAGATTATAGCGTCGGTCTCTATAGAATAATTGAATAGTGTGTAAGTGGAAATATGTTTATGATAGTCCTCATTGCTTTGGTAGATCTGTATTAAACCAGTGCATGTAATAAATTCTAAAGATCATAATTCTAATTTTTTTTCGCTAGTCTTTGCAAGCGCATTCCACCATTAAAAATATACTCATGAAAAATATACTCATGAAAAATACAGATAGATTTAAGAAAATATATCTTAGTCTTTAGACCAGGGATGTCAAACTAGTGATCCAGGGACCAAAAGGTCTTTCGTGGCCCGCGATGTAACTAGAGAATACGAAACTTCTAAGACGAAACATGACAAATTTTACCTTTCATTTCATATCATAATTGAGGAAGGACGAGAGAAGACAGAAGATAGGGGTGAATGGAGAATGGCTGTGTATGGGTGATGCCGTGATGCATAGGGGGGTGAGGGAGTATGTGTGAAAAATTAGTTTGAAGCAGCCCGAAGGGATTTCTTCCCGTCTTCTCTTTTTCTGCATGAGGGGACGGAGAGAGGGGGGAGTCTCCGAATTTATGAAGCGGCCTTGCTGTGGATGTGCTGTGTCTTGCGACACTGCTTCTGCTCCAGGGCAGTGGGCGAGATGCAGGGATTACCCGTCATCCAGGAGGAGCTAAGAGAAGAGGGAAGGAGGGAGGGGGGTGAATGGGAGTGGAGTATGCTAGGGATGGAATGGGTGGGAGTGGATTTTATGCCTTTGTTTTATGGCTACTTCCCTTGTAAGGGGGAGAAAGCCTTTGGTATATATATGTATGTATACATAGAGTAATAACATTCTTTTATTGTAAATTTGCGAATGTATATTAACCAAGCCTTCGATAGCCCTCGAAAGGATTTGAATTTGACACTCCTACTTTACGTTGTGGCGTGATTGTTAATAACTTGACTTTTCGAGCGGGATTCGAACTCGGGACGTGCAAGTAAGAATCCCATCAGTACAGTTGCCTCCACTTCTAAGGCCTACATTACCCGCCATTTTCTTCTTTTTCGACCGGGGCTGTGAGAAGTACATATGTTTATCTTTGGGTCGTATGTACCAAAAGGTCTCCTTTCGTCATGCTCCACCTTTGTAATCCTTTGTATTCCTTTGTGAACGAATCTTTTTGATGACCTGTGAGTAAGGCAAATGGTCGTAGTAAAGGAATAACACTTACTACAGCTTCGCGGAGGACTGGTGTAGTACATACAAGTGAACTCGGCGCCTGTATACGTGGAGACAATATATCGTAGAAGTCGAGACGGTAAAGGAGAATAGCAGAGAGAGAGAGAGAGAGAGAGAGAGAGAGAGAAACAGAGAGAGAGGGGGGACGAATGGAGACAACGAGTTTGAGGTGAGAAAGAGCGTTTGGTACACGTAATGTACTTTTTTTTTTTTCAAGAAATTTTGAGGAAAAGGAGACTTTGTTCGATG
>NC_134809.1:15368417-15375917 GCF_046742065.1 Oratosquilla oratoria
CATGAAAAGAATTTGAAGTCAAATTTGCGACCAGGAGGTGGCAAGGATAGATTTCTGTATACAGTGAGTTACTTTGGACATATATAGACACCAACAGAAGACCTCCTTGCCCATAATGAGGTCGTGTACAGAAGTCAGACTGACAAGGAGATAAAGAAACACCCAAAACAGGCCATTAGATAAACAAATGAAATAGAGGCGCCGACGTGACAACAGCTGAGTGGGCTACTTACATGTCATGCAACTATTACACACACACACACACACACACACACACACACACACACACACACACACACACACACACACACACACACACACACACACACACACACACACACACACACACACACACACACACACACACACACACACACACACACACACACACACACACATACACACATGATTGCAAGAGGTTTTCTTATGCATTCGGCTGCACTGTCCGTTATATTTGTGGTGCCGAGTCCCTGCATTAGCTTTGGTGGCCTTGCCTCTCCAGCCGAGACAGCGAAACAGAACCTTCCTCCTGACCTTCTTGACTCGATGTTGTGGCAATTGAGCGATCCAGTGACGTTCTCTCGAGGCCTTCAGGTCCGCGACTCTGTCCGTATCGCGTGCATCCAGCCTGTCCTTTGGCCTTGTATATGATATTGTGGTATGTTCAGGTATATAAAGGATGGATAGGGCCTGGACGGTGGAGGGGTGTGTGTGCACAATTTTTTTTTTTTTTTTTTTTTTTTTTTTTGTGTTTCAGTGACTGGAAACTCGCAACCACCGCATCTCTCTCTCTCTCTCTCTTGTGATAGCTGTCGCCGGTTCTCTCCTCTTTCGGAAAAATTGAAGGAAATAAAGTCAGAGTTGATAGACCGTATGCCAGCCCACCAAGGCCCTCTTTATGAAGGTGAGGATATTGGCACGTTTTCAAGACGGTTGGCAGGGAGACGATTCTCTCTGACGTCCATCTCGCAGGACCATCACACACACACACACACACACACACACACACACACACACACACACACACACACACACACACACACACACACACACACACACACACACGCACACATGTAAATGTATATATATATATAATATATATATATATATATATATATATATATATATATATATATCTATATATATTTTTTTTTTTTTTTTTTTTTTTTTTTTTTTTTTTGCAACCAACGAAAGTGGAAAAGGCGATAAGGAAACTCAGATTGAACCAGGAAGACTAATGTAACCTAACATTTCGGCTTTACGTAAAATCGAAACGTTAGATCACATTAGTTTTCTTGGTTCAACCTGAGTTTCCTTAATACCTTTTCCACTCATTTTTCACTCCTTGAAAACAACATTTTCAACGAAAGATTTAGAGGACGATGAACAGCATAAAGGTTTGGGTCGGACACCTACGAGGTATGCGGGAGTCTCAAAACAAAGACAGGTAGGTTGAGGTTTGCGTCTTGTTTATGGGTTTGGGGGTACGGGGGTACCACGGAAATGAATTAAAATAAGAATGGCACCCGGAACGAAAGGAATTAATTGACATAATATATGTCCCCTTCGCTCCCAAGCTGGGGTGAGGGGAGGGGAGGGTCACTGAAATGATGACGTAGTAGCCAGTCGGCGGACAAAAGGAAACAGAAGATTTTCATGTGATACAGAAGGTGTTAAAAGGCTGTGGCACGTCCACTCAGCCGTGCAAGGCTGCGAGCTGGTTGGCTGGCCCTTGGCACGTCTGCAACGCTGATCGGCGTTTAGGAAGGGAGGAGGGAGTCGGGAGTGGATTAGGAGGAAGACGAGGAAACAAAGAGACAGTTTTGCGGAGTGAGAGGGAGAAGGAGGAGGAAGAGGAGAAGAAGAAGAAGGAGGAGGAGGAGAAAAAAGAAGAAGAGCGAGATGATGATGAAGAAGAAGAAGAAGAGGAAGAAGAAGAAGAAGGGGAAAAGGAGGAGGAAGAAGAAGAGGAGGAAGAAAAGAAAAAGAAAAAGAAGAAGAAGAAGAAGGGGAAAAGGAGGAGGAAGAAGAAGAGGAGGAAGAAAAGAAAAAGAAAAAGAAGAAGAAGAGGAGGAAAAAAGAAAAAGAAGGCGAAGAAGAAGAAGAAGAGTAAGAACAAGAAACAAAGAAGAAAAGGAAGAAGAAGAATACGAAGGAGGAGGAGGAGGAGAAGAAGAAGCCGCCTGCGTGCCAAATGGGGGATTAGTAAAGATAAAGGAGACAATAACTTCAAACTACGCAGAGACATTTTCCCCAGGAACTCCTCCACTTCCATTCATGACTCGTACATTACTTCTTGTTGCCTCCAGACGACGATTTTATTCAGCCGAGAGAAGCACCCTGCAGAGCTAAAGCGTTATTATTATTATCCATATTATTATAATTTTTATTTTATTTATTTTTATATATTCATCAATATATTTCTTTTCGCATCCGACCTAGTTGTGGACCAAAAGGTCTCCTGTCGGCATTCTCCGCCTTTGTAATCCTTTGTACATTCATCTCGAGTAATCGTTTTCAGTCTCGTCTTCTACTGATACATTTGTTTTTATTGTCGTCAGGTGATTTTATTAAGATGAAGAAACCCTTTCTTACCATCAGGCGTAGAGAAAGAGTTCACCCCATTTGGTGCTATTCGAATTGTTTCTGGATGACGTCGACTGATTTCGTTCACAGGATCTTCGCAGTGAAGGGAATAAGACGCCTGACGTGCTAACGCATAACTCAAGTGTCGAACTGAGAGAGACGAGTTGATGCACGGAGTCTGCTCGTTTATCTGGAAGGAAGTGAACGTCGAGATATGAATATGCATCGAACTGGGCGTGACGGAATAGTGAACCCACGTCAAATTCCCGTGTGTGACGTAAAGGCTCAAGCTCGCGAACTGGGTGACAGATGGACGAGGCGTGCCATAACCTCTGCAGCGGAGCCGCGAAGTCTTGGCACGCTGCGAGTTCGACCGTTGGCACCCTCCTCCTCCTTGACCTTAGTATGTTGACGCGTCCCCTGGCACCAGACACCTCAGGAGACCAACGACCCGAAGCCGAGCTCGCTTCGGGGGACAGGCGAGGACTGAATCTTCACTTGATTGCGCACAAAGATGGTGCGACATTTAGCCAAGAGACAAGGAGTAGATATATATATAGAAAACGGTGACCCGTCCAGTAATTTCAGTACTACAGAACCACCTCACGTAATTTCATTACATTACTTAAAGACAACAATGATACTTTTGATGCTGACAACAAGTGCGTTTCCTGTACTTTCAGTACTGAAAAAGAAAAATAATAATAATTACTCAAGAGACAATACAGATAATGTTAATATTTTTCTATATTAAGAACTATGGCATCAGCTGTGCATGGAACATAAGCTTAAGATTCTGTGGAACGTTCTAGGATCTTAGGTATCAAACTGACATTGTCATTACTGTTGTAAATAAGTGAAATAGATATTGCTATCCACCTAGGATTGCCTTTCGTTTTTGGCATTAGGAGTTGTTACGTGTGTTTCTAGAAAGCTTCAGGCTACACTAGTATTGTAATCCGTTGTTGATAACCAGCGTTTCTATCCATGGGGGTAATATCACACTGAAGAAGCTGCAGCAGTTGAATCTTCAAATTTCCCCCCCCACTTGTGTAATGACCGTTGGGAATATTTCCTCAAAGTTATGGACTGACAGTGCAAATAACTTTTTTCGGTCATTTCAAAAACTAAAACGTTTCCTCATGAGTATTTTACTTAAACTTTTTATGGAAATTTGATGGGACGTTTCCTTAAAGTTCAGTACTGACAGTGCAAATAACTTGTTTCGGTCATTTCAAAAACTAAAACGTTTCCTTGATATAAACAACGGCTTCCTTGAAATGCATAAAAATAGGATGAAATATCACGCATAGCATTGTAATCATGAATCATAAATATTTAGGAAAATTGATAAGAAAGCAATAAACAAGGTAGCGTCATAAACTTGTGGGACTAAAATACCAATTGTCGTACCACATGGAGAAGAAATGTTTCTAATTTCGTTCAGTGATACAATTTCGTAAACTATGTTGGGAGATTAGTTGGCTGTCTATTTTAAAGTTTTAGTATGTGATGATTTATTCATGCTTCAGAATAAAAAAAAAAAAAACAACGCGTGTGTGAATGATACAATCTTGGCACTGGCCCCTACAAGATTTGTTTAATTTTTCTCACTCTCTTTTATATTCTCTTTTATCCTTCTAGGAAATTTCTAAGTCTTAGTTTGGTTAGTATTACCTTATGACACCTATACCATTATGAATGAAAAGTGTCAGTAACATATACATTATATAAGGGGTGTATTGTGTACCCTATGCAGTGGTACACAGCCATACATCAACGGAAGTCACTCAGAGGAGGATTTCGTATCAGGGGACACTTTGCTGTTGCCGAAGCCGCCACCTCTGTCTTGTATTCCAGGACTGCTGGGGCAAGTGGCGGTTACCGGTATTTAATGGATGCCTGCCAGGGTAGAGGATACTGTGAAGTGAAATCGAAACAAACTGCCCACTCGGCTGGTTTTGAGCATAAGGCAAATGTCTGTTGAGCAGGGAAGGGAGAGGGCAGGAGATAGATGTGAGTGGAGAATGTTACGGTGACAAAGCACACTAATAGGAGATTTTTCGGCCCATAATGAAGTTAAAAAAATACAGAAAGATAAAATAAAGACTTAACCAACACCCAGACACACGCAATTAGAACAAAGAAACAAAGTAACTAATCGTCACATAAAACCCGCTCAGGTGCGTAGCCAAGGAGATCGTAAACCTTCGACTGCTGACTGCATTCCACCGCCTTCAGCGAGAGGCCTGCTCGGCTGAGCAGTCCTTCGATGATAATGACATCGAAATGAGAAGAAAAAGCGAGTGTGATGTTGCGGTCGGCCGACCAAGAGTGATGTGGAAGGTCGTCAGACAGATCGTCAGTAGAAAGTGAGATAGAATGATTAAATGAGCATTGCGTCAACGATAACACGTTTTGGTTTGACCAGATGACTGGTGTGTTCGATCCAAGGGAGAATCTCGTACAAGGACCCCTGCTGTACATTAAATAATCATTAACAATATACAAACGATTTCATTAACGCTGATCGTACCAGGCTGACACAGTGTAGGCAAAAAAAAAAAAAAAAAAAAAAACACTCATTCAGTGATTTCGTGGTTGATACTAAAAACACGGTAGAAGTCGTAGTTGTTGTAAACTGAAGCATGGTGAGGTATAACACCTGCACTGCCGAAAGAGAGAAAGAGAGCTAGAGAGAGAGAGAGGGAGAGAGAGAGAGAACGAACAAGTGTTCAGTCATCTGGAGCGCGCGCAGGTGGTGACGCTGTGACTGAAGAGGCTGTCGCACTAGCTCAGTCCCTGGCCGCCTGACTCCGCTCACGACTATTTCGGTCCGCCGGTCGTCCCCGGAGTGGCACCGGTGCCTCCTCACGATCACTACCCGGCCACTTGCGATACTCAACAACAGTCCCCGGGATTTTTTTTTTTCTTTTTTTTTTCTTTTTTCTTCAAATGTTTGTAAAAAAAAAAAAAAAAAATCCAGAAGTTTGTACACTTATTTATCTATTCATTTATATTTTCTTTTTAATTTATTTATTTATTTGTTTGTGTATTTGTTCATTTAGTTACGTGTTTGTTAATTTCTGATTTATTTTTGTTTCATTAATGAATAAACAAAATTGTTTATCTTTCTATATATTTGATTTTTAGTTAATTAGATAATCGATGGATTTATTTTATTGCATTTACTGCTTTGTGTACACACACACACACACACACACACACACACACACACACACACACACACACACACACACACATATATATATATATATATAATGTGTGTGTGTGGATGTGTGAGTGTGTGTATACATGTGTATGCAGATGTATAAATGTACACCCTCGCGCATATACTGTATATATATATATATATATATATATATACATATATATATATATATATATATATATATATATATATATATATATATATATATAATAAAGCGCTGGTTGTCTCTAGCTCATCTTCAGGGGATCTCACCCAAAATCGATCGAGGTATGCGTGACGTCATGCATGTTACACGTGACCCAAGTGTGACGTCATTGATACTTCACGTGATACGCTCTTTCACTAGATTATGAAATCCGTCCACAGCAAATGAGGAACATGAAACTTTGCCAAGGGAATCATGTTCAGCATGACAATGGTTGTATGTTCCCACGTATGTTTGTATGTGCGTTCGTATTTGTGTGCACGAGTATGTGTGTGTGTGTGTGTGTGTAAATATACATGTGTGGTTTTTATGTATGGATTTATGCACGTATGCATGTAGGCTATATATATATATATATATATATATATATATATATGTATATATATATATATATATATATATATATATAAATATATATACACCCGGGGACGACAGTCGGAATTATTTGATCGACATCACCGTCACTGGTGATTCTATTCAGGTATGACAACGACGATAAGTCCATCAAGGAAACGTACCAGCTTAACCACTAGCTACAAGTTGGCCTGGTTCTCTGTAAAAATAAGTACGGACGGCAGTTTGCAGTCGACTTAGTTCCTCGGGAGTAGATTAACTTCCAGGTTAGAGAATTTTATAGGCTCGATAGCTCAGTTGGTAGGGCGATGGCTTTGTGATTTCATGAACCCGGTTCGAATCCGGGGACGACAGTCTGAATTTTTATATATATATATATATATATATATATATATATATATATATATATATATATATATACATACATATATATATGTATGTATATATATATGTATATATATGTGTATATATATATATGTATGTATATGTGTATATATATGTGTATGCATATATATACAGTATATATATATATATATATATATAATTATATATATATATATACGTATATATATGTATATATATATATGTGTATATATATATATATATATATGTATGTATATGTATATATATGTATATATATATATTACATATATATATATATATATATATATATATTATATATATGTATATATATATATATATATATATATATATATATATATTGTTATTTTGGGGATTGAGGGTTTTTCTTTCCGCTTCAGAAATTGTTTGGAGTCAGCCAGAGAAAGTTTTACCGTAAGATGACTTCGCTCCTGAGTGAGTTAGTGCCAGTCCCGTCATTATCTTTTTCAGTTTTGCTCGAAAGCCATCGCGGTTCGTCCTTTGAGCACATAACTTGACTTTTACGTTTATTCTACTTGTCGGTGGGTGATTCAATTCATCTGGAAAGAAAATTAAGAAATCTGAATGATTAAGGTTCTCCGTTAGTGTCTGTGGTGACGTTCTCTCGGGGTCGAACTCGCTGATTTCGATATCTTCTCCTTTCTTAGGCGTTTCAGGAGACCTCAACAGGACGCGCAAGTTTTCGCGGAAGGGGATTCCGTCCCCAAGTGGAGTCTGGTCC
>NC_134809.1:15380917-15383417 GCF_046742065.1 Oratosquilla oratoria
GGGATTCGAACCCGGGCCGCCGTAGTGGCAGCCGGGAGCTCTACCAACTGCGCCACGAGTCGTGTGTGTGTGTGTGTGTGTGTGTGTTTGTATATATGATTTTAGCATCGACAAACTGCGACAGATTTTTACCTTTATAGAGCTTACATGGTACCACATGTGATTTCTGATGGATTTAATAGCCGTTTATTCGTAACCGATTTCATGATTGAGACCACTAATATCTTTGAACTTGTATTTGACCTTTCAGAGTTACTCAAGGTCAAAGACCTTTAAGAGAACTAAAAGTTCATGTGCAACTTCATATATGTTGATAACAATAACTATCTCATGTATCGTAAGCCATTTTGATTTAAGGTATTTAAAAATTGTGATCGTAAGTTTGGTTTTTATCATACCGATCTTCAAATATTTGTATTTTACCTGTCGCGATGAATGTTATCATAACTTGGGAAATAAAGATAACTTTTGTTTTTAGTTTGAAGTAAATAGGATGATATTTGAGGAAGTTACAAGTAAAAAGACTTTTGGCATTTTTAGTGGCCTTACACTTGACCAATATTCCCTAAATTTAATGGAAAAGTATAAAGGTCATTGCTCACATTTCCCGAAAGTTTTATGTCAATTGACCCAGCCACTTTGGCTGTAATGTGGACAATCACAGGAACTCGACCGAAAACAATACCTCACCCCCCGGACTCCGTCGGCGTGAGGTAACTAAAAAGTCACGTTTGTTGAATGCAGTTGGCTACCTACTTCCTGCATTTTCTGCTAAAATTAAAACTACCCTGAAAATTTTCCCCTGAATTGACCTTCTGTTAGACTTTCGCACGCTGCCCTTAGAATAGTCGTTAGAGTGATTTCTATGTAATTTTTACATTTAAATTTCCAAATATACTGTCCTTAAGTTTCTGGTCTTCAGAGAAAACTACATTTTCTGTTCTACAATGCTTTATTTCTTGTTCTGTGTGTTTTTAGTGACTTCCCCCATAGTTAGTATTATTACTGATATTTTAACTTATCTTCTTTTTCTGTTTTCCACAATTATTTTTCATCAAGACTTACCGTTGTCAGTTTCGTTTTGCCGTTATATGCATCCTTTGCCAATCCTTTAAAATAAATTCTTTCTCTCTTTCTCTTTTTTTCCTCAGAATACTTTGTTCATCCCCCACCGTCCTCTTAACTGTCATTTCTTCGTTCTGCTTCTTTCCACATTTCCTTGCTTGATTTTTTCCTCATTCTCTGATTTTTTTTTCTTTTTTCTTTTTTCTTTTTTTTCTAGTGTCGGCCATCATCATCTCTTCATTTCAGTGCTCACTTCTCTTTTCCTCATTTGTTCCCGGATGAATGTGTGGCTGTACTCAAGTGTTACAGCACAAGTTTGGTGCTGTGTTGGCGAGCTTTGGGTTCACCTGCCTCGTGTTTTGCCACCTGTCTCGTCCCAAGGAAGATTGTTACGTTAGTCTTCCCAAATGCCGCGTAGGAAAGACAATCGTAATGTGGATTTGTTCATTTAATTCCCGGTTTCTGTGAATTCAGATAATGTGCCATCAATTATTTGAGATTACAGAGAATTATTTTCTCCTCTTCCATACGCACTCCCAAAGAGAAGACATCGATTTTTTTCCTCGTAAAATCCTGTTGGAATCTTTTCAGATAGACATAAGGGGATTGTTTTGTTATGTTGATATATGCCTCCCTTATATAGACCCTTTGTGATCTGTTTTAGTTTGTCTTTATCGGAGATTTTAGATTGTCTTTACATTAAAGATTAGTCCTGGTTAATAGACGAGATTCTACTATCGAGAGCTCATTTTATGTTTCAAAGATATTTGCCAGATGAAGTTCGTTTTGGATTTTCAAAGAACAATACTAGACCTAAATTCGAGAAAGCAGTTCACATTACTTTAGTATGCCAAGACATATCTCGTAGTCATATGCTATTCTAGGAGTATTACTCATGAGGTAAGGGTTTGATAATTGAGTTGAATTTTAAGTATTGGCCTTCAGTTACACACACACACACACACACACACACACACACACACACACACACACACACACACACACACACACACACACACACACACACAGATACTATCTCTTTCTCTCTCTCCCTCTCTCTCCCTCTCTCTCCCTCTCTCTCTCTCTCTCTCTCTCTCTCTCTCTCTATATATATATATATATATATATATATATATACATATATATATATATATCCCACACACACACACACACACACACACACACACACACACACACACACACACACACACACACACACACACACACACATACATATATATGTATATATATATATATATGCATATATATGTATATATAATATATGTATATATGTATATATATATGTATATATACATATATATGTATATATATGTATATATGTACATATATATATATATATATATACATATATATGTATACACACACATACACACACACACACACACACACACATATATATATATATATATATATA
>NC_134809.1:15388417-15400917 GCF_046742065.1 Oratosquilla oratoria
TACATTGTTTATGTTATGTATGAATATATATATACATATATATATATATATATATATGTATATATATATATACCGTATATATTCACAGCTGTACTACGCCATTACTTTTATAACGGGGTTTGATATATTCTTATTCTAACTCCGTTAATGTTATTCGTAATATGCATCAGTCAATATATGGAAAAAATCATAATTATTCGTACTTGATGATTGTACACAGCAGAATTATGGTTAGGATATATTTCGACAGCATTTCACACTAACTACAGCAGTATACTGCACTTATATTCTAATGTACTTTACCAGCAATAATAATAGTATTGATAATATTACATACATACATATACCAAGGCTTTTTCCCCCTTACCATCAATAATGATATTATTAAGAAGAATAAAGTGTGTCTCCTTGCGTCAGTATGTATTTTAGTGTACTGTACAGGTGTAAAGGTGCGTCATTATATATATATATGCGCGCGTGTTTGTGTTTATGTGTATTTTTGTATGTGTGTGTGCTTATGTGTGTATTATATATGTATGTGTATGTATTTATGTATGCGGACTAGAACCACACATCATTCATGAATGACTGAAGGTTGTTTTTGCATCACAAAGCAATGCTGATCACTTGTTTCTGCCAATCTCTCTTTGCATCTCTCCCATTTGACCTCTGTGACTCCGCCCAAGGACCAGGATATTGTTTCCATATATAGAAACGCTGGTCATTGTTTTCGGAGTACATATATGCACCATTGGTACTATCCAACATTGAATTCTCTCATCATTTACATATACGTATGGTACCTCGATGGGTTTCTGCATGTGTTTTTTCCAAAACATCTCACGACTGAACCAAGGTTTGCATAAACACACAAGGAAGGCTATCGTGACAGGAGATGAATAAGGAGATGAGGATGAACCAATCAACCACGAAGTCGAGGTAACATTTGGAGAAAGCTATCAGGAAGGAGAGTCCGCAGCGATACCTGAAGCGAGTTTGTGATCGTGTTTGTCTCCTTAAGAGAAAATGCCGCATAGAAACGTTAGAGATGTGAAAACTACAGTATAGGTCTCGCCTTTATTTTTTGTTTAACACATACACACACACACACACACACACACACACACACACACACACACACACACACACACACACACACATCCTGTATATGGTCAAAGTATTTTCTCTTATGCATATTTCATTGAAAGAGATGGCTAGTTGTGCGCTTATTATTTTCTTAAAGTTATATTCCGTATGTCTTACTATGTGTCACCATAATAAGGCATATGGAAAATACCTTTAAGAACATAACAAGTGCACATTTAGCTATCACTTTCAATGATATATATATATATATATATATATACATATGTATGTATATATATGTATATATATATGTATGTATGTATATATATGTATACGCACATATACATATATATATGATATATATATTTGTGTGTGTGTGTGTGTGTGTGTGTGTGTGTGTGTGTGTGTGTGGGTGGGTGGGTGTGTATCACATACGTTTGTGTGAATTTCTATGCCGAAGAGATAGCCAGTGTGGCAGCGACCAAAACGGAAAAGTATAGCAGGAGATCTTACGTTCCTTCCAAGGCTTTGTCGATGATTGGATACCGTTTTCACTCTCCAATCTAGGCCTCCCAATCGCTATCCTGATTGGTCGCCCTTGTGTCTTCCCGCGGACGGGGCTCCCATGACCTCCAAACCCGCTGAATTTCGGTAGGCCTACAAACAAGGCCGCTTTTTCTAGTTACTGTCATATTGGAGGCCTATAAACAAAGCCGCTTTTTCTAGTTACTGTCATATTGGAATATTGGTGGCCTACAAACAAGGCCGCTTTTTTCTAGTCACTGTCATATTGGAGGCCTACAAACAAGGCCGCTTTTTCTAGTTACTGTCATATTGGAGGCCTACAAACAAGGCCGCTTTTTCTAGTTACTGTCATATTGGAGGCCTATAAACAAAGCCGCTTTTTCTAGTTACTGTCATATTGGAATATTGGTGGCCTACAAACAAGGCCACTTCATGTAGTTACTGTCATATTGGTACACGAATGAAGTTATGTAAAGGGTTAAATTTCATTTGAGTCTTCACATTTCAAGACACCTTCCGTCGGTTGCACATTTATTATTATTTACTATTTACCTGTTTGTTTATTATTTAACTTTACCTATTTATTTATTTATTTATTTTATTTAGTGTTATTTATATTATTATTGTTTTTGTTTATTTATCTATTTATCATTATTATATTTTTTCGCATCCGACCAAGTTATGGACCATAAGGTCTCCGGTTGGCATGCTCCTCCTTTGTAATCCTTTGTGATCTTTACACAAACGGTTGCAGTGAGTTACAATCTGTGTTGACTGGAGACCTTTTGTTCTATAACAAGGTCGAACACAGAAAACGATACATAATGAGGGATTAACAGACACCCAAAAAGAGCTAAAGAAGCAAAACAAAACAACTAAATGATCAGACATGACATTAATTCTTTGGGACGATTTGTCTTTGTGAAATTTTTCAAAACGACGTGCTGTACCTCCATCCCTTTGACTCTTCGAGAAGTTCATTCCCTTGACTGACGACGACGACGACGTTGTTTTCTGGTGCTCTTGAAGAGGCACAAGAAGGAGGAGGAGGAGGAGGAGAAAGACATCAGTAACGCCAGCTCCTCTTGCCCCGCTCGATAGGCCTAAAAATCCCCCAAAGATCTTTTCTTCCCAGAGATGGTCACCCTCCTCCATCCCGACGGTCGCACAGACTCCTCCTCCTCCTCCTCCTCCTCCTCCTCCTCTTCCGTCACCTCCTCTCTCTCTGCTTCTCAGGTCTTTCACCCCGCCAGTGCGATGACGTCACTTGAGCTGTATGAAACATTTTGCCGTTGGGCTGAATAAGAGGTGCTCAGGATATCCCCGTAGCGAAGGTGCTGTCCCTTGGACGAGGTTGTTGGTGGTGGGGTTGTTGGTGATGAGGTTGTGGTGTGACCCGCGCGCACCGAGTTCGCGCCCCGTGCGTCGGTGTGTTTCGCGATGCACCTCCGACCCGACCCCCTGACCCGAAGTCATTGTACCGTAATGTCTGGTTGTCCATATATTCACTTATTTATCTATTTTTTACACATTTATCTATATATTTATTTGCTTATTTATTTGTTTCCTTGTTTATTTGTTCATTCATTCATCTATTTGTTTGCTTATTTATGTATTTATTCATTTGCTTGTTTCAAAGGCCAGACCATTTGAATTGCCCCATCATTATAGTGAATCACTTGAGATATTTTCATCTGGCTAATGTCGATCATTTTCTTTATTCATTGTTCTGGAGAACCGACGACCGGCAACTGATCATCTGTCCTCATCCTCTTCCTCCCAAACAGTCTTATATGCTTATAAAACTCAGCAGTGAACGCCTCTTCGTAGGGACATTTGTGGAAGAGTCTTGAGGATTGTTGGCTGCTGCTGTGGGGTTTTCTGTCAGTGACATTGTGGGTAATGATTATTATCACAGTAGAATCTAAGCAAATAATTTGGGCGGGCACTATTACGGACATTCGAACCTTATTCGTGTGTATATATATATGTATATATATATATATATATATATATATATATATATATATATATATATATATATATACTGTATATATATATGTGTATATATATATATATATATATATACTGTGTATATATATATATATATGTATATATATGTATGTATATGTATACATATATATATATATATATATATATATATATATACATATATACACATATATATACAACATTAGCAAAAACGAAGGGGGCTATATCGTATTAAACCAGTTACATATTGGGTGGTATTGTTACATATTCCCGCCAGACTGTTCTATTTATCTTCCTTTTACTCCGTTCACTAACGAAGTAGCTGAGCTTACCTGTAATGAGACCGCAAAGAACAAACCTGGCTTCACTTCCGATTAATACAGCTGCTGATTTATTTTAGGTAATTGTAGCAGAAGTATTAGTTCCCGTCGAACGTTTATGATATGAATAAGCCTGTCACGTTCTAACTGATTGGTCGTCTGCACATCAGCGACGCTGACCAATGCATTTTCTTATGAGCCACTGCAGTGCTTAGTGGTGAACCCCACCGTTGTCCATGGTTGTTGGTTTGTGTGCAGTCGAAGCGTTAATTAGCATACGTTCTGTTAGTAGTAATCCGCTCTCCAATTGTTTCCTACGGTTTCCTTGCAATAGATGTAGTGACAGAGCCGACGAAGACTGCGTCTCCTGGTATCAACCTATATTTCCGTTAGGACTGGAAAGAAGTCCTTAGGACGGGGCAAGTTTGGAGCTCCTTCACCTCCATACAGTATCAGCAACAGCAAGAGAAGCATCCACATCAGCTCCTGTTGTAGTCCGACGTAATGCATCATCGTTCTGAGGTCGTCGAACTTCGCTTGAGGGGAGACTGGGGACGAAGACCGTCCTCCCTGCTCTCGGCGTCGACGGCCCTGGGGTCGTTATGGTCGAGGTTTCCTCGCGTCATAGCACCCAGTGACGGGCAAGTCGTCGACTCGACGCCGCCGCCCGGCTCCAGGGTACAGCACACCCGATCCATTGATTCTACAGATTGGGATTCCCCCAATCCATTCAACCCAAAGTTTTATGTTATGTGTGTGTGTTTATGGGTGTTTGTGTTTGTTTTTACGTTAAGTATATGCAACGGTGCGCGCGCATGTGGCAACATTGGCGAAAGAGGATGAGGAGAGGGGGGAAAGGAAGAGGAATCATCCGATGCACCCGCTGGCCCCAGTGCGTCGCCGCACTTCGGGTCCTGTCGTCGCGCAGGGTCGCTACAGCCAAATGCGCTTCTTCAGCAATAAACCCGAGTGGCGGGGGATGGGGGGTACATCCTCCGAGGCCCCCTGTACCCCTTCGGTTAGACCCTAACACACCCGAGCCCAGCCCAGCTCAGCCCAAGCCTCCTCCTCCTTCTCCTTTCGTGCGGCGGTGGTGCCAACCTGTTGAATGAGTGAGTGGGAGAGAGCGTTTACCCCAAGCAGGACAACATCTACACTGGGCTTCCCCGTCACAGTTTCCATGGGCACCTATTTGCAAGCCAATGCCCTCTGCATCAACCCTTTTATCTACACTAATTGACGCAATTTTATTGGCCTTTACTCCCGTCGTACTCCGTTACTTACCCTCCTCTCTCTCTCTCTCTCTCTCTCTTTCCCTTTCCTACCCTCCTCTCTCTCACTCTTTCCTACCCTCCTCTCTCTCTCTCTCTCTTTCCTACCCTCCTCTCTCACTCTTTCCGCCTCTCCTCTTTCCCTCCGTTCCACTAGTGCTTACCCTCTCTTCTCGTCCCGTAACTATCACACACACACACACACACACACATACACACACACACACACACACACACACACACACACACACACACACACACACACACACACACACACACACACACACACACACACACACACACACACACACACACACACACACACACACACACACACACACACACACACACACACACACACACACACACACACACACACACACACACACACACACACACACACACACACACACACACACACACACACACACACACACACACACACACACACACACACACACACACACACACACACACACACACACACACACACACACACACACACACACACACACACACACACACACACACACACACACACACGCAAGCACGCAAGCGCATACGTTGTCCTTTCTATCTTTTTCCTTTGTCCTTTCTGTTTATATAGTCCACCATTTATTACCACCCTCGTCACTGCTAACCTTTTCGTGAGTTACGAGAACACCGCGTGGGTGCCCTGGCGCCAAAGGACTCGTCAGCTGAGCATTTCAACCATAAAACGGGGGATTCACGCGTGTTTTCGTTAACCCTTGGAAGGGCCTGGGACAGGGGTCGAGAGTGGGTGTTATGATGATATGGTTTAACGTCACAAACTCCTCCCATCGGAAGGCTAGGACGGTGCCCGTTACAGAGGATTTTGTAACGTGGAATTTAATGAACCATGCCCTTGGTTCAATTTCGCCGGTGGCAGGGTTCGAACCTCCATCCCCTCGACCTTCGCCTCAAGTAACGACGCCCTAACCCGCTCAGCCAGCGAGCTTAACATGGTACCTTAGCGGAATGGAACCACGTACCGACAGTCGTGAAATTCACATTGATCTGATCGCCTTCATTGATAAACATTCAGTAACATTGCAGGACCAATCGTGTTGGGTTTCTTGAAACAGCAGGAAATAGGTCATGTTCAGATGAATAAAATCGTCTGGTGGAAGTCGTAAACGATCGCGGTCTTTGCAAAGGTCAAGAATGTAATACATTAATATGATCATAAGAGAGAGGTACTGTTAAGTGGGTTGACCTTGATCTGACGACGGGTGTGTACGCTGAGAATTTCGAGGTGGTTCTTGGGTAGGATGAATCAAAGCGGAGAACTTCGAGGTTCTTGGGTAGGATGAATCAAAGCGGAGAACTTCGAGGTCCTTCGGTAGGATGCATCAAAGCGGAGAACTTCGAGGTTCTTGGGTAGGATGAATCAAAGCGGAGAACTTTGAGGTTCTTCGGTAGGATGAATCAAAGCGGAGAACTTCGAGGTCTTTCGGTAGGATGCATCAAAGGGGAGAACTCCGAGGTTCTTGGGTAGGATGAATCAAAGCGGAGAACTTTGAGGTTCTTGGGTAGGATGAATCAAAGCGGAGAACTTGGAGGTCCTTCGGTTGGATGAATCAAAGCAACTTCGAGGTTCTTGGGTAGGATGAATCAAAGCGGAGAACTTTGAGGTTCTTCGGTAGGATGAATCAAAGCGGAGAACTTCGAGGTCTTTCGGTAGGATGCATCAAAGCGGAGAACTCCGAGGTTCTTGGGTAGGATGAATCAAAGCGGAGAACTTTGAGGTTCTTGGGTAGGATGAATCAAAGCGGAGAACTTCGAGGTCCTTCGGTAGGATGCATCAAAGCGGAGAACTTCGAGGTCCTTCGGTAGGATGAATCAAAGCGGAGAACTTTGAGGTCCTTCGGTAGGATGAATCAAAGCGGAGAACTTCGAGGTCCTTCGGCACTGAGGAGATGAATCGAATAACGCGACGATGACCATAATCAAAGGAAAAAGTACTGAAAAGTACAGAAAAGGTGCAGCGAGGCGAACAGTAACCCCTTTGCTTCTGAGAAAAAAAAAAAAAAAAAAAAAAAAAAAAAAAAATAGCCCTACGGCAACTGAAATCGAAAATGAAAGAGACACTTACTACGTAGGTGGAAGGGGAAGAAGGGGAGACCTCCTTGGAAATAATCATCTTTCGTTTACTTCTTGCAGCGTCCTGAGCTCCGAAGTTCAGTTCTGATCATAGATAGCGTGCTTGACCTTAGGATGTCTCAGTCATGTGACAAAAATAGCAATCGGCCCGAAGTAGTAATTTTACATTTTGGTGCAGCAGTGACCAGTGTCTTGAGATCGATAAGGCTGACTACCCCAGGCAGGGCTAAGTTCTATTTGAGGTATACATCAAGAAAGGAACCAATTTTTTTCGTTCTTTCTTTTCTTATCATTTTTTTTCCTACCTTCGTCTAAGGCGCTGCAGGTAAACACATGCAAAGATGTTTCGCATTGTTTCAAGACGTCATCCCAGAATTATTTTTGTTCGCTTCTGCAAGACCGTGGCATATTTCGTAGATGCAACTGTTGTGCAGTCATATTTTGACTTTGTTTTTTCTAACTTGTGGGGGGAAGATTTGTTGTGTGTGGTCAGTAGAAAGTTGCAGAAAGGATGAAACCTTTCATTCACCCCCGTCCCTCCTCCACCCCACTTCTCTCTCTCTCTCTCTCTCTCTCTCTCTCTCTCTCTCTCTCTCTTTCTCTCTCTTTGTTCCTCCAATGCTCACATTTTCTCCAAATTATCATTTACATTCTCTCTAGTTTTTATTTATTTAATTTCTCTCTCTCTCTCTCTCTCTCTCTCTCTCTCTCTCTCTCTCTCTCTCTCTCTCTCTCTCTCTCTCTCTCTCTCTCTCTCTCTCTTTGTTCCTCCAATGCTCACATTTCCTCCAGATTATCATTTACATTCTCTCTAGTTTTTATGTATCTAATCTTTTTATTCACTTATGTTATTATTATTATTTTTTTTACACATGGCGTGTTGGACACCTAAAAAACGTTTTTGCAGGCACCTAGGAACAAGGTGGTAAAGGATAACCCTGTAAAAATTTTGCTCTATGAAACACAATAGGAAATTAATTAATTTTTTTAACAGTATTGGCAATGTAGCGAAAGTTTGTAGCAAATTCCCTCTAAAGGCTTCTTCTTTAGAGGTTTTGAATGTAGTAATTACTTATCATTTGAAACATTTCTCTATTATGCAACTCATTGTGGTAACTACGATGAGAAGAAAAAAAATTCTGATTCTATAATTGTTATCCCATTCAAATATTGCTGTTTCTCGTGTGATGAATTATAATATACAGTTCAATAGGCTTTTGTTCACAACGTCACATCGTTTTCTAAGAACGTTAACTATATTCGGTGTCTTCAGTAACTGAAATTCACAATAAAACTCAGCTTTTGTTACGGTAATCTTTTTTGAATGCTTCCCAGTGTTTTGTAAGGTTACCCAACAAGATTTTTATCTGAGAGGTATGTGTATATTCTTGGTAAACTTTCTACATCACTCCAGATTCTTCTTCTTCTTCATCTTCTTTTTTTCTTCTTCTCCTTCTTCTTCTTCTTCTCCTTCTTCTCCTTCTTCTTCTCCTTCTCCTTCTCCTTCTTCTTCTCCTTCTTCTTTTCCTTCTTTTCCTCCTTCTTCTCCTTCTCCCTCTTCTTCTCCTTATCCTTCTTCTTCTTCTTCTCCTCCTCCTTCTTCTTCTTCTCCTTCTTCTTCTTCTTCTTCTTCTTCATCTTCTTCTTCTTCTTCTTCTTCTTCTTCTTCTTCTTCTTCTTCTCCTTGTTCTTCCCCCTTCTTCTCTTTCTCCTTCTTCTCTTTCTCCTTCTCCTCTCCTCCTTCTTCTTTTTCTCCTCGTTCTCCTCCTCCTCTTCTTCTCCTCCTCCTTCTTCTTCTTCTCCTTCTTCTTCTTCTTCTTCTTCTTCTTCTTCTTCTTCTTCTTCTTCTTCTTCTTCTTCTTCTTCTCCTTTTTTCCCCTTGAGTAAAAGTTTCGCTTTCCCATACACTTCCTGTGTTCCTCTTCATGGCCACAAACATGTACGTGTGCAATAGTTTTCACTAAAACTTATTTTCCAAACGTAAGGTCGATCACCTATTAGTATACTGACTCCCATACACTCCTTACATTTCTTCGTCTCCCAAACAAACAATCTGGTCACATTCTCCCACGTTTCCACATTATTGACCCACTTTCACACAACACAAATAGCACATGAGAGGGGGGTGCCGTACGCTGCAAGCCGTTACTGTTATCCTTAAGCAAGGTGATGGATGTGTGAGGACTGATCTTGGAAAGTGACAGCAGCCCGGGTTCAAATCCCGCCCAGGGCTGAAATGATTTCAGTATCGCTGCGCTGCGAGTCGTTACTCTAACTCTCGTAGACGGGGAGTTGGGGGTGTTCGTGCGTGTAAGGTCACAGCATTGCCCATAGATCGGTCATTACCCATAGATCGGTCATCGGAACTGAGCTCTCTTCCGGGAGGGAAATAGCTGTCGATCACGAGTCTAACACGTGATCCAAGACCATGGTGAATCACACACACAGACAAATAGAACAAAGGAAAACTAAAAACAAACCAGCAGTGAATAGATAAGAATCAAAAGAGAAAAAGAAACGAAAAAAAAAATTTATTCTCATAAGGATGAACAAAGATGTCCACATACGTTATATTTACTAATAGTGAACTTATGCAGCGAATGAATCACGAAGATGAATGTGAATGGAGTCGTTTATGTAGAGGCAAAACGACAAGCTGAAGTAATGAATAAAAATGATGAATAAAACTGAAGTATTTGAGAGATATGAGTGGCAGGCTAGTGAAGGGAACACAAAGGATTTACGAAGGATTACGAAGGAGGAGCATGTCGACAGGAGACCTTTTGGTCCATAACTAGGCTGGATGCGGGAAAAAATATAAGAATAATAATTTTTTTTTTTTTATAATAATATAAGTAATAGTAATAATAATAATGATAATAATAATAATAATAATGATGATGATGATGATAATAATAATAATTGGTGATTTTGTTACATAACGTTTCGTACTCCCCCCCCCCCCAAAAAAAAAGACTCAAGAGTTTTATGTTTAAACTAACCACCTTGCCTCTTTCTAGTAAATATTCATCAAGGAAAGTGACTATGAGGAGGAAGAAGGAATAACTATAGACACACTTTTGGGAAAAAAAACACATAGAAAAGGAGTTGTCAGCTATGAGAGACGTACAGGGGACCCATGGAATATCAATTGGATATTCAATCTATAGAGGACCATAACACCTGATGCATAAGAATCACGTGGAGATAATGTTCTCTTAAAAAGAGGAGAAAGTGACGAGAGATTGGAGATAACCAATTAAGATCTAGTAAAGGAAAGGTCATTTGTGAGAAACTTTTATTTTCTATTTATTTATTTATTTATTTATTTATTTTCCTTTTTTATTAATTGATTGATTTATTAATTTATTTTATTTGTTTATTCATTTTAATCAAGAGCGAATGATATACTACTAAAAATAACTGGATGGGTGGACTGTATTTATGTATTCTTTCTTTTTTATTAATTAATTGGTTCATTCATTTATTTGTTTGTTTATTAATTTTAATCAAGGTCGAATGATATACTACTAGAAATAAATGGCTGGGTGGACTGTATATTTGGATCTAGAGAAAGCTTTTGGTAATGTACTTCACAGATGATATAGGAATTGGAATATGTAGGAGGTCTTGTTATATACGCGTAGATTTGGATCATGTACTTCACAAAATACTTGTCCCAAGTTAGGCTTAGTAGTGTATGTACACGATGGTCCGAATGTCTTGTTACCCCTACCAATAGAGCTACAAGTATTACAGTAATACAAAATACATGTCATGGATTCAGGCTGCTTGTATGGGCACGTGATCGTGTGCATTATTCAGGCAAGAGCATAACGGGGGTTGTGCGACATGACGTCACTGAAAGATTCGGCAAAGCAGCTCGTCCGATGATGACAATACTGCGATGGGGAACATTTTGTTTCAGTGTTCTTATTTTGTTCTATTGTTCTTAAAGTAAATACACTGAATCCAGGACATGTATTTTGTATTACTGTAATACTTGTTCCTCTATTAGTAGGGGTAATAAGACATTTGGATCACCCTGTATTTGGTGCCAACAAATTGGTGAGTCGATGTGCTAGGACAGTAGCGTGTCCTCAGTCTTGATTGGTATTATTTTCAGAGCTGGGCGCGTTCCTAGGTGCGTTCCGCTTTAGTTTGGCCGCGGTTAGCGCTCCCAAACTATTAAAGCAATATAGGTGCCGGTATAGTATGTGGCCTACCTTTTGGATGTGACCTACGAAATTTTTCTTTGGTATAGTATGTGGCCTGCCGGGCTTTTATTTCGTTATGAACCTGTCTCTTAAGTTTTAATAGTTTGAGAGCGCTGACCGCGGCCAAACTAAAGCGGAACGCATCTAGTAACGCACCCAGGAACGCGCCCAGCTCTGATAGTTTTGTCTCCAAGCAGACACTTCATGCCTTGTCCCAAGTCTATGTCTTCTTCAGCCACCTCCTTGGTGGTTTATTGTCATAGAAAGCTGGTCACTGGAACGCCTGATCACTTAAACCAGTTTTACTGTGCTCACAGGTTTACAAACTTGTAGCTCTCCCAACACACTTGTCTTGACCCGGCTATAGTAGTTCGCCCCTTTTCGGTACGCATAGAAAGATATAATAACGTTACGGTCTTTAAGGGAGCGCGCTGCAATAGATGAAGAACACCCCCCCCCCCAAAAAAAAAGACAAATGAAAACGGTTGTGAAGGTTAGGGAGGGAAGTGTTGAGTGGAGTTCCACAGGGCTTAGCGTTGACACCAGCAATGTTCTTCATATACGTACTAAGCATTGTGGATGAAACAAATTTTTATATTCATCTATTTACTGATAATACCAAAATAATCAAGATTGTAAAACATGTGGAGGATTGCAAATTGCATTAGGAAGATCTATGTAAGATATATGAATGTAGCTGGAAATGGAAAATTTATTTCAGTGAAAAAATGCGAAGTATTGGAGATGGATAAAAACAAGAAAAAAGTCACCATTAAACTACAAAATGGAAAATTAAGCATTTGCAAAATCGACGAAGGAAAATGGCCTGGAAGTATTTGTAATGGAAAAAATGTTATTAGTAAATATAAAATGTTACAGGAGATATAAACAAATTGTTGGTGAAAATAAGAATGGCATTCGACTACGTCAGAGATTCAAAAACTGGGGATCATAAGCCTTTTTGG